>NW_026061801.1:4162561-4482759 GCF_023897955.1 Schistocerca gregaria | reverse complement strand
ACGCGACATAGCTTTGCAGACGATAAGTACAACCGTTTCAGAGAGAAGAGCGGCCGATGTGACGATATGACTTGAAGTCGATTCGATAACAAATGACGAAAACGGACGAATCTCTCAGGTTTTCGCTACATATGAACACTTCTCACATTCTCCCGTGCAACGCGGCTGCTAGTCCTCCTTTCATGCAAAATCTTAAGTTCCTAGCTCATGTCCAAGGCACCAAAGGGGGGTAAAAAGTCAATAATCGATACCTAAAACTTGAATTGTACTACTTCTTACTGGCTATTACATCAACTTAGAAGCTTCATCTGTGTTCTACTATGGTGCTTTTAGTGTCTACGCATACCGCAGCACGCGACATAGCTTTGCAGACGATAAGTACAACCATTTCAGAGAGAAGAGCGTCCAATGTGACGATCTTGCTTTAAGTCGATTCGATAACAAATGACGAAAACGGACGGATTTTTTGGTTTTTACTACATATGAACACTTTTCACATTCTCCCGTGCTACTCGGCTGCTAGTCCTCCTTTGATGCAGAATCTTAAGATCCTAACTCATGTCCAAGGCACCAAACCAGCTAAAAAGTCAATACTCGATACCTAAAACTTGAATTGTACTATTTCTTACTGGCTATTACATCAACTTAGAAGCTTCATCTGTGTTCTGCTATGGTGCCTTTAGTGTCTCCGCATACCGCAGCACGCGACATAGCTTTGCAAACGATAAGTACAACCGCTTCAGAGAGAAGAGCGGCCAATGTGACAATGTGGCTTTAAGGCGATTCGATAACAAATGACGAAAACGGACGGATTTCTCAGGTTCTTACTACATATCAACACTTTTCACATTCTCCCGTGCAACTCGGCTGCTTGTTCTCCTTTCATGCAAAATCTTAAGTTCCTAGCTCATGTCCAAGGCACCAAAGATGGGGATAAAGTCAATAATCGATACCTAAAACTTGAATTGTACTACTTCTTCCTTGCTATTACATCAACTTAGAAGCATCAAATGTGATCTACTATGGTGCTTTTAGTGTCTCCGCATACTGCAGCACGCGACATAGCTTTGCTGTCGATAAGTACAACCGTTTCAGAGAGAAGAGCGTCCAATGTGACGATCTGGCTTTAAGTCGATTCGATAACAAATGACGAAAACGGACGTATTTCTCAGGTTTTTAGTACATATGAACCCTTTTCACATTCTCTCGTGCAACTCGGCAGCTAGTCCTCCTTGCATGCAAAATCTTAAGTTCCTAGCTCATGTCCAAGGCACCAAAGCCAGCTCAAAAGACAATAATCGATACCTAAAACTTGAATTGTACTACTTCTTACTGGCTATTACATCAACTTAGAAGCTTCATCTGTGTTCTGCTATGGTGCTTTTAGTGTCTACGGATACCGCAGCACGAGACATAGCTTTGCAGACGATAAGTACAACCGTTTCAGAGAGAAGAGCGGCCGATGTGACGATCTGGCTTAAAGTCGATTCGATAACAAATGACGAAAACGGACGGATTTCTCAGGTTTTTAATACGTATGAACACTTTTCACATTCTCCCGTGCATCTCGGCTGCTAGTCCTCCTTTCAAACATAATCTTAAGGTCCTAGCTCATGTCCAAGGCACCAAAGCCAGCTAAAAAGTCAATAATCAATACCTAAAACGTGAATTGTACTACTTCTTAGTGGCTATTACATCAACTTAGAAGCTTCATCTGTGTTCTACTATGGTGCTTTTAGTGTCTACTCATACCGCAGCACGCGACATAGCTTTGCAGACGATAAATGTAACCGTCTCAGAGAGAAAAGCGGCCAATGTGACGATCTGGCTTTAAGTCGATTCGATAACAAATGACGAAAACGGACGGATTTCTCAGATTTTTACCACATATGAACATTTTTCACATTCTCCCGTGGAACGCGACTGCTAGTCTTCCTTTCATTCATAAACTTAAGGTCCTAGGTCATGTCCAAGCCACCAAAGCCGGCTAAAAAGTGAATAATCGACAACTAAAACTTTAATTGTACTACTTCTTACTGACTATTACTTCAACTTAGAAGCTTCTTCTGTGTTCTACTATGGTGCTAGCTTTACAGACGTTAAATGTAACTGTCTCAGAGAGAAAAGCGGCCAATGTGACGATCTGGCTTTAAGTCGATTCGATAACAAATGACGAAAACGGACGGATTTCTCTGGTTTTTACTACATATGAACACTTTTCACATTCTGCCGTGCAACGCGGCTGCTAGTCCTCCTTTCATGCAAAATCTTATGGTCCTAGGTCATGTCCAAGCCACCAAAGCCGGCTAAAAAGTGAATAATCGATAACTAAAATCTGAAATGCACTAACTCTTACTGGCTACTTTTTCAACCTAGAAGCTTCTTCTGTGTTCTACTATGGTGCTTTTAGTGTCTCTGCATACCGCAGCACGCGACGTAGCTTTGCAGACGATAAATGTAACCGTCTCAGAGAGAAAAACGGCCAATGTGACGATCTGGTTTTAAGTCGATTCGATAACAAATGACGAAAACGGACGGATTTCTCAGGATTTTACTACATATGAACACTTTTCATATTCTCCCGTGCAACGCAGCTGCTAGTCCTCCTTTCATGCAAAATATTATATTCCTAGGTCTTGTCCAAGCCACCAAATGCGGCTAAAAATGAATAATCGACAACTAAAACGTGAATTGTACTACTTCTTACTGGCTATTACTTCAACTTAGAAGCTTCTTCTGTGTTCTACTATGGTGCTTTTAGTGTCTCCGCATACCGCAGCACGTGACATAGCTTTGCAGACGATAAATGTAACCGTCTCAGAGCGAAAAGCGGCCAATGTGACGATCTGGCTTTAAGTCGATTCGATAACAAATGACGAAAACGGACGGATTTCTCAGGTTTTTACTACATATGAACACTTTTCACATTCTCCCGTGCAACGGGGCTACTAGTCCTCCTTTCATGCAAAATCTTAAGTTCCTAGGTCATATCCAAGCCACCAAAGCCGGCTAAAAAGTGAATAATCGATAACTAAAACTTGAATTGTACTACCTCTTACTGGCTATTGTTTCAAACTAGAAGCTTCTTCTGTGTTCTACTATGGTGCTTTTAGTGCCTCCGCATAACGCAGCACGCGACACAGCTTTGCAGACGATAAATGTAACCGTTTCAGAGAGAAGAGCGGCCAATGTGACGATCTAGCGTTAAATCGGTTCTATAAGAAATGGCGAAAACGGACGGATTTCTCAGGTTTTTACTACATATGAACACTTTTCACATTCTCCCATGCAACGCGGCTGCTAGTCCTCCTTTCATGCAAACTCTTAAGGTCCTACGTCATGTCCAAGCCACCAAAGCCGGATAAAAAGTGAATAATCGATAACTAAAACTTGAATTGTACTACCTCTTACTGGCTATTGTTTCAAACTAGAAGCTTCATCTGTGTTCTACTATGGTGCTTTTAGTGTCTCCGCATACCGCAGCACGCGACTTAGCTTTGCAGACGATAAATGTAACCGTCTCAGAGAGAAAAGCGGCCAATGTGACTCATCTGGTTTTCAGTCGATTCGATAACAAATGACGAAAACGGACGGATTTCTCAGGTTTTTACCACATATGAACACATTTCACATTCTCCCGTGCAACGCGGCTGCTAGTCCTCCTTTCATGCAAAATCTTAAGGTCCTAGGTCATGTCCAAGCCACCAAAGCCAGATAAAATGTGAATAATCGACAACTAAAACTTGAATTGTACTACTTCTTACTGGCTATTACTTCAACTTAGAAGCTTCTTCTGTGTTCTATGGTGCTTTTAGTGTCTCCGCATACCGCAGCACGCGACATAGCTTTGCAGACGATAAATGTAACCGTCTCAGAGAGAAATGCGGCCAATGTGACGATCTGGCTTTAAGTCGATTCGATAACAAATGACAAAAACGGACGGATTTCTCAGGTTTTTACTACATATGCACACTTTTCACATTCTCCCATGCAACGCGGCTGCTAGTCCTCCTTTCATGCAAAATCTTAAGGTACTAGGTCATGTCCAAGCCACCAAAGCCGGCTAAAAGTGAATAATCGACAACTAAAACTTGAATTGTACTACTTCTTACTGGCTATTACTTCAACTTAGAAGCTTCTTCTGTGTTCTACTATGGTGCTTTTTGTGTCTCCGCATACCGCAGCACGCGACATAGCTTTACAGGCGTTAAATGTAACTGTCTCAGAGAGAAAAGCGGCCAATGTGACGATCTGGCTTTAAGTCGATTTGATAACAATTGACGAAAACGGACGGATTTCTCAGGTTTTTACTACATTTGAACACTTTTCACATTCTCCCATGCAACGCGGCTGCCAGTCCTCCTTTCATGCAAAATCTTAAGGTCCTAGATCATGTCCAAGCCACCAAAGACGGGTAAAAAGTCAATAATCGATACCTAATACTTGAATTGTACTACTTCTTACAGGCTATTACATCAACTTAGAAGTTTCATCTGTGTTCTACTATGGTGCTTTTAGTGTCTCCACATACCGCAGCACGCGACATAGCTTTGCAGACGATAAGTACAACCGTTTCAGAGAGGAGAGCGGATAATGTGACGATGTGGCTTCAAGTCGATTCCATAACAAATGACGAAAACGGACGGATTTCTCACGTTTTTCCTACATATGAACACTTTAAACATTCTCCCATGCAACGCGGCTGCTAGTCCTCCTTTCATGCAAAATCTTATGTTCCTAGCTCATGTCCAAGGCACCAAAGAAGGGTAAAAAGTCAATAATCGATACCTAAAACTTGAATTGTACTACTTCTTACTGGCTATTACATCAACTTAGAAGCTTCATCTGTGTTTTACTATGGTGCTTTTTGTGTCTCCGCATACGGCAGCACGCGACATAGCTTTGCAGACGATAAATGTAAGCGTTTCAGACAGAAGAGCGGCCAATGTGACGATCAGGCTTTAAGTCGATTCGATAACATATGACGAAAACGGACGGATTTCTCAGGTTTTTACTACATATGAACACTTTTCACATTCTCCCATGCAACGCGGCTGCTAGTCCTCCTTTCATGCAGAATCTTATGTTCCTAGCTCATGTCCAAGGCACCAAAGAAGGGTAAAAGGTCAATAATCGATAACTAAAACTTGAATTGTACTACTTCTTACTGGCTATTACATCAACTTAGAAGCTTCATCTGTGTTCTACTATGGTGCTTTTAGTGTCTCCGCATACCGAAGCACGCGACATAGCTTTGCAGACGATAAATGTAACCGTTTCAGACAGAAGAGCGGCCAATGTGACGATCAGGCTATAGGTCGATTCGATAACATATGACGAAAACGGACGGATTTCTCAGTTTTTTAATACATATGAACACTTTTCACATTCTCCCATGCAACGCGGCTGCTAGTCTTCCTTTCATGCAAAATCTTAAGTTTTAGCTCATGTCCAAGGCACCAAAGCCAACTAAAAAGCCAATAATCGATACCTAATACTTGAATTGTACTACTTCTTACAGGCTATCACATCAACTTAGAAGCTTCATCTGTGTTCTACTATGGTTCTTTTAGTGTCTCCGCATACCGCAGCACGCGACATAGCTTTGTAGACGATAAGTAGAACCGTTTCAGAGAAATGAGCGGCCAATGTGACGATCTGGCTTTAAGTCGATTCGATAACAAATGACGAATACGGACGGATTTCTCACGTTTTTGCAACACATGAACACTTTTCACATTCTCCCATGCAACGTGGCTCCTAGTCCTCCTTTCATGCAAAATCTTAAGTTCCTAGCTCATGTCAAAGGCACCAAAGCCAGCTATCTAGTCAATAACCGAAACCTAATACTTAAATTGTACTACTTCTTACTGGCTATTACATCAACGTAGAAGCTTCATCTGTGTTCTACTATGGCGCTTTTAGTGTCTCCGCATACCGCAGCACGCGACATAGCTTTGCAGACGATAAGTACAACCGTTTCAGAGTGGAGAGCGGCCAATGTGACGATCTGGCTTTAAGTCGATTCCATAACAAATGACAAAACGGACATATTTCTCAGGTTTTTCCTACATATGAACACTTTTCACATTCTCCCATGCAACGCGGCTGCTAGTCCTCCTTTCATGCAAAATCTTAAGTTCCTAGCTCATGTCCAAGGCACCAAAGAAGGGTAAAAAGTCAATAATCGATACCTAAAACTTGAATTGTACTACTTCTTACTAGTTATTACATCAACTTAGAAGCTTCACCTGTGTTCTACTATGGTGCTTTTTGTGTCTTCGCATACCGCAGCTCGCGACATAGCTTTGCAGACGATAAATGTAACCATTTCAGACAGAAGAGCGGCCAACGTTACGATCTGGCTTTAAGTCGATTCGATAACATATGACGAAAACGGACGGATTTCTCAGGTTTTTACTACACATGAACACTTTTCACATTCTCCCGTGCAACGCGGCTGCTAGTCCTCCTTTCATGCAGAATCTTATGTTCCTAGCTCATGTCCAAGGCACCAAAGAAGGGTAAAAGGTCAATAATCGATAACTAAAACTTGAATTGTACTACTTCTTACTGGCTATTACATCAACTTAGAAGCTTCATCTGTGTTCTACTATGGTGCTTTTAGTGTCTCCGCATACCGAAGCACGCGACATAGCTTTGCAGACGATAAATGTAACCATTTCAGACAGAAGAGCGGCCAACGTTACGATCTGGCTTTAAGTCGATTCGATAACATATGACGAAAACGGACGCATTTCTCTAGTTTATACTACATATGAACACTTTTCACATTCTCCCATGCAACGCGGCTGCTAGTCCTCCTTTCATGCAAAATCTTAAGTTCCTAGCTCATGTTCAAGGCACCAAAGCCAACTAAAAAGTCAATAATCGATACCTAATACTTGAATTGTACTACTTCTTACAGGCTATTACATCAACTTAGAAGCTTCATCTGTGTTCTACTATGGTGCTTTTAGTGTCTCCACATACCGGAGCTCGCGTCATAACTTTGCAGACGATAAATGTAACCGTTTCAGACAGAACAGCGGCCAATGTGACGTTCTCGCTTTAAGTCGATTCGAAACAAATGACGAAAACGGACGCATTTCTCAGGTTTTTACTACATATGAACACTTTTCACATTCTCCCGTGCAACGCGGCTGCTAGTCCTCCTTTCATGCAAAATCTTAAGTTCCTAGCTCATGTCAAAGGCACCAAAGCCATCTATCTAGTCAATAATCGATACCTAATACTTGAATTGTACTACTTCTTACTGGCTATTACATCAACTTAGAAGCTTCATCTGTGTTCTACTATGGTGCTTTTAGTGTCTCCGCATACCGCAGCACGCAACATAGCTTTGCAGACGATAAGTACAACCGTTTCAGAGAGAAGAGCGGCCAATGTGACGATCTGGCTTTAAGTCGATTCCATAACAAATGACAAAACGGACGGATTTTTAAGGTTTTTCCTGCATATGAACACTTTTCACATTCTCCCATGCAACGCGGCTGCTAGACCTCCTTTCATGCAAAATCTTAAGTTCCTAGCTCATGTCCAAGGCACCAAAGAAGGGGAAAAAGTCAATAATCGATACCTAAAACTTGAATTGAACTACTCCTTACTAGCTATTACATCTACTTAGAAGCTTCATCTGTGTTTGACTATGGTGCTTTTAGGGTCTCCGCACACCGCAGCACGCTACATAGCTTTGCAGACGATAAATGTAACCATTTCAGACAGAAGAGCGGCCAACGTTACGATCTGGCTTTAAGTCGATTCGATAACATATGACGAAAACGGACGCATTTCTCTGGTTTATACTACATATGAACACTTTTCACATTCTCCCGTGCAACGCGGCTGCTAGTCCTCCTTTCATGCAGATTCTTATGTTCCTAGCTCATGTTCAAGGCACCAAAGAAGGGTAAAAAGTCAAAATCGATACCTAAAACTTGAATTGAACTACTCCATACTAGCTATTACATCTACTTAGAAGCTTCATCTGTGTTTTACTATGGTGCTTTTTGTGTCTCCGAATACCGCAGCACGCGACATAGCTTTGCAGACGATAAATGTAACCATTTCAGACAGAAGAGCGGCCAACGTTACGATCTGGCTTTAAGTCGATTCGATAACATATGACGAAAACGGACGGATTTCTAAGGTTTTTACTACACATGAACACTTTTCACATTCTCCCGTGCAACACGGCTGCTAGTCCTCCTTTCATGCAGATTCTTTTGTTCCTAGCTCATGTTCAAGGCACCAAAGAAGGGTAAAAACTCAATAATCGATACTTAAAACTTGAATTGTTCTACTTCTTACTAGCTATTACATCAACTTAGAAGCTTCATCTGTGTTTGACTATGGTGCTTTTAGGGTCTCCGCCCACCGCAGCACGCTACATAGCTTTGCAGACGATAAATGTAACCATTTCAGACGAGCGGCCAACGTTACGATCTGGCTTTAAGTCGATTCGATAACATATGACGAAAACGGACGCATTTCTCTGGTTTATACTACATATGAACACTTTTCACATTCTCCCATGCAACGCGGCTGCTAGTCCTCCTTTCATGCAAAATCTTAAGTTCCTAGCTCATGTTCAAGGCACCAAAGCCAACTAAAAAGTCAATAATCGATACCTAATACTTGAATTGTACTACTTCTTACAGGCTATTACATCAACTTAGAAGCTTCATCTGTGCTCTACTATGGTGCTTTTAGTGTCTCCACATACCGCAGCACGCGACATAGCTTTGCAGACGATAAGTACAACCGTTTCAAAGAGGAGAGCGGCCAATGTGACGAACTGGCTTTAAGTCGATTCCATAACAAATGACGACAACGGACTGATTTCTGAGGCTTTTCCTACATATGAACACCTTAAACATTCTCCCATGCAATGCGGCTGCTAGTCTTCCTTTTATGCAAATCCTTAAGTTGCTAGCTCATGTCCAAGGCACCAAAGAAGGGTAAAATGTCAATAATCGATACTTAAAACTTGAATTGTACTACTTCTTACTAGCTATTACATCAACTTAGAAGCTTCATCTGTGTTTGACTATGGTGCTTTTAGGGTCTCCGCACACCGCAGCACGCTACATAGCTTTGCAGACGATAAATGTAACCATTTCAGACAGAAGAGCGGCCAACATTACGATCTGGCTTTAAGTCGATTCGATAACATATGACGAAAACGGACGCATTTCTCTGGTTTATACTACATATGAACACTTTTCACATTCTCCCGTGCAACGCGGCTGCTAGTCCTCCTTTCATGCAGATTCTTATGTTCCTAGCTCATGTTCAAGGCACCAAATAAGGGTAAAAAGTCAAAATCGATACCTAAAACTTGAATTGTACTACTTCTTACTGGCTATTACATCAACTTAGGAGCTTCATCTCAGTTGTACTATGGTGCTTTTAGTGTCTCCACATACCGGAGCTCGCGTCATAACTTTGCAGACGATAAATGTAACCGTTTCAGACAGAAGAGCGGCCAATGTGACGATCTCGCTTTAAGTCGATTCGAAACAAATGAGGAAAACGGACGCATTTCTCAGGTTTTTACTACATATGAACACTTTTCACATTCTCCCGTGCAACGCGGCTGCTAGTCCTCCTTTCATGCAAAATCTTAAGTTCCTAGCTCATGTCAAAGGCACCAAAGCCAGCTATCTAGTCAATAATCGATACCTAATACTTGAATTGTACTACTTCTTACTGGCTATTACATCAACTTAGAAGTTTCATCTGTGTTCTACTATGGTGCTTTTAGTGTCTCCGCATACCGCAGCACGCGACATAGCTTTGCAGACGATAAGTACAACCGTTTCAGAGAGAAGAGCGGCCAATGTGACGATCTGGCTTTAAGTCGATTCCATAACAAATGACAAAACGGACGGATTTTTAAGGTTTTTCCTGCATATGAACACTTTTCACATTCTCCCATGCAACGCGGCTGCTAGACCTCCTTTCATGCAAAATCTTAAGTTCCTAGCTCATGTCCAAGGCACCAAAGAAGGGGAAAAAGTCAATAATCGATACCTAAAACTTGAATTGAACTACTCCTTACTAGCTATTACATCTACTTAGAAGCTTCATCTGTGTTTTACTATGGTGCTTTTTGTGTCTCCGAATATCGCAGCACGCGACATAGCTTTGCAGACGATAAATGTAACCGTTTCAGACAGAAGAGCGGCCAATGTGACGATCAGGCTTTAAGTCGATTCGATAACATATGACAAAAACGGAAGGATTTCTCAGATTTTACTACATATGAACACTTTTCACATTCTCCCATGCAACGCGGCTGCTAGTCCTCCTTTCATGCAGATTCTTATGTTCCTAGCTCATGTTCAAGGCACCAAAGAAGGGTAAAAAGTCAAAATCGATACCTAAAACTTGAATTGAACTACTCCATACTAGCTATTACATCTACTTAGAAGCTTCATCTGTGTTTTACTATGGTGCTTTTTGTGTCTCCGAATACCGCAGCACGCGACATAGCTTTGCAGACGATAAATGTAACCATTTCAGACAGAAGAGCGGCCAACGTTACGATCTGGCTTTAAGTCGATTCGATAACATATGACGAAAACGGACGGATTTCTAAGGTTTTTACTACACATGAACACTTTTCACATTCTCCCGTGCAACACGGCTGCTAGTCCTCCTTTCATGCAGATTCTTTTGTTCCTAGCTCATGTTCAAGGCACCAAAGAAGGGTAAAAACTCAATAATCGATACTTAAAACTTGAATTGTTCTACTTCTTACTAGCTATTACATCAACTTAGAAGCTTCATCTGTGTTTGACTATGGTGCTTTTAGGGTCTCCGCCCACCGCAGCACGCTACATAGCTTTGCAGACGATAAATGTAACCATTTCAGACGAGCGGCCAACGTTACGATCTGGCTTTAAGTCGATTCGATAACATATGACGAAAACGGACGCATTTCTCTGGTTTATACTACATATGAACACTTTTCACATTCTCCCATGCAACGCGGCTGCTAGTCCTCCTTTCATGCAAAATCTTAAGTTCCTAGCTCATGTTCAAGGCACCAAAGCCAACTAAAAAGTCAATAATCGATACCTAATACTTGAATTGTACTACTTCTTACAGGCTATTACATCAACTTAGAAGCTTCATCTGTGCTCTACTATGGTGCTTTTAGTGTCTCCACATACCGCAGCACGCGACATAGCTTTGCAGACGATAAGTACAACCGTTTCAAAGAGGAGAGCGGCCAATGTGACGATCTGGCTTTAAGTCGATTCCATAACAAATGACGACAACGGACTGATTTCTGAGGCTTTTCCTACATATGAACACCTTAAACATTCTCCCATGCAATGCGGCAGCTAGTCTTCCTTTTATGCAAATCCTTAAGTTGCTAGCTCATGTCCAAGGCACCAAAGAAGGGTAAAATGTCAATAATCGATACTTAAAACTTGAATTGTACTACTTCTTACTAGCTATTACATCAACTTAGAAGCTTCATCTGTGTTTGACTATGGTGCTTTTAGGGTCTCCGCACACCGCAGCACGCTACATAGCTTTGCAGACGATAAATGTAACCATTTCAGACAGAAGAGCGGCCAACATTACGATCTGGCTTTACGTCGATTCGATAACATATGACGAAAACGGACGCATTTCTCTGGTTTATACTACATATGAACACTTTTCACATTCTCCCGTGCAACGCGGCTGCTAGTCCTCCTTTCATGCAGATTCTTATGTTCCTAGCTCATGTTCAAGGCACCAAAGAAGGGTAAAAAGTCAAAATCGATACCTAAAACTTGAATTGTACTACTTCTTACTGGCTATTACATCAACTTAGGAGCTTCATCTCAGTTGTACTATGGTGCTTTTAGTGTCTCCACATACCGGAGCTCGCGTCATAACTTTGCAGACGATAAATGTAACCGTTTCAGACAGAAGAGCGGCCAATGTGACGTTCTCGCTTTAAGTCGATTCGAAACAAATGAGGAAAACGGACGCATTTCTCAGGTTTTTACTACATATGAACACTTTACACATTCTCCCGTGCAACGCGGCTGCTAGTCCTCCTTTCATGCAAAATCTTAAGTTCCTAGCTCATGTCAAAGGCACCAAAGCCAGCTATCTAGTCAATAATCGATACCTAATACTTGAATTGTACTACTTCTTACTGGCTATTACATCAACTTAGAAGCTTCATCTGTGTTCTACTATGGTGCTTTTAGTGTCTCCGCATACCGCAGCACGCGACATAGCTTTGCAGACGATAAGTACAACCGTTTCAGAGAGAAGAGCGGCCAATGTGACGATCTGGCTTTAAGTCGATTCCATAACAAATGACAAAACGGACGGATTTTTAAGGTTTTTCCTGCATATGAACACTTTTCACATTCTCCCATGCAACGCGGCTGCTAGACCTCCTTTCATGCAAAATCTTAAGTTCCTAGCTCATGTCCAAGGCACCAAAGAAGGGGAAAAAGTCAATAATCGATACCTAAAACTTGAATTGAACTACTCCTTACTAGCTATTACATCTACTTAGAAGCTTCATCTGTGTTTTACTATGGTGCTTTTTCTGTCTCCGAATATCGCAGCACGCGACATAGCTTTGCAGACGATAAATGTAACCGTTTCAGACAGAAGAGCGGCCAATGTGACGATCAGGCTTTAAGTCGATTCGATAACATATGACGAAAACGGAAGGATTTCTCAGATTTTACTACATATGAACACTTTTCACATTCTCCCATGCAACGCGGCTGCTAGTCCTCCTTTCATGCAAAATCCTAAGTTCCTAGCTCATGTCCAAGGCACCAAAGAAGGGTAAAAAGTCAGTAATCGATACTCAAAACTTGAATTGTACTACTTCTTACTGGCTATTACCTCAACGTAGAAGCTTCATCTGTGTTCTACTATGGTGCTTTTAGTGTCTGCGCATTCCGCAGCACGCGACATAGATTTGCAGACGATAAATGTAACCGTTTCAGACAGAAGAGCGGCCAATGTGACGATCTGGCTTTAAGTCGATTCGATAACAAATGACGAAAACGGACATATTTCTCAGGTTTTTACTACATATGAACACTTTCCACATCCTCCCGTGCAACGCGGCTGCTAGTTCTCCTTTCATGCAAAATCTTAAGTTCCTAGCTCATGTCCAAGGCACCAAAGAAGGGTAAAAAGTCAATAATCGATACCTAAAACTTGAATTGTACTACTTGTTACTAGTTATTACATCAACTTAGAAGCTTCACCTGTGTTCTACTATGGTGCTTTTTGTGTCTTCGCATACCGCAGCGCGCGACATAGCTTTGCAGACGATAAATGTAACCATTTCAGACAGAAGAGCGGCCAACGTTACGATCTGGCTTTAAGTCGATTCGATAACATATGACGAAAACGGACGGATTTCTAAGGTTTTTACTACACATGAACACTTTTCACATTCTCCCGTGCAACGCGGCTGCTAGTCCTCCTTTCATGCAGATTCTTTTGTTCCTAGCTCATGTTCAAGGCACCAAAGAAGGATAAAAAGTCAATAATCGATACTTAAAACTTGAATTGTACTACTTCTTACTAGCTATTACATCAACTTAGAAGCTTCATCTGTGTTTGACTATGGTGCTTTTAGGGTCTCCGCACACCGCAGCACGCTACATAGCTTTGCAGACGATAAATGTAACCATTTCAGACAGAAGAGCGGCCAACGTTACGATCTGGCTTTAAGTCGAATCGATAACATATGACGAAAACGGACGCATTTCTCTGGTTTATACTATATATGAACACTTTTCACATTCTCCCATGCAACGCGGCTGCTAGTCCTCCTTTCATCTTAAGTTCCTAGCTCATGTTCAAGGCACCAAAGCCAACTAAAAAGTCAATAATCGATACTTAAAACTCGAATTGTACTACTTCTTACTGGCTATTACATCAACTTAGAAGCTTCTTCTGTGTTCTACTATGGTGCTTATAGTGTCTCCGCATACCGCAGCACGCGACATAGATTTGCAGACGATAAATGTAACCATTTCAGACAGAAGAGCGGCCAACGTTACGATCTGGCTTTAAGTCGATTCGATAACATATGACGAAAACGGACGCATTTCTCAGGTTTTTACTACATATGAACACTTTTCACATTCTCCCGTGCAACGCGGCTGCTAGTCCTCCTTTCATGCAAAATCTTAAGTTCCTAGCTCATGTCAAAGGCACCAAAGCCAGCTATCTAGTCAATAATCGATACCTAATACTTGAATTGTACTACTTCTTACTGGCTATTACATCAACTTAGAAGCTTCATCTGTGTTCTACTATGGTGCTTTTAGTGTCTCCGCATACCGCAGCACGCGACATAGCTTTGCAGACGATAAGTACAACCGTTTCAGAGAGAAGAGCGGCCAATGTGACGATCTGGCTTTAAGTCGATTCCATAACAAATGACAAAACGGACGGATTTTTAAGGTTTTTCCTGCATATGAACACTTTTCACATTCTCCCATGCAACGCGGCTGCTAGTCCTCCTTTCATGCAAAATCTTAAGTTCCTAGCTCATGTCCAAGGCACCAAAGAAGGGGAAAAAGTCAATAATCGATACCTAAAACTTGAATTGTACTACTTCTTACTAGTTATTACATCAACTTAGAAGCTTCACCTGTGTTCTACTATGGTGCTTTTTGTGTCTTCGCATACCGCAGCGCGCGACATAGCTTTGCAGACGATAAATGTAACCATTTCAGACAGAAGAGCGGCCAACGTTACGATCTGACTTTAAGTCGATTCGATAACATATGACGAAAACGGACGGATTTCTCAGGTTTTTACTACACATGAACACTTTTCACATTCTCCCATGCAATGCGGCTGCTAGTCCTCCTTTCATCTTAAGTTCCTAGCTCATGTTCAAGGCACCAAAGCCAACTAAAAAGTCAATAATCGATACTTAAAACTCGAATTGTACTACTTCTTACTGGCTATTACATCAACTTAGAAGCTTCTTCTGTGTTCTACTATGGTGCTTATAGTGTCTCCGCATACCGCAGCACGCGACATAGATTTGCAGACGATAAGTACAACCGTTTCAAACAGGAGAGCGGCCAATGTGACGAACTGGCTTTAAGTCGATTCCATAACAAATGACGACAACGGACTGATTTCTGAGGCTTTTCCTACATATGAACACCTTAAACATTCTCCCATGCAACGCGGCTGCTAGTCTTCCTTTTATGCAAATCCTTAAGTTCCTAGCTCATTTCCAAGGCACCAAAGAAGGGTAAAATGTCAATAATCGATACTTAAAACTTGAATTGTACTACTTCTTACTAGCTATTACATCAACTTAGAAGCTTCATCTGTGTTTGACTATGGTGCTTTTAGGGTCTCCGTACACCGCAGCACGCTACATAGCTTTGCAGACGATAAATGTAACCATTTCAGACAGAAGAGCGGCCAACGTTACGATCTGGCTTTAAGTCGAATCGATAACATATGACGAAAACGGACGCATTTCTCTGGTTTATACTATATATGAACACTTTTCACATTCTCCCATGCAACGCGGCTGCTAGTCCTCCTTTCATCTTAAGTTCCTAGCTCATGTTCAAGGCACCAAAGCCAACTAAAAAGTCAATAATCGATACTTAAAACTCGAATTGTACTACTTCTTACTGGCTATTACATCAACTTAGAAGCTTCTTCTGTGTTCTACTATGGTGCTTATAGTGTCTCCGCATACCGCAGCACGCGACATAGATTTGCAGACGATAAGTACAACCGTTTCAAACAGGAGAGCGGCCAATGTGACGAACTGGCTTTAAGTCGATTCCATAACAAATGACGACAACGGACTGATTTCTGAGGCTTTTCCTACATATGAACACCTTAAACATTCTCCCATGCAACGCGGCTGCTAGTCTTCCTATTATGCAAAATCTTAAGTTCCTAGCTCATGTCCAAGGCACCAAAGAAGGGTAAAAAGTCAATAATCGATACCTAAAACTTGAATTGTACTACTTCTTACTGGCTATTACATCAACTTAGAAGCTTCACCTGTGTTCTACTATGGTGCTTTTTGTGTCTCCGCATACCGCAGCGCGCGACATAGCTTTGCAGACGATAAATGTAACCGTTTCAGACAGAAGAGCGGCCAACGTGACGATCTGGCTTTAAGTCGATTCTATAACATATGACGAAAACGGACGGATTTCTTAGGTTTTTACTACATATGAACACTTTTCACATTCTCCCGTGCAACGCGGCTGCTAGTCCTCCTTTCATGCAAAATCTTAAGTTCCTAGCTCATGTCCAAGGCACCAAAGAAGGGTAAAAAGTCAATAATCGATACCTAAAACTTGAATTGTACTACTTCTTACTGGCTATTACATCAACTTAGAAGCTTCACCTGTGTTCTACTATGGTGCTTTTTGTGTCTCCGCATACCGCAGCGCGCGACATAGCTTTGCAGACGATAAATGTAACCGTTTCAGACAGAAGAGCGGCCAACGTGACGATCTGGCTTTAAGTCGATTCTATAACATATGACGAAAACGGACGGATTTCTTAGGTTTTTACTACATATGAACACTTTTCACATTCTCCCGTGCAACGCGGCTTCTTGTCCCCTTTCATGCAGAATCTTAAGTTCCTAGCTCATGTTCAAGGCACCAAAGAAGGGTAAAAAGTCAATAATCGATACCTAAAACTTCAATTGTACTACTTCTTACTGGCTATTACATCAACTTAGGAGCTTCATCTCAGTTGTACTATGGTGCTTTTAGTGTCTCCACATACCGGAGCTCGCGTCATAACTTTGCAGACGATAAATGTAACCGTTTCAGACAGGAGAGCGGCCAATGTGACGTTCTCGCTTTAAGTCGATTCGATAACAAATGACGAAAACGGACGCATTTCTCAGGTTTTTACTACATATGAACACTTTTCACATTCTCCCGTGCAACGCGGCTGCTAGTCCTCCTTTCATGCAAAATCTTAAGTTCCTAGCTCATGTCAAAGGCACCAAAGCCAGCTATCTAGTCAATAATCGATACCTAATACTTGAATTGTACTACTTCTTACTGGCTATTACATCAACTTAGAAGCTTCATCTGTGTTCTACTATGGTGCTTTTAGTGTCTCCGCATACCGCAGCACGCGACATAGCTTTGCAGACGATAAGTACAACCGTTTCAGAGAGAAGAGCGGCCAATGTGACGATCTGGCTTTAAGTCGATTCCATAACAAATGACAAAACGGACGGATTTTTAAGGTTTTTCCTGCATATGAACACTTTTCACATTCTCCCATGCAACGCGGCTGCTAGTCCTCCTTTCATGCAAAATCTTAAGTTCCTAGCTCATGTCCAAGGCACCAAAGAAGGGGAAAAAGTCAATAATCGATACCTAAAACTTGAATTGTACTACTTCTTACTAGTTATTACATCAACTTAGAAGCTTCACCTGTGTTCCACTATGGTGCTTTTTGTGTCTTCGCATACCGCAGCGCGCGACATAGCTTTGCAGACGATAAATGTAACCATTTCAGACAGAAGAGCGGCCAACGTTACGATCTATCTTTAAGTCGATTCGATAACATATGACGAAAACGGACGGATTTCTCAGGTTTTTACTACACATGAACACTTTTCACATTCTCCCGTGCAACGCGGCTGCTAGTCCTCCTTTCATGCAGATTCTTTTGTTCCTAGCTCATGTTCAAGGCACCAAAGAAGGGTAAAAAGTCAATAATCGATACTTAAAACTTGAATTGTACTACTTCTTACTAGCTATTACATCAGCTTAGAAGCTTCATCTGTGTTTGACTATGGTGCTTTTAGGGTCTCCGTACACCGCAGCACGCTACATAGCTTTGCAGACGATAAATGTAACCATTTCAGACAGAAGAGCGGCCAACGTTACGATCTGGCTTTAAGTCGAATCGATAACATATGACGAAAACGGACGCATTTCTCTGGTTTATACTATATATGAACACTTTTCACATTCTCCCATGCAACGCGGCTGCTAGTCCTCCTTTCATCTTAAGTTCCTAGCTCATGTTCAAGGCACCAAAGCCAACTAAAAAGTCAATAATCGATACTTAAAACTCGAATTGTACTACTTCTTACTGGCTATTACATCAACTTAGAAGCTTCTTCTGTGTTCTACTATGGTGCTTATAGTGTCTCCGCATACCGCAGCACGCGACATAGATTTGCAGACGATAAGTACAACCGTTTCAAACAGGAGAGCGGCCAATGTGACGAACTGGCTTTAAGTAGATTCCATAACAAATGACGACAACGGACTGATTTCTGAGGCTTTTCCTACATATGAACACCTTAAACATTCTCCCATGCAACGCGGCTGCTAGTCTTCCTTTTATGCAAATCCTTAAGTTCCTAGCTCATTTCCAAGGCACCAAAGAAGGGTAAAATGTCAATAATCGATACCTAAAACTTGAATTGTACTACTTCTTACTGGCTATTACATCAACTTAGAAGCTTCACCTGTGTTCTACTATGGTGCTTTTTGTGTCTCCGCATACCGCAGCGCGCGACATAGCTTTGCAGACGATAAATGTAACCGTTTCAGACAGAAGAGCGGCCAACGTGACGATCTGGCTTTAAGTCGATTCTATAACATATGACGAAAACGGACGGATTTCTTGGGTTTTTACTACATATGAACACTTTTCACATTCTCCCGTGCAACGCGGCTTCTTGTCCCCTTTCATGCAGAATCTTAAGTTCCTAACTCAAGTTCAAGGCACCAAAGAAGGGTAAAAAGTCAATAATCGATACCTAAAACTTGAATTGTACTACTTCTTACTGGCTATTACGTTAACTTAGAAGCTTCACCTGTGTTCTACTATGGTGCTTTTAGTGTCTTCGCATACCGCAGCACGCGACATAGCTTTGCAGACGATAAATGTAACCGTTTCAGTAGAAGTGCGGCCAATGTGACGATGTGGCTTTAAGTCGATTCGATAACAAATGACGAAAACGGACGGATTTCTCAGGTTTTTACTACATATGAACACTTTTCACATTCTCCCATGCAACGCGGCTGCTAGTCTTCCTTTCATGCAAAAT
Organism: Schistocerca gregaria; assembly: GCF_023897955.1. NCBI lineage: Eukaryota > Metazoa > Arthropoda > Insecta > Orthoptera > Acrididae > Schistocerca > Schistocerca gregaria. The sequence goes on along the minus strand of NW_026061801.1, from coordinate 4,463,654 downwards.
CTTAAGTTCCTAGCTCATGTCCAAGTCACCAAAGCCAGCTAAAAAGTCAATAATCGATATTTAAAACTTGAATTGTACTACTTCTTACTGGCTATTACATCAGCTTAGAAGCTTCATCTGTGTTCTACTTTGGTTCTTTTAGTGTCTCCGCATACCGCAGGACGCGACATAGCTTTGCAGACGATAAGTACAACCGTTTCAGAGAGAAGAGCGGCCAATGTGACGATCTGGCTTTAAGTCGATTCCATAACAAATGACAAAACGGACGGATTATTAAGGTTTTTCCTACATATGAACACTTTTCACATTCTCCCATGCAACGCGGCTGCTAGTCCTCCTTTCATGCAAAATCTTAAGTTCCTAGCTCATGTCCAAGGCACCAAAGGGGGGTAAAAAGTCAATAATCGATACCTAAAACATGAATTGAACTACTCCTTACTAGCTATTACATCTACTTAGAAGCTTCATCTGTGTTTTACTATGGTGCTTTTTGTGTCTCCGAATACCGCAGCACGCGACATAGCTTTGCAGACGATAAATGTAACCGTTTCAGACAGAAGAGCGGCCAATGTGACGATCAGGCTTTAAGTCGATTGGATAACATATGACGAAAACGGAAGGATTTCTCAGATTTTACTACATATGAACACTTTTCACATTCTCCCATGCAACGCGGCTGCTAGTCCTCCTTTCATGCAAAATCTTAAGTTCCTAGCTCATGTCAAAGGCACCAAAGCCAGCTATCTAGTCAATAATCGATACCTAATACTTGAATTGTACTACTTCTTACTGGCTATTACATCAACTTAGAAGCTTCATCTGTGTTCTACTATGGTGCTTTTAGTGTCTCCGCATACCGCAGCACGCGACATAGCTTTGCAGACGATAAGTACAACCGTTTCAGAGAGAAGAGCGGCCAATGTGACGATCTGGCTTTAAGTCGATTCCATAACAAATGACAAAACGGACGGATTTTTAAGGTTTTTCCTGCATATGAACACTTTTCACATTCTCCCATGCAACGCGGCTGCTAGTCCTCCTTTCATGCAAAATCTTAAGTTCCTAGCTCATGTCCAAGGCACCAAAGAAGGGGAAAAAGTCAATAATCGATACCTAAAACTTGAATTGTACTACTTCTTACTAGTTATTACATCAACTTAGAAGCTTCACCTGTGTTCTACTATGGTGCTTTTTGTGTCTTCGCATACCGCAGCGCGCGACATAGCTTTGCAGACGATAAATGTAACCATTTCAGACAGAAGAGCGGCCAACGTTACGATCTGGCTTTAAGTCGATTCGATAACATATGACGAAAACGGACGGATTTCTCAGGTTTTTACTACACATGAACACTTTTCACATTCTCCCGTGCAACGCGGCTGCTAGTCCTCCTTTCATGCAGATTCTTTTGTTCCTAGCTCATGTTCAAGGCACCAAAGAAGGGTAAAAAGTCAATAATCGATACTTAAAACTTGAATTGTACTACTTCTTACTAGCTATTACATCAACTTAGAAGCTTCATCTGTGTTTGACTATGGTGCTTTTAGGGTCTCCGTACACCGCAGCACGCTACATAGCTTTGCAGACGATAAATGTAACCATTTCAGACAGAAGAGCGGCCAACGTTACGATCTGGCTTTAAGTCGAATCGATAACATATGACGAAAACAGACGCATTTCTCTGGTTTATACTATATATGAACACTTTTCACATTCTCCCATGCAACGCGGCTGCTAGTCCTCCTTTCATCTTAAGTTCCTAGCTCATGTTCAAGGCACCAAAGCCAACTAAAAAGTCAATAATCGATACTTAAAACTCGAATTTTACTACTTCTTACTGGCTATTACATCAACTTAGAAGCTTCTTCTGTGTTCTACTATGGTGCTTATAGTGTCTCCGCATACCGCAGCACGCGACATAGATTTGCAGACGATAAGTACAACCGTTTCAAACAGGAGAGCGGCCAATGTGACGAACTGGCTTTAAGTCGATTCCATAACAAATGACGACAACGGACTGATTTCTGAGGCTTTTCCTACATATGAACACCTTAAACATTCTCCCATGCAACGCGGCTGCTAGTCTTCCTGTTATGCAAATCCTTAAGTTCCTAGCTCATTTCCAAGGCACCAAAGAAGGGTAAAATGTCAATAATCGATACCTAAAACTTGAATTGTACTACTTCTTACTGGCTATTACATCAACTGAGAAGCTTCACCTGTGTTCTACTATGGTGCTTTTTGTGTCTCCGCATACCGCAGCGCGCGACATAGCTTTGCAGACGATAAATGTAACCGTTTCAGACAGAAGAGCGGCCAACGTGACGATCTGGCTTTAAGTCGATTCTATAACATATGACGAAAACGAACGGATTTCTTGGGTTTTTACTACATATGAACACTTTTCACATTCTCCCGTGCAACGCGGCTTCTTGTCCCCTTTCATGCAGAATCTTAAGTTCCTAACTCATGTTCAAGGCACCAAAGAAGGGTAAAAAGTCAATAATCGATACCTAAAACTTGAATTGTACTACTTCTTACTGGCTATTACGTTAACTTAGAAGCTTCACCTGTGTTCTACTATGGTGCTTTTAGTGTCTTCGCATACCGCAGCACGCGACATAGCTTTGCAGACGATAAATGTAACCGTTTCAGTAGAAGTGCGGCCAATGTGACGATGTGGCTTTAAGTCGATTCGATAACAAATGACGAAAACGGACGGATTTCTCAGGTTTTTACTACATATGAACACTTTTCACATTCTCCCATGCAACGCGGCTGCTAGTCTTCCTTTCATGCAAAATCTTAAGTTCCTAGCTCATGTCCAAGTCACCAAAGCCAGCTAAAAAGTCAATAATCGATATTTAAAACTTGAATTGTACTACTTCTTACTGGCTATTACATCAGCTTAGAAGCTTCATCTGTGTTCTACTTTGGTTCTTTTAGTGTCTCCGCATACCGCAGGACGCGACATAGCTTTGCAGACGATAAGTACAACCGTTTCAGAGAGAAGAGCGGCCAATGTGACGATCTGGCTTTAAGTCGATTCCATAACAAATGACAAAACGGACGGATTTTTAAGGTTTTTCCTACATATGAACACTTTTCACATTCTCCCATGCAACGCGGCTGCTAGTCCTCCTTTCATGCAAAATCTTAAGTTCCTAGCTCATGTCCAAGGCACCAAAGGGGGGTAAAAAGTCAATAATCGATACCTAAAACATGAATTGAACTACTCCTTACTAGCTATTACATCTACTTAGAAGCTTCATCTGTGTTTTACTATGGTGCTTTTTGTGTCTCCGAATACCGCAGCACGCGACATAGCTTTGCAGACGATAAATGTAACCGTTTCAGACAGAAGAGCGGCCAATGTGACGATCAGGCTTTAAGTCGATTGGATAACATATGACGAAAACGGAAGGATTTCTCAGATTTTACTACATATGAACACTTTTCACATTCTCCCATGCAACGCGGCTGCTAGTCCTCCTTTCATGCAAAATCTTAAGTTCCTAGCTCATGTCAAAGGCACCAAAGCCAGCTATCTAGTCAATAATCGATACCTAATACTTGAATTGTACTACTTCTTACTGGCTATTACATCAACTTAGAAGCTTCATCTGTGTTCTACTATGGTGCTTTTAGTGTCTCCGCATACCGCAGCACGCGACATAGCTTTGCAGACGATAAGTACAACCGTTTCAGAGAGAAGAGCGGCCAATGTGACGATCTGGCTTTAAGTCGATTCCATAACAAATGACAAAACGGACGGATTTTTAAGGTTTTTCCTGCATATGAACACTTTTCACATTCTCCCATGCAACGCGGCTGCTAGTCCTCCTTTCATGCAAAATCTTAAGTTCCTAGCTCATGTCCAAGGCACCAAAGAAGGGGAAAAAGTCAATAATCGATACCTAAAACTTGAATTGTACTACTTCTTACTAGTTATTACATCAACTTAGAAGCTTCACCTGTGTTCTACTATGGTGCTTTTTGTGTCTTCGCATACCGCAGCGCGCGACATAGCTTTGCAGACGATAAATGTAACCATTTCAGACAGAAGAGCGGCCAACGTTACGATCTGGCTTTAAGTCGATTCGATAACATATGACGAAAACGGACGGATTTCTCAGGTTTTTACTACACATGAACACTTTTCACATTCTCCCGTGCAACGCGGCTGCTAGTCCTCCTTTCATGCAGATTCTTTTGTTCCTAGCTCATGTTCAAGGCACCAAAGAAGGGTAAAAAGTCAATAATCGATACTTAAAACTTGAATTGTACTACTTCTTACTAGCTATTACATCAACTTAGAAGCTTCATCTGTGTTTGACTATGGTGCTTTTAGGGTCTCCGTACACCGCAGCACGCTACATAGCTTTGCAGACGATAAATGTAACCATTTCAGACAGAAGAGCGGCCAACGTTACGATCTGGCTTTAAGTCGAATCGATAACATATGACGAAAACAGACGCATTTCTCTGGTTTATACTATATATGAACACTTTTCACATTCTCCCATGCAACGCGGCTGCTAGTCCTCCTTTCATCTTAAGTTCCTAGCTCATGTTCAAGGCACCAAAGCCAACTAAAAAGTCAATAATCGATACTTAAAACTCGAATTTTACTACTTCTTACTGGCTATTACATCAACTTAGAAGCTTCTTCTGTGTTCTACTATGGTGCTTATAGTGTCTCCGCATACCGCAGCACGCGACATAGATTTGCAGACGATAAGTACAACCGTTTCAAACAGGAGAGCGGCCAATGTGACGAACTGGCTTTAAGTCGATTCCATAACAAATGACGACAACGGACTGATTTCTGAGGCTTTTCCTACATATGAACACCTTAAACATTCTCCCATGCAACGCGGCTGCTAGTCTTCCTGTTATGCAAATCCTTAAGTTCCTAGCTCATTTCCAAGGCACCAAAGAAGGGTAAAATGTCAATAATCGATACCTAAAACTTGAATTGTACTACTTCTTACTGGCTATTACATCAACTGAGAAGCTTCACCTGTGTTCTACTATGGTGCTTTTTGTGTCTCCGCATACCGCAGCGCGCGACATAGCTTTGCAGACGATAAATGTAACCGTTTCAGACAGAAGAGCGGCCAACGTGACGATCTGGCTTTAAGTCGATTCTATAACATATGACGAAAACGAACGGATTTCTTGGGTTTTTACTACATATGAACACTTTTCACATTCTCCCGTGCAACGCGGCTTCTTGTCCCCTTTCATGCAGAATCTTAAGTTCCTAACTCATGTTCAAGGCACCAAAGAAGGGTAAAAAGTCAATAATCGATACCTAAAACTTGAATTGTACTACTTCTTACTGGCTATTACGTTAACTTAGAAGCTTCACCTGTGTTCTACTATGGTGCTTTTAGTGTCTTCGCATACCGCAGCACGCGACATAGCTTTGCAGACGATAAATGTAACCGTTTCAGTAGAAGTGCGGCCAATGTGACGATGTGGCTTTAAGTCGATTCGATAACAAATGACGAAAACGGACGGATTTCTCAGGTTTTTACTACATATGAACACTTTTCACATTCTCCCATGCAACGCGGCTGCTAGTCTTCCTTTCATGCAAAATCTTAAGTTCCTAGCTCATGTCCAAGTCACCAAAGCCAGCTAAAAAGTCAATAATCGATATTTAAAACTTGAATTGTACTACTTCTTACTGGCTATTACATCAGCTTAGAAGCTTCATCTGTGTTCTACTATGGTTCTTTTAGTGTCTCCGCATACCGCAGGACGCGACATAGCTTTGCAGACGATAAGTACAACCGTTTCAGAGAGAAGAGCGGCCAATGTGACGATCTGGCTTTAAGTCGATTCCATATCAAATGACAAAACGGACGGATTTTTAAGGTTTTTCCTACATATGAACACTTTTCACATTCTCCCATGCAACGCGGCTGCTAGTCCTCCTTTCATGCAAAATCTTAAGTTCCTAGCTCATGTCCAAGGCACCAAAGGGGGGTAAAAAGTCAATAATCGATACCTAAAACATGAATTGAACTACTCCTTACTAGCTATTACATCTACTTAGAAGCTTCATCTGTGTTTTACTATGGTGCTTTTTGTGTCTCCGAATACCGCAGCACGCGACATAGCTTTGCAGACGATAAATGTAACCGTTTCAGACAGAAGAGCGGCCAATGTGACGATCAGGCTTTAAGTCGATTGGATAACATATGACGAAAACGGAAGGATTTCTCAGATTTTACTACATATGAACACTTTTCACATTCTCCCATGCAACGCGGCTGCTAGTCCTCCTTTCATGCAAAATCTTAAGTTCCTAGCTCATGTCCAAGGCACCAAAGAAGGGTAAAAAGTCAGTAATCGATACTCAAAACTTGAATTGTACTACTTCTTACTGGCTATTACCTCAACGTAGAAGCTTCAACTGTGTTCTAATATGGTGCTTTTAGTGTCTCCGCATTCCGCAGCACGCGACATAGATTTGCAGACGATAAATGTAACCGTTTCAGACAGAAGAGCGGCCAATGTGACGATCTGGCTTTAAGTCGATTCGATAACGAATGACAAAACGGACATATTTCTCAGGTTTTTACTACATATGAACACTTTCCATATCCTCCCGTGCAACGCGGCTGCTAGTTCTCCTTTCATGCAAAATCTTAAGTTCCTAGCTCATGTCCAAGGCACCAAAGAAGAGTAAATAGTCAATAATCGATACCTAAAACTTGAATTGTACTACTTCTTACTAGTTATTACATCAACTTAGAAGCTTCACCTGTGTTCTACTATGGTGCTTTTTGTGTCTTCGCATACCGCAGCGCGCGACATAGCTTTGCAGACGATAAATGTAACCATTTCAGACAGAAGAGCGGCCAACGTTACGATCTGGCTTTAAGTCGATTCGATAACATATGACGAAAACGGACGGATTTCTCAGGTTTTTACTACACATGAACACTTTTCACATTCTCCCGTGCAACGCGGCTGCTAGTCCTCCTTTCATGCAGATTCTTTTGTTCCTAGCTCATGTTCAAGGCACCAAAGAAGGGTAAAAAGTCAATAATCGATACTTAAAACTTGAATTGTACTACTTCTTACTAGCTATTACATCAACTTAGAAGCTTCATCTGTGTTTGACTATGGTGCTTTTAGGGTCTCCGCACACCGCAGCACGCTACATAGCTTTGCAGACGATAAATGTAACCATTTCAGACAGAAGAGCGGCCAACGTTACGATCTGGCTTTAAGTCGAATCGATAACATATGACGAAAACGGACGCATTTCTCTGGTTTATACTACATATGAACACTTTTCACATTCTCCCATGCAACGCGGCTGCTAGTCCTCCTTTCATCTTAAGTTCCTAGCTCATGTTCAAGGCACCGAAGCCAACTAAAAAGTCAATAATCGATACTTAAAACTCGAATTGTACTACTTCTTACTGGCTATTACATCAACTTAGAAGCTTCTTCTGTGTTCTACTATGGTGCTTATAGTGTCTCCGCATACCGCAGCACGCGACATAGCTTTGCAGACGATAAGTACAACCGTTTCAAACAGGAGAGCGGCCAATGTGACGAACTGGCTTTAAGTCGATTCCATAACAAATGACGACAACGGACGGATTTCTCAGGCTTTTCCTACATATGAACACCTTAAACATTCTCCCATGCAACGCGGCTGCTAGTCCTCCTTTCATGCAAATCCTTAAGTTCCTAGCTCATGTCCAAGGCACCAAAGAAGGGTAAAAAGTCAATAATCGATACCTAAAACTTGAATTGTACTACTTCTTACTAGCAATTACATCAACTTAGAAGCTTCATCTGTGTTTGACTATGGTGCTTTTAGGGTCTCCGCATACCGCAGCACGCTACATAGCTTTGCAGACGATAAATGTAACCGTTTCAGACAGAAGAGCGGCCAATGTGACGATCTGGCTTTAAATCGATTCGATAACAAATGACGAAAACGGACATATTTCTCAGGTTTTTACTACATATGAACACTTTTCACATTCTCCCTTGCAACGCGGGTGCTAGTCCTCCTTTAATGCAGAATCTTATGTTCCTAGCCCATGTCCAAGGCACCAAAGAAGGGTAAAAGGTCAATAATCGATAGCTAAAACTTTAATTGTACTACTTTTTACTGGCTATTACATCGATCTGGCTTTAAGTCGATTCGATAACAAATGACGAAAACGGACAGATTTCTCCGGTTTTTACTACATATCAACACTTTTCACATTCTCCCGTGCAACGCGGCTGCTGATCCTCCTCTCATGCAAAATCTTAAGTTCCTAGCTCATGTTCAAGGCACCAAAGAAGGGTCAAAAGTCAATAATCGATACGTAAAACTTGAATTGTACTACTTCTTACTGGCTATTACATCAACTTACAAGCTTCATCTGTGTTCTACTATGGTGCTTTTAGTGTCTCCGCATACCGCAACAGCCGACATAGCTTTGCAGACGATAAGTACAACCGTTTCAGAGAGAAGAGCGGCCAATGTGACGATCTGGCTTTAAGTCGTTTCGATAACAAATGACGAAAACGGACGGATTTCTCAGGTTTTTACTACATATGAACACTTTTCACATTCTCCCGTGCAACGCGGCTGCTAGTCCTCCTTTCATGCAAAATCTTAAGTTCCTAGCTCATGTCCAAGGCACCAAAGAAGGGTAAAAATTAAGTAATCGATACCTAAAACTTTAATTGTACTACTTCTTACTGGCTATTACATCAACTTGGAAGCTTCATGTGTGTTCTACTATGGTGCTTATAGTGTCTCCGCATACCGCAGCACGCGACATAGCTTTGCAGACGATAAGGACAACCGTTTCAGAGAGAAGAGCGGCCAATGTGTCGATCTGGCTTTAAGTTGATTCGATAACAAATGACGGGAACCGGTGGATTTCTCAGGTTTTTACAACATATGAACACTTTTCACATTGTCCCGTGCCACGCGACTGTTAGTCCTCCTTTCATGCAAAATCTTAAGTTCCTAGCTCATGTCCAAGGCACCAAAGAAGTGTAAAAAGTCAATAGTCGATAAGTAAAACTTGAAATGTACTACTCCTTAATGGCTATTACATAAACTTAGAAGCTTCATCTGTGTTCTACTATGGGGCTTTTAGTGTCTCCGCATACCGCAACACGCGACATAGCTTTGCAGACGATAAATAAAACAGTTTCAGAGAGAAGTGCGGCCAATGTGACGATCTGGCTTTAAGTCGATTCGATAACAAATGACGAAAACGGACGGATTTCTCAGGTTTTTACTACATACGAACACTTTTCACATTTTCCCGTGTAACGCGGCTGCTAGTGCTCCTTTCATGCAAAATCTTAAGTTCCTAGCTCATGTCCAAGGCACCAAAGAAGGGTAAAAAGCCAATAATCGATACCTAAAACTTGAATTATACTACTTCTTACTGGCTATTACAAAAACTTAGAAGCTTCGTCTGTGTTCTACTATGGTCCTTTTAGTGACTCCGCATACCGCAGCACGCGACATAGCTTTGCAGACGATAAGTACAACCGTTTCAGAGAAAAGAGCGGCCAATGTGACGATCTGTCTTTAAGTCGATTCGATAACAAATGACGAAAAGGGACGGATTTCTCAGGTTTTTAGTACATATGAACACTTTTCACGTTCTCCCGTGCAACGCGGCTGCTACTCCTCCTTTCATGCATAATCTTAAGTTCCTAGCTCATGTCCAAGGCACCAAAGAAGGGTAAAAAGTCAATAATCGATAAGTAAAACTTTAATTGTACTACTTCTTACTAGTATTACATCAACTTAGAAGCTTCATCTGTGTTCTACTATGGTGCTTTTAGTGTCTCCGCATACCGCAGCACGCGACATAGCTCTGCAGACGATAAATGTAACCGTTTCAGACAGAAGAGCGGCCAATGTGACAATCTGGCTTTAAGTCGATTCGATAACAAATGACTAAAACGGACGGATTTCTCAAGTTTATACTTCATATGAACACTTTTCACATTCTCCCGTGCAACTCGGCTGCTAGTCCTCCTTTCATGCAGAATCTTAATGTCCCAGTTCATGTCCAAGGCACCAAAGCCAGCTAAAAAGTCAATAATCGATATCTAAAACTTGAATTGTACTACTTGTTACTGGCTATTACATCAACTTAGAAGCTTCATCTGTGTTCTACTATGGTGCTTTCAGTGTCTCCGCTTACCGCAGCACGCGACATTGCTTTGCAGACGGTAAGTATAACGGTTCAGAGAGAAGAGCGGCCAATGTGTCGATCTGGTTTTAAGTCGATTCGATAACAAATGACGAAAACGGACGGGTTTCTCATGTTTTTACTACATATGAACACTTTTCACATTCTCCTGTGAAACTCGGCTGTTAGTCCTCCTTCATGCAGAATCTTAAGGTCCTAGGACATGTCCAAGGCAGCAAAACCAGCCAAAAGTCAATAATCAATACCTAATACTTGTATTGTACTACATCTTACTGTCTATTAAATCAACTTAGAAGCTTCATCTGTGTTCTACTATGGTGCTTTTAGTGTCTCCACATACCGCAGCACGCAACATAGCTTTGCAGTCGGTAAGTACAACCGTTTCAGAGAGAAGAGCGGCCAAAGTGATGATCTGGCTTTAAGTCGATTCGATAACAAATGAAGAGAACGGACGGATTTCTCAGGTTTTTACCACCAATGAACACTTTTCACATTCTCCCGTGCAACGCGGCTGCTAGTTCTCCTTTCATGCAGAATCTTAAAGTAATAGCTCATGTCCAAGGCACCAAAGCCAGCTAAAAAGTCAATAATCGATACCTGAAACTTGAATTGTAATACTTCTTACTGGCTATTACATCAACATAGAAGCTTCATCTGTGTTCAACTATGGTGCTTTTAGTGTCTGCGCATACCGCAATACGCGACATAGCTTTGCAGACGATAAGTACAACCGTTTCAGAGAGAAGAGCGGCCAATGTGACGATCTCGCTTTAATTCGATCCGATAACAAATGACGAAACCGGACGGATTTCTCAGTTTTTTACTACATATGAACACCTTTCACATTCTCCCGTGCAACGCGGCTCCCAGTCCTCCTTTCATGCAGAATCTTAAGGTCCTAGCTCATGTCCACGGCACCAATGCCAGCTAAAGAGTCAATAATCGATACCTAAAACTTGTATTGTACTACATCTTACCGTCTATTACGTCAACTTAGAAGCTTCATCTGTGTTCTACTATGGCGCTTTTAGTGTCTCCGCATACCGCAGCACGCAACATAGCTTTGCAGACGATAAGTACAACCGTTTCAGAGAGAGGAGTGGCCAATGTGACGATCTGGCTTTAATTCGATTCGATAACAAATGACGAAAACGGACGGATTTCTCAGGTTTTTACTACATATGAACACTTTTCACATTCTCCCTTGCAACGCGAGTGCTAGTCCTCCTTTCATGCAGAATCTTATGTTCCTAGCCCATGTCCAAGGCACCAAAGAAGGGTAAAAAGTCAATAATCGATACCTAATACTTGAATTGTACTACTTCTTACAGGCTATTACATCAACTTAGAAGCTTCATCTGTGTTCTACTATGGTGCTTTTAGTGTCTCCACATACCGCAGCACGCGACATAGCTTTGCAGACGATAAGTACAACCGTTTCAGAGAGGAGAGCGGCCAATGTGACGATCTGGCTTTAAGTCGATTCCATAACAAATGACGAAAACGGACGGATTTCTCAGGTATTTCCTTCATATGAACACCTTAAACATTCTCCCATGCAACGCGGCTGCTAGTCCTCCTTTCATGCAAAACCTTAAGTTCCTAGCTCATGTCCAAGGCACCAAAGAAGGGTAAAAAGTCAATAATCGATACTTAAAACTCGAGTTATACTACTTCTTACTGGCTATTACATGAACTTAGAAGCTTCTTCTGTGTTCTACTATGGTGCTTATAGTGTCTCCGCATACCGCAGCACGCGACATAGCTTTGCAGACGATAAGTACAACCGTTTCAAACAGGAGAGCGGCCAATGTGACGAACTGGCTTTAAGTCTATTCCATAACAAATGACGACAACGGACGGATTTCTCAGGCTTTTCCTACATATGAACACCTTAAACATTCTCCCATGCAACGCGGCTGCTAGTCCTCATTTCATGCAAATCCGTAAGTTCCTAGCTCATGTCCAAGGCACCAAAGAAGGGTAAAAAGTCAATAATCGATACCTAAAACTTGAATTGTACTACTTCTTACTAGCTATTACATCAACTTAGAAGCTTCATCTGTGTTTGACTATGGTGCTTTTAGGGTCTCCGCATCCCGCAGCACGCTACATAGCTTTGCAGACGATAAATGTAACCGTTTCAGACAGAAGAGCGGCCAGTGTGACGATCTGGCTTTAAATCGATTCGATAACAAATGACGAAAACGGACATATTTCTCAGGTTTTTACTACATATGAACACTTTTCACATTCTCCCTTGCAACGCGGGTGCTAGTCCTCCTTTCATGCAGAATCTTATGTTCCTAGCCCATGTCCAAGGCACCAAAGAAGGGTAAAAGGTCAATAATCGATAGCAAAAACTTTAATTGTACTACTTTTTACTGGCTATTACATCGATCTGGCTTTAAGTCGATTCGATAACAAATGACGAAAACGGACAGATTTCTCAGGTTTTTACTACATATCAACACTTTTCACATTCTCCCGTGCAACGCGGCTGCTGATCCTCCTTTCATGCAAAATCTTAAGTTCCTAGCTCATGTTCAAGGCACCAAAGAAGGTTCAAAAGTCAATAATCGATACGTAAAACTTGAATTGTACTACTTCTTACTGGCTATTACATCAACTTACAAGCTTCATCTGTGTTCTACTATGGTGCTTTTAGTGTCTCCGCATACCGCAGCACGCGACACAACTTTGCAGACGATAAGTACAACCGTTTCAGAGAGAAGAGCGGCTAATGTGACTATCTGGCTTTAAGTCGATTCGACAACAAGTGACGAAAACGGACGGATTTCTCAGGTTTTTACTACATATCAACACTTTTCACGTTCTCCCGTGCAACGCGGCTGCTACTCCTCCTTTCATGCAAAATCTTAAGTTCCTAGCTCATGTCCAAGGCACCAAAGAAGGGTAAGAAGTCAATAATCGATAAGTAAAACTTTAATTGTACTACTTCTTACTAGTATTACATCAACTTAGAAGCTTTATCTGTGTTCTACTATGGTGCTTTTAGTGTCTCCGCATACCGCAGCACGCGACATAGCTCTGCAGATGATAAATGTAACCGTTTCAGACAGAAGAGCGGCCAATGTGACAATCTGGCTTTAAGTCGATTCGATAACAAATGACTAAAACGGACGGATTTCTCAAGTTTTTACTTCATATGAACACTTTTCACATTCTCCCGTGCAACTCTACTGCTAGTCCTCCTTTCATGCAGAATCTTAATGTCCCAGTTCATGTCCAAGGCACCAAAGCCAGCTAAAAAGTCAATAATCGATATCTAAAACTTGAATTGTACTACTTCTTACTGGCTATTACATCAACTTCGAAGCTTCATCTGTGTTCTACTATGGTGCTTTCAGTGTCTCCGCTTACCGCAGCACGCGACATTGCTTTGCAGACGGTAAGTATAACGGTTCAGAGAGAAGAGCGGCCAATGTGTCGATCTGGTTTTAAGTCGATTCGATAACAAATGACGAAAACGGACGGATTTCTCATGTTTTTACTACATATGAACACTTTTCACATTCTCCTGTGAAACTCAGCTGTTAGTTCTCCTTTCATGCAGAATCTTACGGTCCTAGGTCATGTCCAAGGCAGCAAAACCAGCCAAAAAGTCAATAATCAATACCTAATACTTGTATTGTACTACATCTTACTGTCTATTACATCAACTTAGAAGCTTCATCTGTGTTCTACTATGGTGCTTTTAGTGTCTCCACATACCGCAGCACGCAACATAGCTTTGCAGACGGTAAGTACAACCGCTTCAGAGAGAAGAGCGGCCAAAGTGATGATCTGGCTTTAAGTCGATTCGATAACAAATGAAGAGAACGGACGGATTTCTCAGGTTTTTAACACCAATGAACACTTTTCACATTCTCCCGTGCAACGCGGCTGCTAGTTCTCCTTTCATGCAGAATCTTAAGGTAATAGCTCATGTCCAAGGCACCAAAGCCAGCTAAAAAGTCAATAATCGATACCTGAAACTTGAATTGTAATACTTCTTACTGGCTATTACATCAACTTAGAAGCTTCATCTGTGTTCAACTATGGTGCTTTTAGTGTCTGCGCATACCGCAGCACGCGACATAGCTTTGCAGACGATAAGTACAACCGTTTCAGAGAGAGGAGTGGCCAATGTGACGATCTGGCTTTAATTCGATTCGATAACAAATGACTAATACGGACGGATTTCTCAAGTTTTTACTTCATATGAACACTTTTCACATTCTCCCGTGCAACTCGGCTGCTAGTCCTCCTTTCATGCAGAATCTTAATGTCCCAGTTCATGTCCAAGGCACCAAAGCCAGCTAAAAAGTCAATAATCGATATCTAAAACTTGAATTGTACTACTTCTTACTGGCTATTACATCAACTTAGAAGCTTCATCTGTGTTCTACTATGGTGCTTTAAGTGTCTCCGCTTACCGCAGCACGCGACATAGCTTTGCAGACGATAAGTACAACCGTTTAAGAGAGAAGAGCGGCCAATGTGACGATCTCGCTTTAATTCGATCCGATAACAAATGACGAAACCGGACGGATTTCTCAGTTTTTTACTACATATGAACACCTTTCACATTCTCCCGTGCAACGCGGCTCCCAGTCCTCCTTTCAGGCAGAATCTTAAGGTCCTAGCTCATGTCCAAGGCACCAATGCCAGCTAAAGAGTCAATAATCGATACCTAAAACTTGTATTGTACTACATCTTACCGTCTATTACGTCAACTTAGAAACTTCATCTGTGTTCTACTATGGCGCTTTTAGTGTCTCCGCATACCGCAGCACGCGACATAGCTTTGCAGACGATAAGTACAACCGTTTCAGAGAGAGGAGTGGCCAATGTGACGATCTGGCTTTTATTCGATTCGATAACAAATGACGAAAACGGACGGATTTCTCAGGTTTTTACTACATATGAACACTTTTTACATTCCCCCGTGAAACTCGGCTGCTAGTCCTCCTTTCATGCAGAATCTTAAGGCCTTAGGTCATGTCCACGGCACCAAAACCAGCCATAAAGTCAATAAACGATACCTAATAATGTATTGTACTACATCTTACTGTCTATTACATCAACTTAGAAAATTCATCTGTGTTCTACTATGGTGCTTTTAGTGTCTCCGCGTACCGCAGCACGCGACATAGCTTTGCAGACGATAAGTACAACCGTTTCAGAGAGAAGAGCGGCCAATGTGACGATCTGGCTTTAAGTCGATTCGATAACAAATGAAGAGAACGGACGGATTTCTCAGGTTTTTACCACCAATGAACACCTTTCACATTCTCCCGTGCAACGCGGCTCCCAGTCCTCCTTTCAGGCAGAATCTTAAGGTCCTAGCTCATGTCCAAGGCACCAATGCCAGCTAAAGAGTCAATAATCGATACCTAAAACTTGTATTGTACTACATCTTACCGTCTATTACGTCAACTTAGAAGCTTTATCTGTGTTCTACTATGGCGCTTTTAGTGTCTCCGCATACCGCAGCACGCGACATAGCTTTGCAGACGATAAGTACAACCGTTTCAGAGAGAGGAGTGGCCAATGTGACGATCTGGCTTTAATTCGATTCGATAACAAATGACGAAAACGGACGGATTTCTCAGGTTTTTACTACATATGAACACTTTTCACATTCTCCCTTTCAACGCGGGTGCTAGTCCTCCTTTCATGCAGAATCTTATGTTCCTAGCCCATGTCCAAGGCACCAAAGAAGGGTAAAAAGTCAATAATCGATACCTAATACTTGAATTGTACTACTTCTTACAGGCTATTACATCAACTTAGAAGCTTCATCTGTGTTCTACTATGGTGCTTTTAGTGTCTCCACATACCGCAGCACGCGACATAGCTTTGCAGACGATAAGTACAACCGTTTCAGAGAGGAGAGCGGCCAATGTGACGATCTGGCTTTAAGTCGATTCCATAACAAATGACGAAAACGGACGGATTTCTCAGGTATTTCCTTCATATGAACACCTCAAACATTCTCCCATGCAACGCGGCTGCTAGTCCTCCTTTCATGCAAAACCTTAAGTTCCTAGCTCATGTCCAAGGCACCAAAGAAGGGTAAAAAGTCAATAATCGATACTTAAAACTCGAGTTGTACTACTTCTTACTGGCTATTACATCAACTTAGAAGCTTCTTCTGTGTTCTACTATGGTGCTTATAGTGTCTCCGCATACCGCAGCACGCGACATAGCTTTGCAGACGATAAGTACAACCGTTTCAAACAGGAGAGCGGCCAATGTGACGAACTGGCTTTAAGTCTATTCCATAACAAATGACGACAACGGACGGATTTCTCAGGCTTTTCCTACATATGAACACCTTAAACATTCTCCCATGCAACGCGGCTGCTAGTCCTCATTTCATGCAAATCCGTAAGTTCCTAGCTCATGTCCAAGGCACCAAAGAAGGGTAAAAAGTCAATAATCGATACCTAAAACTTGAATTGTACTACTTCTTACTAGCTATTACATCAACTTAGAAGCTTCATCTGTGTTTGACTATGGTGCTTTTAGGGTCTCCGCATACCGCAGCACGCTACATAGCTTTGCAGACGATAAATGTAACCGTTTCAGACAGAAGAGCGGCCAATGTGACGATCTGGCTTTAAATCGATTCGATAACAAATGACGAAAACGGACATATTTCTCAGGTTTTTACTACATATGAACACTTTTCACATTCTCCCTTGCAACGCGGGTGCTAGTCCTCCTTTCATGCAGAATCTTATGTTCCTAGCCCATGTCCAAGGCACCAAAGAAGGGTAAAAGGTCAATAATCGATAGCAAAAACTTTAATTGTACTACTTTTTACTGGCTATTACATCGATCTGGCTTTAAGTCGATTCGATAACAAATGACGAAAACGGACAGATTTCTCAGGTTTTTACTACATATCAACACTTTTCACATTCTCCCGTGCAACGCGGCTGCTGATCCTCCTTTCATGCAAAATCTTAAGTTCCTAGCTCATGTTCAAGGCACCAAAGAAGGGTCAAAAGTCAATAATCGATACGTAAAACTTGAATTGTACTACTTCTTACTGGCTATTACATCAACTTACAAGCTTCATCTGTGTTCTACTATGGTGCTTTTAGTGTCTCCGCATACCGCAACAGGCGACATAGCTTTGCAGACGATAAGTACAACCGTTTCAGAGAGAAGAGCGGCCAATGTGACGATCTGGCTTTAAGTCGTTTCGATAACAAATGACGAAAACGGACGGATTTCTCAGGTTTTTACTTTGTATGAACACTTTTCACATTCTTCCGTGCAACGCGGCTGCTAGTCCTCCTTTCATGCAAAATCTTAAGTTCCTAGCTCATGTCCAAGGCACCAAAGAAGGGTAAAAAGTCAATAATTGATACCTAAAACTTGAATTATACTACTTCTTACTGGCTATTACAAAAACTTAGAAGCTTCGTCTGTGTTCTACTATGGTCCTTTTAGTGACTCCGCATACCGGAGCACGCGACATAGCTTTGCAGACGATAAGTACAACCGTTTCAGAGAAAAGAGCGGCCAATGTGACGATCTGTCTTTAAGTCGATTCGACAACAAATGACGAAAAGGGACGGATTTCTCAGGTTTTTAGTACATATGAGCACTTTTCCCATTCTCCCATGCAACGCGGCTGCTAGTCCTGTTTTCATGCAGAATCTTAAGGTCCTAGCTCATGTCCAAGGCACCAAAGCCAGCTAAAAATCAATAATCGATACCTAAAACTTGAATTGTAATACTTCTTACTGGTTATTACATCAACTTTGAAGCTTCATCTGTGTTCTACTATGGTGCTTTTAGTGTCTCCGCATACCGCAGCACGCGACACAACTTTGCAGACGATAAGTACAACCGTTTCAGAGAGAAGAGCGGCTAATGTGACTATCTGGCTTTAAGTCGATTCAACAACAAGTGACGAAAACGGACGGATTTCTCAGGTTTTTACTACATATCAACACTTTTCACGTTCTCCCGTGCAACGCGGCTGCTACTCCTCCTTTCATGCAAAATCTTAAGTTCCTAGCTCATGTCCAAGGCACCAAAGAAGGGTAAGAAGTCAATAATCGATAAGTAAAACTTTAATTGTACTACTTCTTACTAGTATTACATCAACTTAGAAGCTTTATCTGTGTTCTACTATGGTGCTTTTAGTGTCTCCGCATACCGCAGCACGCGACATAGCTCTGCAGATGATAAATGTAACCGTTTCAGACAAAAGAGCGGCCAATGTGACAATCTGGCTTTAAGTCGATTCGATAACAAATGACTAAAACGGACGGATTTCTCAAGTTTTTACTTCATATGAACACTTTTCACATTCTCCCGTGCAACTCTACTGCTAGTCCTCCTTTCATGCAGAATCTTAATGTCCCAGTTCATGTCCAAGGCACCAAAGCCAGCTAAAAAGTCAATAATCAATACCTAATACTTGTATTGTACTACATCTTACTGTCTATTACATCAACTTAGAAGCTTCATCTGTGTTCTACTATGGTGCTTTTAGTGTCTCCACATACCGCAGCACGCAACATAGCTTTGCAGACGGTAAGTACAACCGCTTCAGAGAGAAGAGCGGCCAAAGTGATGATCTGGCTTTAAGTCGATTCGATAACAAATGAAGAGAACGGACGGATTTCTCAGGTTTTTAACACCAATGAACACTTTTCACATTCTCCCGTGCAACGCGGCTGCTAGTTCTCCTTTCATGCAGAATCTTAAGGTAATAGCTCATGTCCAAGGCACCAAAGCCAGCTAAAAAGTCAATAATCGATACCTGAAACTTGAATTGTAATACTTCTTACTGGCTATTACATCAACTTAAAAGCTTCATATGTGTTCAACTATGGTGCTTTTAGTGTCTGCGCATACCGCAGCACGCGACATAGCTTTGCAGACGATAAGTACAACCGTTTCAGAGAGAGGAGTGGCCAATGTGACGATCTGGCTTTAATTCGATTCGGTAACAAATGACTAAAACGGACGGATTTCTCAAGTTTTTACTTCATATGAACACTTTTCACATTCTCCCGTGCAACTCGGCTGCTAGTCCTCCTTTCATGCAGAATCTTAATGTCCCAGTTCATGTCCAAGGCACCAAAGCCAGCTAAAAAGTCAATAATCGATATCTAAAACTTGAATTGTACTACTTCTTACCGGCTATTACATCAACTTAGAAGCTTCATCTGTGTTCTACTATGGTGCTTTCAGTGTCTCCGCTTACCGCAGCACACGACATAGCTTTGCAGACGATAAGTACAACCGTTTAAGAGAGAAGAGCGGCCAATGTGACGATCTCGCTTTAATTCGATCCGATAACAAATGACGAAACCGGACGGATTTCTCAGTTTTTTACTACATATGAACACCTTTCACATTCTCCCGTGCAACGCGGCTCCCAGTCCTCCTTTCATGCAGAATCTTAAGGTCCTAGCTCATGTCCAAGGCACCAATGCCAGCTAAAGAGTCAATAATCGATACCTAAAACTTGTATTGTACTACATCTTACCGTCTATTACGTCAACTTAGAAGCTTCATCTGTGTTCTACTATGGCGCTTTTAGTGTCTCCGCATACCGCAGCACGCGACATAGCTTTGCAGACGATAAGTACAACCGTTTCAGAGAGAGGAGTGGCCAATGTGACGATCTGGCTTTAATTCGATTCGATAACAAATGACGAAAACGGACGGATTTCTCAGGTTTTTACTACATATGAACACTTTTTACATTCTCCCGTGAAACTCGGCTGCTAGTCCTCCTTTCATGCAGAATCTTAAGGCCTTAGGTCATGTCCACGGCACCAAAACCAGCCATAAAGTCAATAAACGATACCTGATAATGTATTGTACTACATCTTACTGTCTATTACATCAACTTAGAAAGTTCATCTGTGTTCTACTATGGTGCTTTTAGTGTCTCCGCATACCGCAGCACGCGACATAGCTAAGCAGACGGTAAGTACAACCGTTTCAGACAGAAGAGCGGCCAATGTCACGATCTGGCTTTAAGTCGATTCGATAAAAAATGACGAAAACGGATGGATTTCTCAGGTTTTTAACACATATGAACACTTTTCACATTCTCCCGTAAAACGCGGCAGCTAGTCCTCCTTTCATGCAAAATCTTAAGTTATTAGCTCATGTCCAAGACACTATAGAAGGGTAAAAAGTCAATAATCGATACCTAAAACTTGAATTATACTACATCTTACTGGATATTACAAAAACTTAGAAGCTTCGTCTGTGTTCTACTATGGTGCTTTTAGTGTCTCCGCATACCGCAGCACGCGACATAGCTTTGCAGACGATAAGTACAACCGTTTCAGAGAGAGGAGTGGCCAATGTGACGATCTGGCTTTAATTCGATTCGATAACAAATGACGAAAACGGACAGATTTCTCAGGTTTTTACTACATATGAACACTTTTTACATTCTGCCGTGCAACTCGGCTGCTAGTCCTCCTTTCATGAAGAATCTTAAGTTCCTAGCTCATGTCCAAGGCACCAAAACCAGCCAAAAAGTCAATAATCGATACCTAATACTTGTATTGTACTACATCTTTTCGTCTATTATATCAGCTTAGAAGCTTCATCTGTGTTCTACTATGGCGCTTTTAGTGTCTCCGCATACCGCAGCACGCAACATAGCTTTGCAGACGGTAAGTACAACCGTTTCAGAGAGAAGAGCGGCCAATGTGACGATCTGGCTTTAAGTCGTTTCGATAACGAATGACGAAAACGGACGGATTTCTCAGGTTTTTACTTTGTATGAACACTTTTCACATTCTCCCGTGCAACGCGGCTGCTAGTCCTCCTTTCATGCAAAATCTTAAGTTCCTAGCTCATGTCCAAGGCACCAAAGAAGGGTAAAAATTCAGTAATCGATACCTAAAACTTTAGTTGTACTACTTCTTACTGGCTATTACATCAACTTGGAAGCTTCATGTGTGTTCTACTATGGTGCTTTTAGTGTCTCCGCATACCGCAGCATGCGACATAGCTTTGCAGACGATAAGTACAACCGTTTCAGAGAGAAGAGCGGCCAATGTGTCGATCTGGCTTTAAGTTGATTCGATAACAAATGACGGGAACCGGTGGATTTCTCAGGTTTTTACAACATATGAACACTTTTCACATTGTCCCGTGCCACGCGACTGTTATTCCTCCTTTCATGCAAAATATTAAGTTCCTAGCTCATGTCCAAAGCACCAAAGAAGTGTAAAAAGTCAATAATCGATACCTGAAACTTGAATTGTACTACTTCTTAATGGCTATCACATCAA
Organism: Schistocerca gregaria; assembly: GCF_023897955.1. Classification (NCBI taxonomy): domain Eukaryota; kingdom Metazoa; phylum Arthropoda; class Insecta; order Orthoptera; family Acrididae; genus Schistocerca; species Schistocerca gregaria. Next base: position 4,442,140 of record NW_026061801.1, on the reverse strand, counting down.
CTTAGAAGCTTCATCTGTTTTCTACTATGGAGCTTTTAGTGTCTCTGCATACCGCAGCACGCTATAAAGCTTTGCAGACGATAAATTTAACCGTTTCAGACAGAAGAGCGGCCAATGTGACGATCTGGCTTTAAGTCGATTCGATAACAAATGACGAAAACGGACGGATTTTTCAGGTTTTTACTACATATGAACACTTTTCACATTCTCCCGTGCTACTCGGCTGCTAGTCCTCCTTTCATGCAAAGTGTTAATGTCCTAGCTAATGCCCAAGGCACCAAAGCCAATTAAAAAGTCAATAGTCGATAAGTATAACTTGAATTGTACTACTTCTTAATGGCTATTACATCAACTTAGAAGCTTCATCTGTGTTCTACTATGGGGCTTTTAGTGTCTCCGCATACCGCAGCACGCGACATAGCTTTGCAGACGATAAATAAAACAGTTTCAGAGAGAAGTGCGGCCAATGTGACGATCTGGCTTTAAGTCGATTCGATAACAAATGACGAAAACGGACGGATTTCTCAGGTTTTTACTACATATGAACACTTTTTACATTCTCCCGTGAAACTCGGCTGCTAGTCCTCCTTTCAAGCAGAATCTTAAGGTCCTAGGTTATGTCCAAGGCACCATAACAAGCCAAAAAGTCAATAATCGATACCTAATAATGTACTGTACTACATCTTACAGTCTATTACATCAACTTAGAAGCTTCATCTGTGTTCTACTATGGTGCTTTTAGTGTCTCCGCATACCGCAGCACGCGACATAGCTTTGCAGACGGTAAGTACAACCGTTTCAGAGAGAAGAGCGGCCAATGTGACGATCTGGCTTTAATTCGAATCGATAACATATGACGAAAACGGACGGATTTCTCAGGTTTTTAACACATATGAACACTTTTCACATTCTCCCGTGCAACGCGGCTGCTAGTTCTCCTTTCATGCAGAATCTTAAGGTCCCAGCTCATGTCCAAGGCACCAAAGAAGGGTAAAAAGTCAATAATCGATACCTAAAACTTGAATTGTACTACATCTTACTGGCTATTACATCAACTTCGAAGTTTCATCTGTGTTCTACTATGGTGCTTTTAGTGTCTCCGCATACCGCAGCACGCGACATAGCTTTGCAGACGATAAGTACAACCGTTTCAGAGAAAAGAGCGGCCAATGTGACGATCAGGCTTTAAGTCGATTCGATAACAAATGACGAAAACGGACGGATTTCTCAGCTTTTCACTACATATGAACACTTTTCACATTCTAACATGCTACGCGGCTGCTAGTCCTCCTTTCATGCAGAATCTTAAGCCCCTAGCTCATGTCCAAGGCACCAAAGCCAGCTGAAAAGTCAATAATCGATACCTAAAACTTGAATTGTACTACTTATTACTGGCCATTACATCAACTTAGATATTATATCTGTGTTCTACTATGGTGCTTTTAGTGTGTCCGCATACCGCAGCACGCGACATAGCTTAGCAGGCGATAAATGTAACCGTTTCAGACAGAAGAGCGGCCAATGTCACGATCTGGCTTTAAGTCGATTCGATAACAAATGACGAAAACGGACGGATTTCTCATGTTTTTACTACATATGAACACTTTTCACATTCTCATGTGAAACTCGGCTGCTAGTGCTCCTTTCATGCAAAATCTTAAGTTCCTAGCTCATGTCCAAGGCACCAAAGAAGGGTAAAAAGTCAATAATCGATACCTAAAACTTGAATACTAATACTTCTTACTTACTATTACATCAACTTAGAAGTTTCATCTGTGTTCTTCTATGGAGCTTTTAGTGTCTCCGCATACTGCAGCACGCGACATAGCTTTGCAGACGATAAGTACAACCGTTTCAGAGAGAAGAGCGGCCAATATGACGATCTGTCTTTAAGTCGATTCGATAACAAATGACGAAAACGGACGGATTTCTCAGGTTTTTACTACATATGAACACTTTTCACATTCTACCGTGCAGCTCGGCTGCTAGTCCTCCTTTCATACAAAATCTTAAGCTCCTAGCTCATGTCCAAGGCACCAAAGCCAGCTGAAAAGTCAATAATCGATACCTAAAACATGAATTGTACTACTTCTTACTACCTATTACATCAACTTAGATGTTATATCTGTGTTCTACTATGGTGCTTTTAGTGTCTCCGCATACCGCAGCACGCGACATAGCTTTGCAGACGAGAAGTACAATCGTTTCAGAGAGAAGAGCGGCCAATGTGACGATCTGGCTTTAAGTCGATTCGATAACAAATGACGAAAACCGACGGATTTCTCTGGTTTTTACTACATATGAACACTTTTCACATTCTCCCGTGTAACGCGGCTGTTAGTCCTCCTTTCATGCAAAATATTAAGTTCCTAGCTCAAGTCCAAGGCACAAGAGAAGGGTAAAAAGTCAATAATCGATACCTAAAACTTGAATTGTACTACTTCTTACTGGCTATTACATCAACTTAGAAGCTTCATCTGTGTTCGACTATGGTGCTTTTAGTGTCTCCGCATACCGCAGCACGCGACATAGATTTGCAGACGATAAGTACATCCGTTTCAGAGAGAAGAACGACGAATGTGACGATCTGGCTTTAAGACGATTCTTTAACAAATGACGAAAACGGACGGATTTCTCAGGTTTTTACTACATATGAACACTTTTCACATTCTCCCGTGCAACGCGGCTGCTTGTCCTCCTTTCATGCAGACTTTTAAGCTTCTAGCTCATGTCCAAGGCACCAAAGCCAGCTGAAAAGTCAATAATCGATACCTAAAACTTGAATTGTACTATTTATTACTGGCTATTACATCTACTTAGATGTTATATCTGTGTTCTACTATGGTGCTTTTAGTGTCTCCAAATACCGCAGCACGCGACATAACTTTGCAGACGATAAATACAACCGTTTCAGAGAGAAGAGCGGCCAATGTGACGATCTGGCTTTAAGTCAATTTGATAACAAATGACGAAAACGGACGGATTTCTCAGGCTTTTACTACATATGAACACTTTTCACATTCTCCCATGTAACGCGGCTGCTAGTCCTCCTTTCATGGAAATTCTTAAGTTCCTAGCTCATGTCCAAGGCACCAAAGAAGGGTAAAATGTCAATAATCGATACCTAAAACTTGAATTATACTACTTCTTACTGGCTATTACAAAAACTTAGAAGCTTCGTCTGTGTTCTACTATGGTGCTTTTAGTGTCTCCGCATACCGCAGCACGCGACATATCTTTGCAGACGATAAGTAAAACCGTTTCAGAGAAAAGAGCGGCCAATGTGACGATAAGGGTTTAAGTCGATTCGATAACAAATGACGAAAACGGACGGATTTCTCAGCTTTTTACTACATATGAACACTTATCACATTCTCCCATGCAACGCGGCTGCTAGTCCTCCTATCATGCAGAAGCTTAAGGTCCTAGCTCATGTCCAAGGCATCAAAGCCAGCTAAAAAGTCGATAATCGATACCTGAAACTTGAATTGTACTAATTCTTACTGGCTATTACATCAACTTAGAAGCTTCATCTGTGTTCTACTATGGTGCTTTTAGTGTCTCCGCATACCGCAGCACGCGACATAGCTAAGCAGACGGTAAGTACAACCGTTTCAGACAGAAGAGCGGCCAATGTCACGATCTGGCTTTAAGTCGATTCGATAAAAAATGACGAAAACGGATGGATTTCTCAGGTTTTTAACACATATGAACACTTTTCACATTCTCCCGTAAAACGCGGCAGCTAGTCCTCCTTTCATGCAAAATCTTAAGTTATTAGCTCATGTCCAAGACACTATAGAAGGGTAAAAAGTCAATAATCGATACCTAATACTTGAATTATACTACATCTTACTGGATATTACAAAAACTTAGAAGCTTCGTCTGTGTTCTACTATGGTGCTTTTAGTGTCTCCGCATACCGCAGCACGCGACATAGCTTTGCAGACGATAAGTACAACCGTTTCAGAGAGAGGAGTGGCCAATGTGACGATCTGGCTTTAATTCGATTCGATAACAAATGACGAAAACGGACAGATTTCTCAGGTTTTTACTACATATGAACACTTTTTACATTCTGCCGTGCAACTCGGCTGCTAGTCCTCCTTTCATGAAGAATCTTAAGTTCCTAGCTCATGTCCAAGGCACCAAAACCAGCCAAAAAGTCAATAATCGATACCTAATACTTGTATTGTACTACATCTTTTCGTCTATTATATCAGCTTAGAAGCTTCATCTGTGTTCTACTATGGCGCTTTTAGTGTCTCCGCATACCGCAGCACGCAACATAGCTTTGCAGACGGTAAGTACAACCGTTTCAGAGAGAAGAGCGGCCAATGTGACGATCTGGCTTTAAGTCGTTTCGATAACGAATGACGAAAACGGACGGATTTCTCAGGTTTTTACTTTGTATGAACACTTTTCACATTCTCCCGTGCAACGCGGCTGCTAGTCCTCCTTTCATGCAAAATCTTAAGTTCCTAGCTCATGTCCAAGGCACCAAAGAAGGGTAAAAATTCAGTAATCGATACCTAAAACTTTAGTTGTACTACTTCTTACTGGCTATTACATCAACTTGGAAGCTTCATGTGTGTTCTACTATGGTGCTTTTAGTGTCTCCGCATACCGCAGCATGCGACATAGCTTTGCAGACGATAAGTACAACCGTTTCAGAGAGAAGAGCGGCCAATGTGTCGATCTGGCTTTAAGTTGATTCGATAACAAATGACGGGAACCGGTGGATTTCTCAGGTTTTTACAACATATGAACACTTTTCACATTGTCCCGTGCCACGCGACTGTTATTCCTCCTTTCATGCAAAATATTAAGTTCCTAGCTCATGTCCAAAGCACCAAAGAAGTGTAAAAAGTCAATAATCGATACCTGAAACTTGAATTGTACTACTTCTTAATGGCTATCACATCAACTTAGAAGCTTCATCTGTTTTCTACTATGGAGCTTTTAGTGTCTCTGCATACCGCAGCACGCTATAAAGCTTTGCAGACGATAAATTTAACCGTTTCAGACAGAAGAGCGGCCAATGTGACGATCTGGCTTTAAGTCGATTCGATAACAAATGACGAAAACGGACGGATTTTTCAGGTTTTTACTACATATGAACACTTTTCACATTCTCCCGTGCTACTCGGCTGCTAGTCCTCCTTTCATGCAAAGTGTTAATGTCCTAGCTAATGCCCAAGGCACCAAAGCCAATTAAAAAGTCAATAGTCGATAAGTATAACTTGAATTGTACTACTTCTTAATGGCTATTACATCAACTTAGAAGCTTCATCTGTGTTCTACTATGGGGCTTTTAGTGTCTCCGCATACCGCAGCATGCGACATAGCTTTGCAGACGATAAATAAAACAGTTTCAGAGAGAAGTGCGGCCAATGTGACGATCTGGCTTTAAGTCGATTCGATAACAAATGACGAAAACGGACGGATTTCTCAGGTTTTTACTACATATGAACACTTTTTACATTCTCCCGTGAAACTCGGCTGCTAGTCCTCCTTTCAAGCAGAATCTTAAGGTCCTAGGTTATGTCCAAGGCACCATAACAAGCCAAAAAGTCAATAATCGATACCTAATAATGTACTGTACTACATCTTACAGTCTATTACATCAACTTAGAAGCTTCATCTGTGTTCTACTATGGTGCTTTTAGTGTCTCCGCATACCGCAGCACGCGACATAGCTTTGCAGACGGTAAGTACAACCGTTTCAGAGAGAAGAGCGGCCAATGTGACGATCTGGCTTTAATTCGAATCGATAACATATGACGAAAACGGACGGATTTCTCAGGTTTTTAACACATATGAACACTTTTCACATTCTCCCGTGCAACGCGGCTGCTAGTTCTCCTTTCATGCAGAATCTTAAGGTCCCAGCTCATGTCCAAGGCACCAAAGAAGGGTAAAAAGTCAATAATCGATACCTAAAACTTGAATTGTACTACATCTTACTGGCTATTACATCAACTTAGAAGTTTCATCTGTGTTCTACTATGGTGCTTTTAGTGTCTCCGCATACCGCAGCACGCGACATAGCTTTGCAGACGATAAGTACAACCGTTTCAGAGAAAAGAGCGGCCAATGTGACGATCAGGCTTTAAGTCGATTCGATAACAAATGACGAAAACGGACGGATTTATCAGCTTTTCACTACATATGAACACTTTTCACATTCTAACATGCTACGCGGCTGCTAGTCCTCCTTTCATGCAGAATCTTAAGCCCCTAGCTCATGTCCAAGGCACCAAAGCCAGCTGAAAAGTCAATAATCGATACCTAAAACTTGAATTGTACTACTTATTACTGGCCATTACATCAACTTAGATATTATATCTGTGTTCTACTATGGTGCTTTTAGTGTGTCCGCATACCGCAGCACGCGACATAGCTTAGCAGGCGATAAATGTAACCGTTTCAGACAGAAGAGCGGCCAATGTCACGATCTGGCTTTAAGTCGATTCGATAACAAATGACGAAAACGGACGGATTTCTCATGTTTTTACTACATATGAACACTTTTCACATTCTCATGTGAAACTCGGCTGCTAGTGCTCCTTTCATGCAAAATCTTAAGTTCCTAGCTCATGTCCAAGGCACCAAAGAAGGGTAAAAAGTCAATAATCGATACCTAAAACTTGAATACTAATACTTCTTACTTACTATTACATCAACTTAGAAGTTTCATCTGTGTTCTTCTATGGAGCTTTTAGTGTCTCCGCATACTGCAGCACGCGACATAGCTTTGCAGACGATAAGTACAACCGTTTCAGAGAGAAGAGCGGCCAATGTGACGATCTGTCTTTAAGTCGATTCGATAACAAATGACGAAAACGGACGGATTTCTCAGGTTTTTACTACATATGAACACTTTTCACATTCTACCGTGCAGCTCGGCTGCTAGTCCTCCTTTCATACAAAATCTTAAGCTCCTAGCTCATGTCCAAGGCACCAAAGCCAGCTGAAAAGTCAATAATCGATACCTAAAACATGAATTGTACTACTTCTTACTACCTATTACATCAACTTAGATGTTATATCTGTGTTCTACTATGGTGCTTTTAGTGTCTCCGCATACCGCAGCACGCGACATAGCTTTGCAGACGAGAAGTACAATCGTTTCAGAGAGAAGAGCGGCCAATGTGACGATCTGGCTTTAAGTCGATTCGATAACAAATGACGAAAACCGACGGATTTCTCTGGTTTTTACTACATATGAACACTTTTCACATTCTCCCGTGTAACGCGGCTGTTAGTCCTCCTTTCATGCAAAATATTAAGTTCCTAGCTCAAGTCCAAGGCACAAGAGAAGGGTAAAAAGTCAATAATCGATACCTAAAACTTGAATTGTACTACTTCTTACTGGCTATTACATCAACTTAGAAGCTTCATCTGTGTTCGACTATGGTGCTTTTAGTGTCTCCGCATACCGCAGCACGCGACATAGATTTGCAGACGATAAGTACATCCGTTTCAGAGAGAAGAACGACGAATGTGACGATCTGGCTTTAAGACGATTCTTTAACAAATGACGAAAACGGACGGATTTCTCAGGTTTTTACTACATATGAACACTTTTCACATTCTCCCGTGCAACGCGGCTGCTTGTCCTCCTTTCATGCAGACTTTTAAGCTTCTAGCTCATGTCCAAGGCACCAAAGCCAGCTGAAAAGTCAATAATCGATACCTAAAACTTGAATTGTACTACTTCTTACTGGCTATTACATCTACTTAGATGTTATATCTGTGTTCTACTATGGTGCTTTTAGTGTCTCCAAATACCGCAGCACGCGACATAACTTTGCAGACGATAAATACAACCGTTTCAGAGAGAAGAGCGGCCAATGTGACGATCTGGCTTTAAGTCAATTTGATAACAAATGACGAAAACGGACGGATTTCTCAGGCTTTTACTACATATGAACACTTTTCACATTCTCCCATGTAACGCGGCTGCTAGTCCTCCTTTCATGGAAATTCTTAAGTTCCTAGCTCATGTCCAAGGCACCAAAGAAGGGTAAAATGTCAATAATCGATACCTAAAACTTGAATTATACTACTTCTTACTGGCTATTACAAAAACTTAGAAGCTTCGTCAGTGTTCTACTATGGTGCTTTTAGTGTCTCCGCATACCGCAGCACGCGACATATCTTTGCAGACGATAAGTAAAACCGTTTCAGAGAAAAGAGCGGCCAATGTGACGATAAGGGTTTAAGTCGATTCGATAACAAATGACGAAAACGGACGGATTTCTCAGCTTTTTACTACATATGAACACTTATCACATTCTCCCATGCAACGCGGCTGCTAGTCCTCCTATCATGCAGAAGCTTAAGGTCCTAGCTCATGTCCAAGGCATCAAAGCCAGCTAAAAAGTCGATAATCGATACCTGAAACTTGAATTGTACTAATTCTTACTGGCTATTACATCAACTTAGATGTTATATCTGTGTTCTACTATGGTGCTTTTAGTGTCTCCGCATACCGCAGCACGCGACATAGCTTTGCAGACGATATGTAGAACTGTTTCAGAGAGAAGAGCGGCCAATGTGACGATCTGGCTTTAAGTCGATTCGATAACAAATGACGAAAACGGACGGATTTCTCAGGTTTTTACTACATATGAACACTTTTCACATTCTCCCATGCAACGCGGCTGCTAGTCCTCCTTTCATGCACAATCTTAAGCTCTTAGCTCATGTCCAAGGCACAAAAGCCAGCTGAAAAGTCAATAATCGATACCTAAAACTTGAATTGTACTACTTCTTACTGGCTATTACATCAACTTAGATGAATCATCTGTGTTCTACTATTGTGCTTTTAGTGTCTCCGCATACCGCAGCACGCGACATAGCTTTGCAGACGATAAGTAGAACTGTTTCAGAGAGAAGAGCGGCCAATGTGTGGATCTGGCTTTAAGTCGATTCGATAACAAATGACGAAAACGGACGGATTTCTCAGGTTTTTACTACATATGAACACTTTTCACATTGTCCCGTGCAACTCGGCTGCTAGTCCTCCCTTCATGCAGAATCTTAAGGTCCTAGGTCATGTCCAAGGCACCAAAACCAGCCAAAAAGTCAATAATCGATACCTAATACTTGTATTATACTACATCTTACAGTCTATTACATCAACTTAGAAGCTTCATCTGTGTTCTACTATGGCGCTTTTAGTGTCTCCGCATACCGCAGCACGCAACATAGCTTTGCAGACGGTAAGTACAACCGCTTCAGAGAGAAGAGCGGCCAATGTGACGATCTGGCTTTAAGTCGATTCGATAACAAATGTCGAAAACGGATGGATTTCTCAGGTTTTTACTACATACGAACACTTTTCACATTCTCTCGGCTTAACGCGGCTGCTAGTACTCCTTTCATGCAAAATCTTAAGTTCCTAGCTCATGTCCAAGGCACTAAAGAAGGGTAAAATGTCAATAATCGATACCTAAAACTTGAATTATACTACTTCTTACTGGCTATTACAAAAACTTAGAAGCTTCGTCTGTGTTCTACTATGGTGCTTTTAGTGTCTCCGCATACCGCAGCACGTGACATAGCTTTGCAGACGATAAGTACAACCGTTTCAGAGAGAAGAGCGGCCAATGTGACTATCAGGCTTGTAGTCGATTCGATAACAAATGACGAAAACGGACGGATTTCTCAGGTTTTTACTACATATGAACACTTTTCACATTCTCCCATGCAACGCGGCTGCTAGTCCTCCTATCATGCAGAATCTTAAGGTCCTAGCTCATGTCCAAGGCACCAAAGCCTGCTAAAATGTCAATAATCATTAACTGACACTTGAATTGTAATACTTCTTACTGGCTATTACATCAACTTAGAAGCTTCATCTGTGTTCTACTATGGTGCTTTTAGTGTCTCCGCATACCGCAGCACGCGACATTGCTTTGCAGACGATAAATACAACCGTCTCAGAGAGAAGAGCGGCCAATGTGACGATCTGGCTTTAAGTCGATTCGATAACAAATGACGAAAACGGACGGATTTCTCAGCTTTTTACTACATATGAACACTTTTCACATTCTACCGTGCAACTCGGCTGCTAGTCCTCCTTTCATGCACAATCTTAAGCTCTTAGCTCATGTCCAAGGCACAAAAGCCAGCTGAAAAGTCAATAATCGATACCTAAAACTTGAATTGTACTACTTCTTACTGGCTATTACATCAACTTAAATGTTATATCTGTGTTCTACTATGGTGCTTTTAGTGTCTCCGCATACCGCAGCACGCGACATAGCTTTGCAGACGATATGTAGAACTGTTTCAGAGAGAAGAGCGGCCAATGTGACGATCTGGCTTTAAGTCGATTCGATAACAAATGACGAAAACGGACGGATTTCTCAGGATTTTACTACATACGAACACTTTTCACATTCTCCCGTGAAACGCGGCTGCTAGTCCTCCTTTCATGCAAAATCTTAAGTTCCTAGCTCATGTCCAAGGCACCAAAGAAGGGGAAAAAGTCAATAATCGATACCTAAAACTTGAATTGTACTACATCTTACTGGCTATTACATCAACTTAGAAGCTTCATCTGTGTTCTACTATGGTGCTTTTAGTGTCTCCGCATACCGCAGCACGCGACATAGCTTTGCAGACGATAAGTACAACCGTTTCAGAGAGAAGAGCGGCCAATGTGACGATCTGGCTTTAAGTCGATTCGATAACAAATGACTAAAACGGACGGATTTCTCAGGTTTTTACTACATATGAACACTTTTCACATTCTAACGTGCAACTCGGCTGCTAGTCCTCCTTTCATGCAGAATCTTAAGCTCCTAGCTCATGTCCAAGGCACCAAAGCCAGCTGAAAAGTCAATAATCGATACCTAAAACTTGAATTGTACTACTTCTTACTGGCTATTACATCAACTTAGATGTTATATCTGTGTTCTACTATGGTTCTTTTAGTGTCTCCGCATACCGCAGCACGCGACATAGCTTTGCAAACGATAAGTACAACCGTTTCAGAGAGACGAGCGGCCAATGTGACGATCTGTCTTTAAGTCGATTTGATAACAAATGACGAAAACGGACGGGTTTCTCAGGTTTTTACTACATATGAACACTTTTCACAATCTCCCATGTAACGCGCCTGCTAGTCCTCCTTTCATGCAAAATCTTAAGTTCCTAGCTCATGTCCAAGGCACCAAAGAAGGGTAAAAAGTCAATAATCGATACCTAAAACTTGAATACTACTACTTCTTACTTACTATTACATCAACTTAGAAGTTTCATCTGTGTTCTTCTATGGAGCTTTTACTGTCTCCGCATACAGCAGCACGCGACATAACTTTGCAGACGATAAGTACAACCGTTTCAGAGAGGAGGGCGGCCAATGTGACGATCTGGCTTTAAGTCGATTCGATAACAAATGACGAAAACGGACGGATTTCTCAGGTTTTTACTACATATGAACACTTTTTACATTCTCCCGTGAAACTCGGCTGCTAGTCCTAATTTCATGCAGAATCTTAAGGTCCTAGTTCATGTCCAAGGCACCAAAACCAGCCAAAAAGTCAATAATCGATACCTAATAATGTATTGTACTACATCTTACTGTCTATTACATCAACTTAGAAGCTTCATCTGTGTTCTAATATGGTGCTTTTAGTGTCTCCGCATACCGCAGCACGCGACATAGCTTTGCAGACGGTAAGTACAACCGTTTCAGAGAGAAGAGCGGGCAATGTGACGATTTGGCTTTAAGTCGATTCGATAACAAATGACGAAAACGGACGGATTTCTCAGGTTTTTAACACATATGAACACTTTTCACATTCTCCTGTGCAACGCGGCTGCTAGTTCTCCTTTCATGCAGAATCTTAAGGTCCTAGCTCATGTCCAAGGCTTCAAAGCCAGCTAAAAATTCAATAATTGATACCTGAAACTTGAATTGTAATATTTCTTACTGGCTATTACATCAACTTAGAAGCTTCATCTGTGTTCTACTATGGTGCTTTTAGTGTCTCCGCATACCGCAGCACGCGACATAGCTTTGCAGACGATAAGTACAACCGTTTCAGAGAGAAGAACGGCCAATGTGATGATCTGGCTTTAAGTCGATTCGATAACAAATAACGAAAACCGACGGATTTCTCAGGTTTTTACTACATATGAACACTTTTCACATTCTCCCATGCAACGCGGCTGCTAGTCTTCCTTTCATGCAACATCTTAAGTTCCTAGCTCATGTTCAAGTCACCAAAGCCAGCTAAAAAGTCAATAATCGATATATAAAACTTGAATTGTACTACTTCTTACTGGCTATTACATCAACTTAGAAGCTTCATCTGTGTTCTACTATGGTTCTTTTAGTGTCTCCGCATACCGCAGCACGCGACATAGCTTTGCAGACGATAAGTAGAACCGTTTCAGAGAGATGAGCGGCCAATGTGACGATCTGGCTTTAAGTCGATTCGATAACAAATGACGAAAACGGACGGATTTCTCAGGTTTTTGCAACATATGAAAACTATTCACATTCTCCCATGCAACGCGGCTCCTAGTCCTCCTTTCATGCATAATCTTAAGTTCCTAGCTCATGTCAAAGGCAGCAAAGCCAGCTATCTAGTCAATAATCGATACCTAATACTTGAATTGTACTACTTCTTACTGGCTATTACATCAACTTAGAAGCTTCATCTGTGTTCTACTATGGTGCTTTTAGTGTCTCCGCATACGGCAGCACGCGACATAGCTTTGCAAACGATACGTACAACCGTTTCAGAGAGAAGAGCGGCCAATGTGACGATCTGGCTTTAAGTCGATTCGATAACAAATGACGAAAACGGTCGGATTTCTCAGGTTTCTACTACATATGAACACTTTTCACATTCTCCCGTGCCACGCGGCTGCCAGTCCTCCTTCCATGCAGAATCTTAAGGTCCTAGCTCATGTCCAAGGCACCATAGAAGGGTAAAAAGTCAATAATCGATACCTAAAACTTGAATTATACTACTTCTTACTGGCTATTACAAAAACTTAGAAGCTTCTTCTGTGTTCTACTATGGTGCTTTTAGTGTCTCCGCATACCGCATCACGCGACATAGCTTTGCAGACGATAAGTACAACCGTTTCAGAGAGAAGAGCGGCCAATGTGACGATCTGGCTTTAAGGCGATTCGATAACAAATGACGAAAACGGAAGGATTTCTCAGGTTTTTACTACATATGAACACTTTTCACATTCTACCGTGCAACTCGGCTGCTAGTCCTCCTTTCATGCAGAATCTTAAGCTCCTAGCTAATGTCCAAGGCACCAAAGCCAGCTGAAAAGTCAATAATCGATACCTAAAACTTGAATTGTACTACTTATTACTGGCTATTACAGCAACTTAGATGTTATATCTGTGTTCTACTATGGTGCTTTTAGTGTCTCCACATACCGCAGCACGCGACGTAGCTTTGCAGACGATAAGTACAACCGTGTCAGAGAGATGAGCGGAATATGTGACGATCTGGCTTTAAGTCGATTTGATACCAAATGACGAAAACGGACGGATTTCTCAGGTTTTTACTACATATGAACACTTTTCACACTCTTCCATGTAACGCGGCTGCTAGTCCTCCTTTCATGCAAAATCTTAAGTTCCTAGCTCATGTCCAAGGCACCAAAGAAGTGTAAAAAGTCAATAATCGATACCTAAAACTTGAATTATACTACTTCTTACTGGCTATTACAAAAACTTAGAAGCTTCATCTGTGTTCTACTATGGTGCTTTTAGTGTCTCCGCATACCGCAGCACGCGACATAGCTTTGCAGACGATAAGTACAACCGTTGCAGAGAAAAGAGCGGCCAATGTGACTATCTGTCTTTAAGTCGATTCGATAACAAATGACGAAAACGGACGGATTTCTCAGGTTTTTACTACATATGAACACTTTTCACATTCTCAGGTGCAACGCGGCTGCCAGTCCTCCTTCCATGCAGACCCTTAAGGTAGTAGCTCATGTCCAAGGCACCAAAGCCAGCTAAACAGCTAAAGAGTCAATAATCGATACCTAAACCTTGAATTGTACTAGTTATTACTGGCTATTACATCAACTTAGGTGTTATATCTGTGTTCTGCTATGGTGCTTTTAGTGTCTCCACATACCACAGCACGCGACATAGCTTTGCAGACGATAAGTACAACCGTTTCAGAGAGAAGAGCGGCCAATATGACGATCTAGCTTTAAATCGATTTGATAACAAATGACGAAAACGGACGGATTTCTCAGGTTTTTACTACATATGAACACTTTTCACATTCTACCGTGTAACGCAGCTGCTAGTCCTCATTTCATGCAAAATCTTAAGTTCCTAGCTCATGTCCAAGGCACCAAAGAAGGGTAAAAAGTCAATAATCGATACCTAAAACTTGATTTATACTACTTCTTACTGGCTATTACAAAAACTTAGAAGCTTCATCTGTGTTCTACTATGGTGCTATTAGTGTCTCCGCATTACCGCAGCACGCGACATAGCTTTGCAGACGATAAATGTATCCGTTACAGACAGAAGGGCGGCCGATGTCACGTTCTGGCTTTAAGTCGATTCGACAACAAATGACGAAAACGGACGGATTTCTGAGGTTTTTACTACATATGATTACTTTTCACATTCTCCCATGTAACGCGGCTGCTAGTCCTCCTTTCATGCAAAATCTTAAGGTCCTAGCTCATGTCCAAGGCACCAAAGCCAGCTAAAAAGTCAATAATCGATACCTAAAACGTGAATTGTAATACTTCTTACTGGCTATTACGTCAACTTAGAAGCTTCATCTGTGTTCTACTATGGTGCTTTTAGTGTCTCCGCATACCGCAGCACGCGACATAGCTTTGCAGACGATAAGTACAACCGTCTCAGAGAGAAGAGCGGCCAATGTGACGATCTGGCTTTAAGTCGATTCGATAACAAATGACGAAAACGGACGGATTTCTCAGGTTTTTACTACATATGAACACTTTTCACATTCTCCCATGTAACGCGGCTGCTAGTCCTCCTTTCATGCAAAATCTTAAGTTCCTAGCTCATGTCCAAGGCACCAAAGAAGGGTACAAAGTCAATAATCGATACCTAAAACTTGAATTATACTACTTCTTACTGGCTATTACAAAAACTTAGAAGCTTCATCTGTGTTCTTCTATGGTGCTTTTAGTGTCTCCGCATACCGCAGCACGCGACATAGCTTTGCAGACGATAAGTACAACCGTTTCAGAGAGAAGAGCGGCCAATGTGAAGATCTGGCTTTAAGTCGATTCGATAATAAATGACGAAAACGGACGGATTTCTCAGGTTTTTACTACATATGAATACTTTTCACATTCTCCCATGTATCGCGGCTGCTAGTCTTCCTTTCATGCAAAATCTTAAGTTCCTAGCTCATGTGCAAGGCACCAAAGAAGGGTAAAAAGTCAATAATCGATACCTAAAACTTGAATTATACTCCTTCTTACTGGCTATTACAAAAACTTAGAAGCTTCGCCTGTGCTCTACTATGGTGCTTTTAGTGTCTCCGCATACCGCAGCACGCGACATAGCTTTGCAGACGATAAGTACAACCGTTGCAGAGAAAAGAGCGGCCAATGTGACGATCTGTCTTTAAGTCGATTCGATAACAAATGACGAAAACGGACGGATTCCTAAGGTTTTTACTACATATGAACACTTTTCACATTCTCCCGTGCAAAGTGGCTGCCAGTCCTCCTTCCATGCAGAACCTTAAGGTCCTAGCTCATGTCCAAGGCACCAAAGCCAGCTAAACAGCTAAAGAGTCAATAATCGATACCTAAACCTTGAATTGTACTACTTATTACTGGCTATTACATCAACTTAGATGTTATATCTGTGTTCTACTATGGTGCTTTTAGTGTCTCCACATACCGCAGCACGTGACATAGCTTTGCAGACGATAAGTACAACCGTGTCAGAGAGAAGAGCGGCCAATGTGACGATCTGGCTTTAAATCGATTTGATAACAAATGACGAAAACGGACGGATTTCTCAGGTTTTTACTACATATGAATACTTTTCTCATTCTCCCATGTATCGCGGCTGCTAGTCTTCCTTTCATGCAAAATCTTAAGTTCCTAGCTCATGTGCAAGGCACCAAAGAAGATTAAAAAGTCAATAATCGATAACTAAAACTTGAATTATACTACTTCTTACTGGCTATTACAAAAACTTGGAAGCTTCGTCTGTGTTCTACTATGGTGCTTTTGGTGTCTCCGCATACCGCAGCACGCGACATAGCTTTGCAGACGATAAGTACAACCGTATCAGAGAGAAGAGCGGCCAATGTGTGGATCTGGCTTTAAGTCGATTCGATAACAAATGACGAAAACCGGCGGATTTCTCAGGTTTTTATTACATATTAACAC
Source organism: Schistocerca gregaria (assembly GCF_023897955.1). Taxonomy (NCBI): domain Eukaryota; kingdom Metazoa; phylum Arthropoda; class Insecta; order Orthoptera; family Acrididae; genus Schistocerca; species Schistocerca gregaria. The sequence continues at coordinate 4,425,736 of NW_026061801.1, read as the reverse complement.
TTTTCACATTCTCCCGTGCCACGCGGCTGCTAGTCCACCTTTCATGCAAAATCTTAAGTTCCTAGCTCATTTCCAAGGCACCAAAGAAGTGTAAAAAGTCAATAATCGATACCTAAAACTTGAATTGTACTACTTCTTACTGGCTATTACAAAAACTTAGAAGCTTCATCTGTGTTCTTCTATGGTGCTTTTAGTGTCTCCGCATACCGCAGCACGCGACATAGCTTTGCAGACGATAAGTACAACCGTTTCAGAGAGAAGAGCGGCCAATGTGAAGTTCTGGCTTTAAGTCGATTCGATAATAAATGACGAAAACGGACGGATTTCTCAGGTTTTTACTACATATGATTACTTTTCACATTCTCCCATGTAACGCGGCTGCTAGTCCTCCTTTCATGCAAAATCTTAAGTTCCTAGCTCATGTCCAAGGCACCAAAGAAGGGTAAAAAGTCAATAATCGATACCTAAAACTTGAATTATACTACTTCTTACTGGCTATTACAAAAACTTAGAAGCTTCATCTGTGTTCTTCTATGGTGCTTTTAGTGTCTCCGCATACCGCAGCACGCGACATAGCTTTGCAGACGATAAGTACAACCGTTTCAGAGAGAAGAGCGGCCAATGTGAAGATCTGGCTTTAAGTCGATTCGATAATAAATGACGAAAACGGACGGATTTCTCAGGTTTTTACTACATATGATTAATTTTCACATTCTCCCATGTAACGCGGCTGCTAGTCCTCCTTTCATGAAAATCTTAAGGTCCTAGCTAATGTCCAAGGCACCAAAGCCAGCTAAAAAGTCAATAATCGATACCTAAAACGTGAATTGTAATACTTCTTACTGGCTATTACGTCAACTTAGAAGCTTCATCTGTGTTCTACTACGGTGCTTTTAGTGTCTCCGCATACCGCAGCACGCGACAAAGCTTTGCAGACGATAAGTACAACCATCTGAGAGAGAAGAGCGGCCAATGTGACGATCTGGCTTTAAGTCGATTCGATAACAAATGACGAAAACGGACGGATTTCTCAGGTTTTTACTACATATGAACACTTTTCACATTCTCCCATGTAACGCGGCTGCTGGTCCTCCTTTCATGCAAAATCTTAAGTTCCAAGCTCATGTCCAAGGCACCAAAGAAGGGTAAAAAGTCAATAATCGATACCTAAAACTTGAATTATACTCTCTCTTACTGGCTATTACAAAAACTTAGAAGCTTCGTCTGTGCTCTACTATAGTGCTTTTAGTGTCTCCGCATACCGCAGCACGCGACATAGCTTTGCAGACGATAAGTACAACCGTTGCAGAGAAAAGAGCGGCCAATGTGACGATCTGTCTTTAAGTCGATTCGATAACAAATGACGAAAACGGACGGATTTCTAAGGTTTTTACTACATATGAACACTTTTCACATTCTCCCTTGCAACGTGGCTGCCAGTCCTCCTTCCATGCAGAACCTTAAGGTCCTAGCTCATGTCCAAGGCACCAAAGCCAGCTAAACAGCTAAAGAGTCAATAATCGATACCTAAACCTTGAATTGTACTACTTATTACTGGCTATTACATCAACTTAGATGTTATATCTGTGTTCTACTATGGTGCTTTTAGTGTCTCCACATACCGCAGCACGCGACATAGCTTTGCAGACGATAAGTACAACCGTGTCAGAGAGAAGAGCGGCCAATGTGACGATCTGGCTTTAAATCGATTTGATAACAAATGACGAAAACGGACGGATTTCTCAGGTTTTTATTACATATGAACACTTTTCACATTCTCCCGTGCCACGCGGCTGCTAGTCCTCCTTTCATGCAAAATCTTAAGTTCCTAGCTCATTTCCAAGGCACCAAAGAAGTGTAAAAAGTCAATAATCGATACCTAAAACTTGAATTGTACTACTTCTTACTGGCTATTACATCAACTTAGAAGCTTCATCTGTGTTCTACTATGGTGCTTTTAGTTTCTCCGCATACCGCAGCACGCGACATAGCTTTGCAGACGATAAATGTATCCGTTTCAGACAGAAGAGCGGCCGATGTCACGATCTGGATTTAAGTCGATTCGATAACAAATGACGAAAACGGACGGATTTCTCAGGTTTTTACTACATATGAACACTTTTCACATTCTCCCGTGTAACGCGGCTGCTAGTCCTCCTTTCATGCAAAATCTTAAGTTCCTAACTCATGTCCACGGCACTAAAGAAGGGTTAAAAGTCAAAAATCGATACTTAAAACTTGAATTGTACATCTTTTACTGGCTATTACATCAACTTAGAAGCCTCATCTGTGTTCTACTATGGTGCTTTTAGTGTCTCCGCATACGGCAGCACGCGACATAGCTTTGCAGACGATAAGTACAACCGTTTCAGAGAGAAGAGCGGCCAAGGTGAAGATCTGGCTTTAAGTCGATTCGATAATAAATGACGAAAACGGACGGATTTCTCAGGTTTTTACTACATATGAACACTTTTCACATTCTGCCATGTTACGCGGCTGCTAGTCCTCCTTTCATGCAAAATCTTAAGGTCCTAGCTCATGTCCAAGGCACCAAAGCCAGCTAAACAGCTAATGAGACAATAATCAATACCTAAACCTTGAATTGTACTACTTATTACTGGCTATTACATCAACTTAGATGTTATATCTGTGTTCTACTATGGTGCTTTTAGTGTCTCCGCATACCGCAGCACGCGACATATCTTTGCGGACGATAAATACAACCGTTTCAGAGAGAAGAGCGGCCAATGTGTAAATCTGGCTTTATGTCGATTCGATACTAAATGACGAAAACGGACGGATTTCTCAGGTTTTTACTACATATGAATACTTTTCACATTCTCCCATGTATCGCAGCTGCTAGTCTTCCTTTCATGCAAAATCTTTAGTTCCTAGCTCATGTGCAAGGCACCAAAGAAGGGTAAAAAGTCAATAATCGATAACTAAAACTTGAATTATACTACTTCTTACTGGCTATTACAAAAACTTAGAAGCTTCGTCTGTGTTCTACTATGGTGCTTTTGGTGTCTCCACATACCGCAGCACGCGACATTGCTTTGCAGACGATAGGTACAACCGTATCAGAGAGAAGAGCGGCCAATGTGTGGATCTGGCTTTAAGTCGATTCGATAACAAATGACGAAAACCGGCGGATTTCTCAGGTTTTTATTACATATGAACACTTTTCACATTCTCCCGTGCCACGCGGCTGCTAGTCCTCCTTTCATGCAAAATCTTAAGTTCCTAGCTCATTTCCAAGGCACCAAAGAAGTGTAAAAAGTCAATAATCGATACCTAAAACTTGAATTGTACTACTTTTTACTGGCTATTACATCAACTTAGAAGCTTCATCTGTGTTCTACTATGGTGCTTTTAGTGTCTCCGCATACCGCAGCACGCGACATAGATTTGCAGACGATAAATGTATCCGTTTCAGACAGAAGAGCGGCCGATGTCACGATCTGGATTTAAGTCGATTCGATAACAAATGACGAAAACGGACGGATTTCTCAGGTTTTTACTACATATGAACACTTTTCACATTCTCCCGTGTAACGCGGCTGCTAGTCCTCCTTTCATGCAAAATCTTAAGTTCCTAACTCATGTCCACGGCACCAAAGAAGGGTAAAAAGTCAAAAATCGATACCTAAAACTTGAATTGTACAACTTTTACTGGCTATTACATCAACTTAGAAGCTTCATCTGTGTTCTACTATGGTGCTTTTAGTGTCTCCGCATACGGCAGCACGCGACATAGCTTTGCAGACGATAAGTACAACCGTTTCAGAGAGAAGAGCGGCCAAGGTGAAGATCTGGCTTTAAGTCGATTCGATAATAAATGACGAAAACGGACGGATTTCTCAGGTTTTTACTACATATGAACACTTTTCACATTCTGCCATGTAACGCGGCTGCTAGTCCTCCTTTCATGCAAAATCTTAAGGTCCTAGCTCATGTCCAAGGCACCAAAGCCAGCTAAACAGCTAATGAGACAATAATCGATACCTAAACCTTGAATTGTACTACTTATTACTGGCTATTACATCAACTTAGATGTTATATCTGTGTTCTACTATGGTGCTTGTAGCGTCTCCGCATACCGCAGCACGCGACATATCTTTGCGGACGATAAATACAACCGTTTCAGAGACAAGAGCGGCCAATGTGTAAATCTGGCTTTATGTCGATTCGATACTAAATGACGAAAACCGGCGGATTTCTCAGGTTTTTACTACATATGAACACTTTTCACATTCTCCCGTGCCACGCGGCTGCTGGTCCTCCTTTCATGCAAAATCTTAAGTTCCTAGCTCATGTCCAAGGCACCAAAGAAGTGTAAAAAGTCAATAATCGATACCTAAAACTTGAATTGTACTACTTCTTACTGGCTATTACATCAACTTAGAAGCTTCATCTGTGTTCTACTATTTTGCTTTTAGTCTCTCCGCAAACCGCAGCACGCGACATAGCTTTGCAGACGATAAGTACAACAGTTTCAGAGAAAAGAGCGGCCAATGTGACGATCAGGCTTTAAGTCGATTCGATAACAAATGACGAAAACGGGCGGATTTCTCAGCTTTTTACTACATATGAACACTTTTCACATTCTCCCATGCAACGCGGCTGCTAGTCCTCCTTTCATGCAGAATTTTAAGCTCCTAGCTCATGTCCAAGGCACCAAAGCCAGCTGAAAAATCAATAATCGATACCTAAAACTTGAATTGTACTACTTATTACTGGCTATTACATCAACTTAGATGTTATTTCTGTGTTCTACTATGGTGCTTTTAGTGTCTCCACATACCGCAGCACGCGACATAGCTTTGCAGACGATAAGTTCAACCGTTTCAGAGAGAAGAGCGGCCAATGTGACGATTTGGCTTTAAATCGATTTGATAACAAATGACGAAAACGGACGGATTTCTCAGGTTTTTACTAAATATGAATACTTTTCACATTCTCCCATGTAACGCGGCTGCTAGTCCTCCTTTCACGCAAAATCTTAAGTTCCTAGCTCATTTGCAAGGCACCAAAGAAGGGTAAAAAGTCAATAATCGATAACTAAAACTTGAATTATACTACTTCTTACTGGCTATTACAAAAACTTAGAAGCTTCGTCTGTGTTCTACTATGGTGCTTTTAGTGTCTCCACATACCGCAGCACGCGACATAGCTTTGCAGACGATAAGTACAACCGTTTCAGAGAGAAGAGCGGCCAATGTGTGGATCTGGCTTTAAGTCGATTCGATAACAAATGACGAAAACCGGCGGATTTCTCAGGTTTTTACTACATATGAACACTTTTCACATTCTCCCGTGCCACGCGGCTGCTAGTCCTCCTTTCATGCAAAATCTTAAGTTCCTAGCTCATTTCCAAGGCACCAAAGAAGTGTAAAAAGTCAATAATCGATACCTAAAACTTGAATTGTACTACTTCTTACTGGCTATTACATCAACTTAGAAGCTTCATCTGTGTTCTACTATGGTGCTTTTAGTGACTCCGCATACCGCAGCACGCGACATAGCTTTGCAGACGATAAATGTATCCGTTTCAGACTGAAGAGCGGCCAATGTCATGATCTGGCTTTAAGTCGATTCGATAACAAATGACGAAAACGGACGGATTTCTCAGGTTTTTACTACATATGAACACTTTCCACATTCTCCCGTGTAACGCGGCTGCTAGTCCTCCATTCATGCAAAATCTTAAGGTCCTAGCTCATGTCCAAGGCACCAAAGCCATTTAAAAAGTCAATAATCGATACCTAAAACATGAATTGTAATACTTCTTACTGGCTATTACGTCAACTTAGAAGCTTCATCTGTGTTCTACTACGGTGCTTTTAGTGTCTCCGCATACCGCAGCACGCGACATAGCTTTGCAGACGATAAGTACAACCGCCTCAGAGAGAAGAGCGGTCAATGTGACGATCTGGCTTTAAGTCGATTCGATAACAACTGACGAAAACGGACGGATTTCTCAGGTTTTTACTACATATGAACACTTTGCACATTCTCCCATCTAACGCGGCTGCTAGTCCATCCTTTCATGCAAAATCTGAAGTTTCTAGCTCATGTCCAAGGCACCAAAGAAGGGGAAAAAAGTCAATAATCGATACCTAAACCTTGAATTGTACTACTTATTACTGGCTATTACATCAACTTAGATGTTATATCTGTGTTCTACTATGGTGCTTTTAGTGTCTCCGCATACCGCAGCACGCGACATATCTTTGCGGACGATAAATACAACCGTTTCAGAGAGAAGAGCGGCCAATGTGTAAATCAGGCTTTATGTCGATTCGATACTAAATGACGAAAACCGGCGGATTTCTCAGGTTTTTACTACATATGAACACTTTTCACATTCTCCCGTGCCACGCGGCTGCTGGTCCTCCTTTCATGCAGAATTTTAAGCTCCTAGCTCATGTCCAAGGCACCAAAGCCAGCTGAAAAATCAATAATCGATACCTAAAACTTGAATTGTACTACTTATTACTGGCTATTACATCAACTTAGATGTTATTTCTGTGTTCTACTATGGTGCTTTTAGTGTCTCCACATACCGCAGCACGCGACATAGCTTTGCAGACGATAAGTACAACCGTTTTAGAGAGAAGAGCGGCCAATGTGACGATTTGGCTTTAAATCGATTTGATAACAAATGACGAAAACGGACGGATTTCTCAGGTTTTTACTAAATATGAATACTTTTCACATTCTCCCATGTAACGCGGCTGCTAGTCCTCCTTTCACGCAAAATCTTAAGTTCCTAGCTCATGTGCAAGGCACCAAAGAAGGGTAAAAAGTCAATAATCGATAACTAAAACTTGAATTATACTACTTCTTACTGGCTATTACAAAAACTTAGAAGCTTCGTCTGTGTTCTACTATGGTGCTTTTAGTGTCTCCGCATACCGCAGCACGCGACATAGCTTTGCAGACGATAAGTACAACCGTTTCAGAGAGAAGAGCGGCCAATGTGTGGATCTGGCTTTAAGTCGATTCGATAACAAATGACGAAAACCGGCGGATTTCTCAGGTTTTTACTACATATGAACACTTTTCACATTCTCCCGTGCCACGCGGCTGCTAGTCCTCCTTTCATGCAAAATCTTAAGTTCCTAGCTCATTTCCAAGGCACCAAAGAAGTGTAAAAAGTCAATAATCGATACCTAAAACTTGAATTGTACTACTTCTTACTGGCTATTACATCAACTTAGAAGTTTCATCTGTGTTCTACTATGGTGCTTTTAGTGACTCCGCATACCGCAGCACGCGACATAGCTTTGCAGACGATAAATGTATCCGTTTCAGACAGAAGAGCGGCCAATGTCATGATCTGGCTTTAAGTCGATTCGATAACAAATGACGAAAACGGACGGATTTCTCAGGTTTTTACTACATATGAACACTTTTCACATTCTCCCGTGTAACGCGGCTGCTAGTCCTCCTTTCATGCAAAATCTTAAGGTCCTAGCTCATGTCCAAGGCACCAAAGCCATTTAAAAAGTCAATAATCGATACCTAAAACGTGAATTGTAATACTTCTTACTGGCTATTACGTCAACTTAGAAGCTTCATCTGTGTTCTACTACGGTGCTTTTAGTGTCTCCGCATACCGCAGCACGCGACATAGCTTTGCAGACGATAAGTACAACCGTCTCAGAGAGAAGAGCGGTCAATGTGACGATCTGGCTTTAAGTCGATTCGATAACAACTGACGAAACGGACGGATTTCTCAGGTTCTTACTACATATGAACACTTTGCACATTCTCCCATCTAACGCGGCTGCTAGTCCATCCTTTAATGCAAAATCTGAAGTTTCTAGCTCATGTCCAAGGCACCAAAGAAGGGGAAAAAAGTCAATAATCGATACCTAAAACTTGAATTATACTACTTCTTACTGGCTATTACAAAAACTTAGAAGCTTGGTCTGTGTTCTACTATGGTGCTTTTAGTGTCTCCGCATACCGCAGCACGCGACATAGCTTTGCAGACAATAAGTACAACCGTTTCAGGCAAAAGCACGGCCAATGTGACGATCAGGCTTTAAGTCGATTCGATAACAAATGACGAAAACGGACGGATTTCTCAGCTTTTTACTACATGTGAACACTTATCACATTCTCCCATGCCCATGCAACGCAGCTGCTAGTCCTCCTATCATGCAGAATCTTAAGGTCCTAGATCATGTCCAAGGCACCAAAGCCAGCTAAAAAGTGAATAATCGATACCTAAAACTTGAATTGTAATACTTCTTACTGGCTTTTACATCAACTTAGAAGCTTCATCTGTGTTCTACTATGGTGCTTTTAGTGTCTCCGCATACGGCAGAAAGCGACATTGCTTTGCAGACGATAAGTACAACCGTCTCAGAGAGAAGAGCGGCCAATGTGAGGATCTGGCTTTAAGTCGATTCGATAACAAATGACGAAAACGGACGGATTTCTCAGGTTTTTACTACAAATGAACACTTTTCACATTCTCCCATGCAACGCGGCTGCTAGTCCTCCTTTCATGCAGAATCTTAAGGTCCTAGCTCATGTCCAAGGCACCAAAGCCAGCTAAAAAGTCAATAATCGATACCTAAAACGTGAATTGTAATACTTCTTACTGGCTATTACATCAACTTAGAAGCTTCATCTGTGTCCTACTATGGTGCTTTTAGTGTCTCCGCATACCGCAGCACGCGACATTGCTTTGCAGACGATAAGTATAACCGTTTCAGTGAGAAGAGCGGCCAATGTGACGATCTGACTTTAAGTCGATTCGATAACAAAGGGCGAAAACGGACGGATTTCTCAGGTTTTTACTACATATGAACACTTTTTACATTCTCCCGTGAAACTCGGCTGCTAGTCCGCCTTTCATGCAGAATCGTAAGGTCCTAGGTCATGTCCAAGGCACCAAAACCAGCTAAAAAGTCAATAATCGATACCTAATACTTGTATTGTACTACATCTTACAGTCTATTACATCAACATAGAAGCTTCATCTGTGTTCTACTATGGTGATTTTAGTGTCTCCGCATACCGCAGCACGCGACATAGCTTTGCAGACGATAAATGTAACCGTTTCAAACAGAAGAGCGGCCAATGTGACGATCTGTCTTTAAGTCGATTCGATAACAAATGACGAAAACGGACGGATTTTTCAGGTTTTTACTACATATGAACACTTTTCACATTCTCCCGTGCAACGCGGCTGCCAGGCCTCCTTCCATTAAGAATCTTAAGGTCCTAGCTCATGTCCAAGGCACCAAAGCTAGCTAAAGAGTCAATAATCGGTACCTAAATCTTGAATTGTACTACTTCTTACTGGCTATTACATCAACTTAGATGCTTCATCTATGTTCTACTATGATGCTTTTAGTGTCTCCGCATACCTCAGCACGCGACATAGCTTTGCAGACGATAAGTACAACCGTTTCAGAGAGAAGAGCGGCCAATGTGTCGATCTGGCTTTAAGTCGATTCGATAACAAATGACGAAAACCAGCGGATTTATCAGGTTTTTACTACATATGAACACTTTTCACATTCTCCAGTGTCACGCGGCTGCTAGTTCTCCTTTCATGCAAAATCTTAAGTTCCTAGCTCATGTCCAAGGCACCAAAGAAGTGCAAAAAGTCAATAATCGATACCTAAAACTTGAATTGTACTACATCTTACAGTCTATTACATCAACATAGAAGCTTCATCTGTGTTCTACTATGGTGATTTTAGTGTCTCCGCATACCGCAGCACGCGACATAGCTTTGCAGACGATAAGTACAACCGTTTCAGAGAGAAGAGCGGCCAATGTGACGATCCGGCATTAAGTCGATTCGATAACAAATGACGAAAACGAACGGATTTCTCAGCTTTTTACTACATATGAACACTTTTCACATTCTCCCATGCAACGCGGCTGCTAGTCCTCCTTTCATGCAGAATCTTAAAGTCCTAGCTCATGTCCAAGGCACAAAAGCCAGCTAAAAAGTCAATAATCGATACCTCAAACTTGAATTGTAATACTTCTTACTGGCTATTACATCAACTTAGAAGCTTTATCTGTGTTCTACTATGGTGCAGTTAGTGTCTCCGCATACCGCAGCACGCGACATAGCTTTGCAGACGATAAGTACAACCGTTGCAGAGAAAAGAGCGGCCAATGTGACGATCTGTCTTTAAGTCGATTCGATAACAAATGACGAAAACGGACGGATTTATCAGGTTTTTACTACATATGAACACTTTTCCCATTCTCCCATGTAACCGGGCTGCTAGTCCTCCTTTCATGCAAAATCTTAAGTTCCTAGCTCATGTCCAAGGCACCAAAGAAGGGTAAAAAGTCAATAATCGATACCTAAAACTTGAATTGTACTACTTCTTACTGGCTATTACATCAACTTAGAAGCTTCATCTGTGTTCTACTATGGTGCTAGTAGTGTCTCCACATTCCACAGCACGCGACATAGCTTTGCAGACGATAAGTACACCAGTCTCAGAGAGAAGAGCGGCGAATGTGACGATCTGGCTTTAAGTCGATTCGATAACAAATGACGAAAACGGGCGGATTTCTCAGGTTTTTACTACATATGAACACATTTCACATTCACCAGTGCAACGCGGCTGCCAGTCCTCCTTCCATGCAGAATCTTAGGGTCCTAGCTCATGTCCAAGGCACCGAAGCCAGCTAAAGAGTCAATAATCGATACCTAAACCTTGAATTGTACTACTTCTTACTGGCTATTACATCAACGTAGATGCTTCATCTGTGTTCTACTATGGTGCTTTTAGTGTCTGCGCATACCGCGGCACGCGACATAGCTTTGCAGACGGTAAGTACAACCGATTCAGACAGAAGAGCGGCCAATGTGACGATCTGGCTTCAAGTCGATTCGATAACAAATGACGAAACGGACGGATTTCTCAGGTTTTTACTACATATGAACACTTTTCACATTCCCCCGTGGTAACGAGGCTGCTAGTCCTCCTTTCATGCAAATTCTTAAGTTAATAGCTCATGTCCAAGGCACCAAAGAAGAGTAAAAAGTCAACAATCGATACCTAAAACTTGAATTGTACTACTTCTTACTGGCTATTACATCAACTGAGAAGCTTCATCTGTGATCTACTAATGTGCTTTTAGTGTCTCCGCATACCGCAGCACGCGACATAGCTTTGCAGACGATAAGTACAACCGTTTGAGAGAGAAGAGCGGCCAATGTGACGATCTGGCTTTAGGTCGATTCGATAACAAATGACGAAAACGGACGGATTTCTCACGTTTTTCCTACATATGAACACTTTTCACATTGTCCCGTGCAACTCGGCTGCTACTCCTCCCTTCATGCAGAATCTTAAGGTCTTAGGTCATGTCAAAGGCACCAAAACCAGCCAAAAAGTCAATAATCGATACCTAATACTTGTATTGTACTACATCTTACAGTCTATTACATCAACTTAGAAGCCTTATCTGTGTTCTACTATGGTGCTTTTAGTGTCTCCGCATACCGCAGCACGCGACATAGCTTTGCAGACGATAAGTACAACCGTTGCAGAGAAAAGAGCGGCCAATGTGACGATCAGGCTTTAAGTCGATTCGATAACAAATGACGAAAACGGACGGATTTCTCAGGTTTTTACTTCATATGAACACTTTTTACATTATCCCGTGCAACGCGGCTGCCAGTCCTCCTTCCATGCAGAATCTTAAGGTCCTAGCTCATGTCCAAGGCACCAAAGCCAGCTAAAGAGTCAATAATCGATACCTAAATCTTGAATTGTACGACTTCTTACTGGCTATTACATCAACTTAGATGCTTCATCTGTGTCCTACTATGGTGCTTTTAGTGTCTCCGCATACGGTAGCACGCGACATAGCTTTGAAGACGATAAGTTCAACCGTTTCAGAGAGAAGAGCGGCCAATGTGACGATCTGGCTTTAAGTCGATTCGATAACAAATGACGAAAACGGACGTATTTCTCAGGTTTTTACTACATATGAACACTTTTCACATTCTCCCGTGGTAACGCGGCTGCTAGTCCACCTCTCATGCAAAATCTTAAGTTCCTATCTCATGTCCAAGGCACCAAAGAAGTGTAAAAGGTCAATAATCGATACCTAATACTTGTATTGTACGACATCTTACAGTCTATTACATCAACTTAGAAGCTTCATCTGTGTTCTACTATGGCGCTTTTAGTGTCTCCACATACCGCAGCACGCAACATAGCTTTGCAGACGGTAAGTACAACCGTTTCAGAGAGAAGAGCGGCCAATGTGACGATCTGGTTTTAAGTCGATTCGATAACAAATGACGAAAACGGACTGATTTCGCAGGTTTTTACTACATATGAACACTTTTCACATACTCCCGTGCAAAGCGGCTGCTAGTTCTCCTTTCATGCAGAATCTTAAGGTCCTAGCTCATGTCCAAGGCACCAAAGCCAGCTAAAAAGTCAATAATCGATACAAAAAACTTGAATTGTACTACTTCTTACTGGCTATTACACAAACTTAGTAGCTTCATCTGTGTTCTACTATGGTGCTTTTAATGTCTCCGCATACCGCAGCACGCGAAATAGCTTTGCAGACGATAAGTACAACCGTTTCAGAGAGAAGAGCGGCCAATGTGACGTTCTGGCTTTAAGTCGATTCGATAACAAATGAGGAAAACGGAAGGATTTCTCAGGTTTTTACTACATATGAACACTTTTTACATTCTCCCGTGAAACTCGGCTGCTAGTCCTCCTTTCATGCAGAATCTTAAGGTCCTAGGTCATGTTTAAGGCACGAAAACCAGCCAAAAAGTCAATAATCGATACCTAATACTTGTATTGTACTACATCTTACTGTCTATTACATCAACTTAGAAGCTTCATCTGTGTTCTACTATGGTGATTTTAGTGTCTCCGCATACCGCAGCACGCGACATAGCTTTGCAGACGTTAAGTACAACCGTTTCAGAGAGAAGGGCGGCCAATGTGACGATCTGTCTTTAAGTCGATTCGATAACAAATGACGAAAACGGACGGATTTATCAGGTTTTTACTACATATGAACACTTTTCACATTCTCCCATGTAACCGGGCTGCTAGTCCTCCTTTCATGCAAAATCTTAAGTTCCTAGCTCATGTCCAAGGCACCAAAGAAGGGTAAAATGTCAATAATCGAGACCTAAAACTTGAATTGTACTACTTCTTACTGGCTATTACATCAACTTAGATGTTATTTCTGTGTTCTACTATGGTGCTTTTAGTGTCTCCACATACCGCAGCACGCGACATAGCTTTGCAGACGATAAGTTCAACCGTTCAGAGAGAAGAGCGGCCAATGTGACGATTTGGCTTTAAATCGATTTGATAACAAATGACGAAAACGGACGGATTTCTCAGGTTTTTACTAAATATGAATACTTTTCACATTCTCCCATGTAACGCGGCTGCTAGTCCTCCTTTCACGCAAAATCTTAAGTTCCTAGCTCATTTGCAAGGCACCAAAGAAGGGTAAAAAGTCAATAATCGATAACTAAAACTTGAATTATACTACTTCTTACTGGCTATTACAAAAACTTAGAAGCTTCGTCTGTGTTCTACTATGGTGCTTTTAGTGTCTCCGCATACCGCAGCACGCGACATAGCTTTGCAGACGATAAGTACAACCGTTTCAGAGAGAAGAGCGGCCAATGTGTGGATCTGGCTTTAAGTCGATTCGATAACAAATGAGGAAAACCGGCGGATTTCTCAGGTTTTTACTACATATGAACACTTTTCACATTCTCCCGTGCCACGCGGCTGCTAGTCCTCCTTTCATGCAAAATCTTAAGTTCCTAGCTCATTTCCAAGGCACCAAAGACAGCTAAAAAGTCAATTATCGATACCTAAAACTTGAATTGTACTACTTCGTACTGGCTATTGCATCAACTTAGAAGCTTCATCTGTGTTCTACTATGGTGCTTTTAGTGACTCCGCATACCGCAGCACGCGACATAGCTTTGCAGACGATAAATGTATCCGTTTCAGACAGAAGAGCGGCCAATGTCATGATCTGGCTTTAAGTCGATTCGATAACAAATGACGAAAACGGACGGATTTCTCAGGTTTTTACTACATATGAACACTTTTCACATTCTCCCGTGTAACGCGGCTGCTAGTCCTCCTTTCATGCAAAATCTTAAGGTCCTAGCTCATGTCCAAGGCACCAAAGCCATTTAAAAAGTCAATAATCGATACCTAAAACATGAATTGTAATACTTCTTACTGGCTATTACGTCAACTTAGAAGTTTTATCTGTGTTCTACTACGGTGCTTTTAGTGTCTCCGCATACCGCAGCACGCGACATAGCTTTGCAGACGATAAGTACAACCGTCTCAGAGAGAAGAGCGGTCAATGTGACGATCTGGCTTTAAGTCGATTCGATAACAACTGATGAAAACGGACGGATTTCTCAGGTTTTTACTACATATGAACACTTTGCACATTCTCCCATCTAACGCGGCTGCTAGTCCATCCTTTCATGCAAAATCTGAAGTTTCTAGCTCATGTCCAAGGCACCAAAGAAGGGGAAAAAAGTCAATAATCGATACCTAAACCTTGAATTGTACTACTTATTACTGGCTATTACATCAACTTAGATGTTATATCTGTGTTCTACTATGGTGCTTTTAGTGTCTCCGCATACCGCAGCACGCGACATATCTTTGCGGACGATAAATACAACCGTTTCAGAGAGAAGAGCGGCCAATGTGTAAATCAGGCTTTATGTCGATTCGATACTAAATGACGAAAACCGGCGGATTTCTCAGGTTTTTACTACATATGAACACTTTTCACATTCTCCCGTGCCACGCGGCTGCTGGTCCTCCTTTCATGCAAAATCTTAAGTTCCTAGCTCATGTCCAAGGCACCAAAGAAGTGTAAAAAGTCAATAATCGATACCTAAAACTTGAATTGTACTACTTCTTACTGGCTATTACATCAACTTAGAAGCTTCATCTGTGTTCTACTATTTTGCTTTTAGTCTCTCCGCAAACCGCAGCACGCGACATAGCTTTGCAGACGATAAGTACAACAGTTTCAGAGAAAAGAGCGGCCAATGTGACGATCAGGCTTTAAGTCGATTCGATAACAAATGACGAAAACGGACGGATTTCTCAGCTTTTTACTACATATGAACACTTTTCACATTCTCCCATGCAACGCGGCTGCTAGTCCTCCTTTCATGCAGAATTTTAAGCTCCTAGCTCATGTCCAAGGCACCAAAGCCAGCTGAAAAATCAATAATCGATACCTAAAACTTGAATTGTACTACTTATTACTGGCTATTACATCAACTTAGATGTTATTTCTGTGTTCTACTATGGTGCTTTTAGTGTCTCCACATAACGCAGCACGCGACATAGCTTTGCAGACGATAAGTACAACCGTTTCAGAGAGAAGAGCGGCCAATGTGACGATTTGGCTTTAAATCGATTTGATAACAAATGACGAAAACGGACGGATTTCTCAGGTTTTTACTAAATATGAATACTTTTCACATTCTCCCATGTAACGCGGCTGCTAGTCCTCCTTTCACGCAAAATCTTAAGTTCCTAGCTCATGTGCAAGGCGCCAAAGAAGGGTAAAAAGTCAATAATCGATAACTAAAACTTGAATTATACTACTTCTTACTGGCTATTACAAAAACTTAGAAGCTTCGTCTGTGTTCTACTATGGTGCTTTTAGTGTCTCCGCATACCGCAGCACGCGACATAGCTTTGCAGACGATAAGTACAACCGTTTCAGAGAGAAGAGCGGCCAATGTGTGGATCTGGCTTTAAGTCGATTCGATAACAAATGACGAAAACCGGCGGATTTCTCAGGTTTTTACTACATATGAACACTTTTCACATTCTCCCGTGCCACGCGGCTGCTAGTCCTCCTATCATGCAAAATCTTAAGTTCCTAGCTCATTTCCAAGGCACCAAAGAAGTGTAAAAAGTCAATAATCGATACCTAAAACTTGAATTGTACTACTTCTTACTGGCTATTACATCAACTTAGAAGTTTCATCTGTGTTCTACTATGGTGCTTTTAGTGACTCCGCATACCGCAGCACGCGACATAGCTTTGCAGACGATAAATGTATCCGTTTCAGACAGAAGAGCGACCAATGTCATGATCTGGCTTTAAGTCGATTCGATAACAAATGACGAAAACGGACGGATTTCTCAGGTTTTTACTACATATGAACACTTTTCACATTCTCCCATGCAACGCGGCTGCTAGTCCTCCTTTCATGCAAAATCTTAAGGTCCTAGCTCATGTCCAAGGCACCAAAGCCAGCTAAAAAGTCAATAATCGATACCTAAAACGTGAATTGTAATACTTCTTACTGGCTATTACATCAACTTAGAAGCTTCATCTGTGTCCTACTATGGTGCTTTTAGTGTCTCCGCATACCGCAGCACGCGACATTGCTTTGCAGACGATAAGTATAACCGTTTCAGTGAGAAGAGCGGCCAATGTGACGATCTGACTTTAAGTCGATTCGATAACAAAGGGCGAAAACGGACGGATTTCTCGGGTTTTTTCTACATATGAACACTTTTTACATTCTCCCGTGAAACTCGGCTGCTAGTCCGCCTTTCATGCAGAATCGTAAGGTCCTAGGTCATGTCCAAGGCACCAAAACCAGCCAAAAAGTCAATAATCGATACCTAATACTTGTATTGTACTACATCTTACAGTGTATTACATCAACATAGAAGCTTCATCTGTGTTCTACTATGGTGATTTTAGTGTCTCCGCATACCGCAGCACGCGACATAGCTTTGCAGACGATAAATGTAACCGTTTCAAACAGAAGAGCGGCCAATGTGACGATCTGTCTTTAAGTCGATTCGATAACAAATGACGAAAACGGACGGATTTATCAGGTTTTTACTACATATGAACACTTTTCCCATTCTCCCATGTAACCGGGCTGCTAGTCCTCCTTTCATGCAAAATCTTAGGTTCCTAGCTCATGTCCAAGGCACCAAAGAAGGGTAAAAAGTCAATAATCGATACCTAAAACTTGAATTGTACTACTTCTTACTGGCTATTACATCAACTTAGAAGCTTCATCTGTGTTCTACTATGGTGCTAGTAGTGTCTCCACATTCCACAGCACGCGACATAGCTTTGCAGACGATAAGTACACCAGTCTCAGAGAGAAGAGCGGCGAATGTGACGATCTGGCTTTAAGTCGATTCGATAACAAATGACGAAAACGGGCGGATTTCTCAGGTTTTTACTACATATGAACACATTTCACATTCACCAGTGCAACGCGGCTGCCAGTCCTCCTTCCATGCAGAATCTTAGGGTCCTAGCTCATGTCCAAGGCACCGAAGCCAGCTAAAGAGTCAATAATCGATACCTAAACCTTGAATTGTACTACTTCTTACTGGCTATTACATCAACGTAGATCCTTCATCTGTGTTCTACTATGGTGCTTTTAGTGTCTGCGCATACCGCGGCACGCGACATAGCTTTGCAGACGGTAAGTACAACCGATTCAGACAGAAGAGCGGCCAATGTGACGATCTGGCTTCAAGTCGATTCGATAACAAATGACGAAACGGACGGATTTCTCAGGTTTTTACTACATATGAACACTTTTCACATTCTCCCGTGGTAACGAGGCTGCTAGTCCTCCTTTCATGCAAATTCTTAAGTTAATAGCTCATGTCCAAGGCACCAAAGAAGAGTAAAAAGTCAACAATCGATACCTAAAACTTGAATTGTACTACTTCTTACTGGCTATTACATCAACTGAGAAGCTTCATCTGTGTTCTACTAATGTGCTTTTAGTGTCTCCGCATACCGCAGCACGCGACATAGCTTTGCAGACGATAAGTACAACCGTTTGAGAGAGAAGAGCGGCCAATGTGACGATCTGGCTTTAGGTCGATTCGATAACAAATGACGAAAACGGATGGATTTCTCACGTTTTTCCTACATATGAACACTTTTCACATTGTCCCGTGCAACTCGGCTGCTACTCCTCCCTTCATGCAGAATCTTAAGGTCCTAGGTCATGTCAAAGGCACCAAAACCAGCCAAAAAGTCAATAATCGATACCTAATACTTGTATTGTACTACATCTTACAGTCTATTACATCAACTTAGAAGCCTTATCTGTGTTCTACTATGGTGCTTTTAGTGTCTCCGCATACCGCAGCACGCGACATAGCTTTGCAGACGATAAGTACAACCGTTGCAGAGAAAAGAGCGGCCAATGTGACGATCAGGTTTTAAGTCGATTCGATAACAAATGACGAAAACGGACGGATTTCTCAGGTTTTTACTTCATTTGAACACTTTTTACATTATCCCGTGCAACGCGGCTGCCAGTCCTCCTTCCATGCAGAATCTTAAGGTCCTAGCTCATGTCCAAGGCACCAAAGCCAGCTAAAGAGTCAATAATCGATACCTAAATCTTGAATTGTACGACTTCTTACTGGCTATTACATCAACTTAGATGCTTCATCTGTGTTCTACTATGGTGCTTTTAGTGTCTCCGCATACGGCAGCACGCGACATAGCTTTGAAGACGATAAGTACAACCGTTTCAGAGAGAAGAGCGGCCAATGTGACGATCTGGCTTTAAGTCGATTCGATAACAAATGACGAAAACGGACGTATTTCTCAGGTTTTTACTACATATGAACACTTTTCACATTCTCCCGTGGTAATGCGGCTGCTAGTCCTCCTCTCATGCAAAATCTTAAGTTCCTATCTCATGTCCAAGGCACCAAAGAAGTGTAAAAGGTCAATAATCGATACCTAATACTTGTATTGTACGACATCTTACAGTCTATTACATCAACTTAGAAGCTTCATCTGTGTTCTACTATGGCGCTTTTAGTGTCTCCACATACCGCAGCACGCAACATAGCTTTGCAGACGGTAAGTACAACCGTTTCAGAGAGAAGAGCGGCCAATGTGACGATCTGGCTTTAAGTCGATTCGATAACAAATGACGAAAACGGACTGATTTCGCAGGTTTTTACTACATATGAACACTTTTCACATACTCCCGTGCAAAGCGGCTGCTAGTTCTCCTTTCATGCAGAATCTTAAGGTCCTAGCTCATGTCCAAGGCACCAAAGCCAGCTAAAAAGTCAATAATCGATACAAAAAACTTGAATTGTACTACTTCTTACTGGCTATTACACAAACTTAGTAGCTTCATCTGTGTTCTACTATGGTGCTTTTAATGTCTCCGCATACCGCAGCACGCGACATAGCTTTGCAGACGATAAGTACAACCGTTTCAGAGAGAAGAGCGGCCAATGTGACGATCTGTCTTTAAGTCGATTCGATAACAAATGACGAAAACGGACGGATTTATCAGGTTTTTACTACATATGAACACTTTTCCCATTCTCCCATGTAACCGGGCTGCTAGTCCTCCTTTCATGCAAAATCTTAGGTTCCTAGCTCATGTCCAAGGCACCAAAGAAGGGTAAAAAGTCAATAATCGATACCTAAAACTTGAATTGTACTACTTCTTACTGGCTATTACATCAACTTAGAAGCTTCATCTGTGTTCTACTATGGTGCTAGTAGTGTCTCCACATTCCACAGCACGCGACATAGCTTTGCAGACGATAAGTACACCAGTCTCAGAGAGAAGAGCGGCGAATGTGACGATCTGGCTTTAAGTCGATTCGATAACAAATGACGAAAACGGGCGGATTTCTCAGGTTTTTACTACATATGAACACATTTCACATTCACCAGTGCAACGCGGCTGCCAGTCCTCCTTCCATGCAGAATCTTAGGGTCCTAGCTCATGTCCAAGGCACCGAAGCCAGCTAAAGAGTCAATAATCGATACCTAAACCTTGAATTGTACTACTTCTTACTGGCTATTACATCAACGTAGATGCTTCATCTGTGTTCTACTATGGTGCTTTTAGTGTCTGCGCATACCGCGGCACGCGACATAGCTTTGCAGACGGTAAGTACAACCGATTCAGACAGAAGAGCGGCCAATGTGACGATCTGGCTTCAAGTCGATTCGATAACAAATGACGAAACGGACGGATTTCTCAGGTTTTTACTACATATGAACACTTTTCACATTCTCCCGTGGTAACGAGGCTGCTAGTCCTCCTTTCATGCAAATTCTTAAGTTAATAGCTCATGTCCAAGGCACCAAAGAAGAGTAAAAAGTCAACAATCGATACCTAAAACTTGAATTGTACTACTTCTTACTGGCTATTACATCAACTGAGAAGCTTCATCTGTGTTCTACTAATGTGCTTTTAGTGTCTCCGCATACCGCAGCACGCGACATAGCTTTGCAGACGATAAGTACAACCGTTTGAGAGAGAAGAGCGGCCAATGTGACGATCTGGCTTTAGGTCGATTCGATAACAAATGACGAAAACGGATGGATTTCTCACGTTTTTCCTACATATGAACACTTTTCACATTGTCCCGTGCAACTCGGCTGCTACTCCTCCCTTCATGCAGAATCTTAAGGTCCTAGGTCATGTCAAAGGCACCAAAACCAGCCAAAAAGTCAATAATCGATACCTAATACTTGTATTGTACTACATCTTACAGTCTATTACATCAACTTAGAAGCCTTATCTGTGTTCTACTATGGTGCTTTTAGTGTCTCCGCATACCGCAGCACGCGACATAGCTTTGCAGACGATAAGTACAACCGTTGCAGAGAAAAGAGCGGCCAATGTGACGATCAGGTTTTAAGTCGATTCGATAACAAATGACGAAAACGGACGGATTTCTCAGGTTTTTACTTCATTTGAACACTTTTTACATTATCCCGTGCAACGCGGCTGCCAGTCCTCCTTCCATGCAGAATCTTAAGGTCCTAGCTCATGTCCAAGGCACCAAAGCCAGCTAAAGAGTCAATAATCGATACCTAAATCTTGAATTGTACGACTTCTTACTGGCTATTACATCAACTTAGATGCTTCATCTGTGTTCTACTATGGTGCTTTTAGTGTCTCCGCATACGGCAGCACGCGACATAGCTTTGAAGACGATAAGTACAACCGTTTCAGAGAGAAGAGCGGCCAATGTGACGATCTGGCTTTAAGTCGATTCGATAACAAATGACGAAAACGGACGTATTTCTCAGGTTTTTACTACATATGAACACTTTTCACATTCTCCCGTGGTAATGCGGCTGCTAGTCCTCCTCTCATGCAAAATCTTAAGTTCCTATCTCATGTCCAAGGCACCAAAGAAGTGTAAAAGGTCAATAATCGATACCTAATACTTGTATTGTACGACATCTTACAGTCTATTACATCAACTTAGAAGCTTCATCTGTGTTCTACTATGGCGCTTTTAGTGTCTCCACATACCGCAGCACGCAACATAGCTTTGCAGACGGTAAGTACAACCGTTTCAGAGAGAAGAGCGGCCAATGTGACGATCTGGCTTTAAGTCGATTCGATAACAAATGACGAAAACGGACTGATTTCGCAGGTTTTTACTACATATGAACACTTTTCACATACTCCCGTGCAAAGCGGCTGCTAGTTCTCCTTTCATGCAGAATCTTAAGGTCCTAGCTCATGTCCAAGGCACCAAAGCCAGCTAAAAAGTCAATAATCGATACAAAAAACTTGAATTGTACTACTTCTTACTGGCTATTACACAAACTTAGTAGCTTCATCTGTGTTCTACTATGGTGCTTTTAATGTCTCCGCATACCGCAGCACGCGACATAGCTTTGCAGACGATAAGTACAACCGTTTCAGAGAGAAGAGCGGCCAATGTAACGTTCTGGCTTTAAGTCGATTCGATAACAAATGAGGAAAACGGAAGGATTTCTCAGGTTTTTACTACATATGAACACTTTTTACATTCTCCCGTGAAACTCGGCTGCTAGTCCTCCTTTCATGCAGAATCTTAAGGTCCTAGGTCATGTTTAAGGCACGAAAACCAGCCAAAACGTCAATAATCGATACCTAATACTTGTATTGTACTACATCTTACTGTCTATTACATCAACTTAGAAGCTTCATCTGTGTTCTACTATGGTGATTTTAGTGTCTCCGCATACCGCAGCACGCGACATAGCTTTGCAGACGTTAAGTACAACCGTTTCAGAGAGAAGAGCGGCCAATGTGACGATCTGTCTTTAAGTCGATTCGATAACAAATGACGAAAACGGACGGATTTATCAGGTTTTTACTACATATGAACACTTTTCACATTCTCCCATGTAACCAAGCTGCTAGTCCTCCTTTCATGCAAAATCTTAAGTTCCTAGCTCATGTCCAAGGCACCAAAGAAGGGTAAAATGTCAATAATCGAGACCTAAAACTTGAATTGTACTACTTCTTACTGGCTATTACATCAACTTAGAAGCTTCATCTGTGTTCTACTATGGTGCTAGTAGTGTCTCCACATTCCGCAGCACGCGACATAGCTTTGCAGACGATAAGTACAACCGTCTCAGAGAGAAGAGCGGCGAATGTGACGATCTGGCTTTAAGTCGATTCGATAACAAATGACGAAAACGGGCGGATTTCTCAGGTTTTTACTACATATGAACACATTTCACATTCACCAGTGCAACGCGGCTGCCAGTCCTCCTTCCATGCAGAATCTTAAGGTCCTAGCTCATGTCCAAGGCACCAAAGCCAGCTAAAGAGTCAATAATCGATACCTAAACCTTGAATTGTACTACTTCTTACTGGCTATTACATCAACGTAGATGCTTCATCTGTGTTCTACTATGGTGCTTTTAGTGTCTGCGCATACCGCGGCACGCGACATAGCTTCGCAGACGGTAAGTACAACCGATTCAGACAGAAGAGCGGCCAATGTGACGATCTGGCTTCAAGTCGATTCGATAACAAATGACGAGAATGGACAGATTCTCAGGTTTTTACTACTTATGAACCCTTTTCACATTCTCCCGTGCAACTCGGCTGCTAGTCCTCCTTTCATGAAGAATCTTAAGGTCCTAGGTCATGTCCAAGGCACCAAAACCAGCCAAAAAGTCAATAATCGATACCTAAAACTTGTATTGTACTACTTCTTACTGTCTATTACATCAACTTAGATGCGTCATCTGTGTTCTACTATGGCGCTTTAGGTGTCTCCGCATACCGCAGCACGCAACATAGCTTCGCAGACGGTAAGTACAACCGTTTCAGAGAGAAGAGCGGCCAATGTGACGATCTGGCTTTAAGTCGATTCGATAACAAATGACGAAAACGGACGGATTTCTCAGGTTTTTACTACATATGAACACTTTTCACATTCTCCCGTGGTAACGATGCTGCTAGTCCTCCTTTCATGCTAAATCTTAAGTTAATAGCTCATGTCCAAGGCACCAAAGAAGGGTAAAAAGTCAACAATCGATACCTAAAACTTGAATTGTACTACTTCTTGCTGGCTATTACATCAACTCAGAAGCTTCATCTGTGTTCTACTATGGTGCTTTTAGTGTCTCCGCATACCGCAGCACGCGACATAGCTTTGCAGACGATAAGTACAACCGTTTCAGAGAGAAGAGCGGCCAATGTAACGTTCTGGCTTTAAGTCGATTCGATAACAAATGAGGAAAACGGAAGGATTTCTCAGGTTTTTACTACATATGAACACTTTTTACATTCTCCCGTGAAACTCGGCTGCTAGTCCTCCTTTCATGCAGAATCTTAAGGTCCTAGGTCATGTTTAAGGCACGAAAACCAGCCAAAACGTCAATAATCGATACCTAATACTTGTATTGTACTACATCTTACTGTCTATTACATCAACTTAGAAGCTTCATCTGTGTTCTACTATGGTGATTTTAGTGTCTCCGCATACCGCAGCACGCGACATAGCTTTGCAGACGTTAAGTACAACCGTTTCAGAGAGAAGAGCGGCCAATGTGACGATCTGTCTTTAAGTCGATTCGATAACAAATGACGAAAACGGACGGATTTATCAGGTTTTTACTACATATGAACACTTTTCACATTCTCCCATGTAACCAAGCTGCTAGTCCTCCTTTCATGCAAAATCTTAAGTTCCTAGCTCATGTCCAAGGCACCAAAGAAGGGTAAAATGTCAATAATCGAGACCTAAAACTTGAATTGTACTACTTCTTACTGGCTATTACATCAACTTAGAAGCTTCATCTGTGTTCTACTATGGTGCTAGTAGTGTCTCCACATTCCGCAGCACGCGACATAGCTTTGCAGACGATAAGTACAACCGTCTCAGAGAGAAGAGCGGCGAATGTGACGATCTGGCTTTAAGTCGATTCGATAACAAATGACGAAAACGGGCGGATTTCTCAGGTTTTTACTACATATGAACACATTTCACATTCACCAGTGCAACGCGGCTGCCAGTCCTCCTTCCATGCAGAATCTTAAGGTCCTAGCTCATGTCCAAGGCACCAAAGCCAGCTAAAGAGTCAATAATCGATACCTAAACCTTGAATTGTACTACTTCTTACTGGCTATTACATCAACGTAGATGCTTCATCTGTGTTCTACTATGGTGCTTTTAGTGTCTGCGCATACCGCGGCACGCGACATAGCTTCGCAGACGGTAAGTACAACCGATTCAGACAGAAGAGCGGCCAATGTGACGATCTGGCTTCAAGTCGATTCGATAACAAATGACGAGAATGGACAGATTCTCAGGTTTTTACTACTTATGAACCCTTTTCACATTCTCCCGTGCAACTCGGCTGCTAGTCCTCCTTTCATGAAGAATCTTAAGGTCCTAGGTCATGTCCAAGGCACCAAAACCAGCCAAAAAGTCAATAATCGATACCTAAAACTTGTATTGTACTACTTCTTACTGTCTATTACATCAACTTAGATGCGTCATCTGTGTTCTACTATGGCGCTTTAGGTGTCTCCGCATACCGCAGCACGCAACATAGCTTCGCAGACGGTAAGTACAACCGTTTCAGAGAGAAGAGCGGCCAATGTGACGATCTGGCTTTAAGTCGATTCGATAACAAATGACGAAAACGGACGGATTTCTCACGTTTTTACTACATATGAACACTTTTCACATTGTCCCGTGCAACTCGGCTGCTAGTCCTCCCTTCATGCAGAATCTTAAGGTCCTAGGTCATGTCCAAGGCACCAAAACCAGCCAAAAAGTCAATAATCGATACCTAATACTTGTATTGTACTACATCTTACAGTCTATTACATCAACTTAGAAGCTTCATCTGTGTTCTACTATGGCGCTTTTAGTGTCTCCGCATACCGCAGCACGCAACATAGCTTTGCAGACGGTAAGTACAACCGCTTCAGAGAGAAGAGCGGCCAATGTGACGATCTGGCTTTAAGTCGATTCGATAACAAATGTCGAAAACGGATGGATTTCTCAGGTTTTTACTACATACGAACACTTTTCACATTCTCCCGGCTTAACGCGGCTGCTAGTACCGCTTTCATGCAAAATCTTAAGTTCATAGCTCATGTGCAAGGCACCAAAGAAGGGTAAAAAGTCAACAATCCATACCTAAAACTTGAATGGTACTACTTCTTACTGGCTATTACATCAACTTATAAGCTTCATCTGTGTTCTACTATGGTGCTTTTAGTGTCTCCGCATACCGCAGCACGCGACATAGCTTTGCAGACGATAAGTACAACCGTTTCAGAGAGAAGAGCGGCCAATGTGTCGATCTGGCTTTAAGTCGATTCGATACTAAATGACGAAAACCGGCGGATTTCTCAGGTTTTTACTACATATGAACACTTTTCACATTCACCCGTGCCACGCGGCTGCTAGTCCTCCTTTCATGCAAAATCTTAAGTTCCCAGCTCATGTCCAGCGCACCTAAGAAGTGTAAAAACTCAATAACCGATACCTAAAACTTTAATTGTACTACTTCTTGCTGGCTATTACATCAACTTAGAAGCTTCATCTGTGTTCTACTATAGTGCTTTTAGTGTCTCCGCATACTGCAGCACGCGACATAGCTTTGCAGATGATAAGTACAACCGTTTCAGAGAGAAGAGCGGCCAATGTGACGATCAGGCTTTAAGACGATTCGATAACAAATGACGAATACGGACGGATTTCTCAGCTTTTTACTACATATGAACACTTTTCACATTCTCCCATGCAACGCGGCTGCTAGTCCTCCTTTCATGCAGAATCTTAAGGTCCTAGGTCATGTCCAAGGCACCAAAACCAGCCAAAAAGTCAATAATCGATACCTAATACTTGTATTGTTCTACATCTTACAGTCTATTACAACAACTTAGAAGCTTCATCTGTGTTCTACTATGGCGCTTTTAGTGTCTCCACATACCGCAGCACGCAACATAGCTTTGCAGACGGTAAGTACAACCGTTTCAGAGAGAAGAGCGGCCAATGTGACGATCTGGCTTTAAGTCTATTCGATAACAAATGACGAAAACGGACGGATATCTCAGGTTTTTACAACATATGAACACTTTTTACATTCTCCCGTGAAACTCGGCTGCTAGTCCTCCCTTCATGCAGAATCTTAAGGTCGTAGCCCATGTCCAAGGCACCAAAGCCAGCTAAAGAGTCAATAATCGAAACCTAAACCTTGAATTGTACTACTTCTTACTGGCTATTACATCAACTTAGATGCTTCATCTGTGTTCTACTATGGTGCTTTTAGTGTCTGCGCATACCGCAGCACGCGACATAGCTTTGCAGACGGTAAGTACAACCGTTTCAGAGAGAAGAGCGGCCAATGTGACGATCTGGCTTTAAGGCGATTCGATAACAAATGACGAAAACCGGCGGATTTCTCAGGTTTTTACTACGTATGAACACTTTTCACATTTTCCCGTGCCACGTGGCTGCTAGTCCTCCTTTCATGCAAAATCTTAAGGTCCTAGCTCATGTTCAAGGCACCAAAGAAGTGTAAAAAGTCAATAATCGATACCTAATACTTGTATTGTACTACATCTTACAGTCTATTACATCAACTTAGAAGCTTCATCTGTGTTCTACTATTGCGCTTTTAGTGTCTCCGCATACCGCAGCACGCAACATAGCTTTGCAGACGGTAAGTACAACCGTTTCAGAGAGAAGAGCGGTCAATGTGACGATCTCGCTTTAAGTCGATTCGATAACAAATGACGAAAACGGTCTGATGTCTCAGGTTTTTACTACATATGAACACTTTTTACATTCTCCCGTGAAACTCGGCTGCTAGTCCTCCTTTCATGCAGAATCTTAAGGTCCTAGGTCATGTCCAAGGCACCAAAACCAGCCAAAAAGTCAATAATCGATACGTAATACTTGTATTGTACTACATCTTACTGTCTATTACATCAACTTAGAAGCTTCATCTGTGTTCTACTATGGTACTTTCAGTGTCTCCGCATAACGCAGCACGCGACATAGCTTTGCAGACGGTAAGTACAACCGTTTCAGAGAGAAGAGCGGCCAATGTGACGATCTGGCTTTAATTCGATTCGATAACAAATGACGAAACCGGACGGATTTCTCAGGTTTTTACTACATATGAACACCTTTCACATTCTCCCGTGCAACGCGGCTGCCAGTCCTCCTTTCATGAAGAATCTTAAGGTCCTAGGTCATGTCCAAGGCACCATAACCAGCCAAAAAGTCAATAATCGATACCTAAAACTTGTATTGTACTACTTCTTACTGTCTATTACATCAACTTAGAAGCTTCATCTGTGTTCTACTATGGCGCTTTTAGTGTCTCCGCATACCGCAGCACGCAACATAGCTTCGCAGACGGTAAGTACAACCGTTTCAGAGAGAAGAGCGGCCAATGTGACGATCTGGCTTTAAGCCGATTCGATAACAAATGACGAAAACGGACGGATTTCTCAGGTTTTTACTACATATGAACACATTTCACATTCTCCCGTGGTAACGTGGCTGCTAGTCCTCCTTTCATGCAAAATCTTAAGTTAATAGCTCATGTCCAAGGCACCAAAGAAGGGTAAAAAGTCAACAATCGATACCTAAAACTTGAATTGTACTACTTCTTACTGGCTATTACATCAACTCAGAAGCTTCATCTGTGTTCTACTATGGCGCTTTTAGTGTCTCCGCATACCGCAGCACGCAACATAGCTTTGCAGACGGTAAGTACAACCGTTTCAGAGAGAAGAGCGGCCAATGTGACGATCTGGCTTTAAGTCTATTCGATAACAAATGACGAAAACGGACGGATATCTCAGGTTTTTACTACATATGAACACTTTTTACATTCTCCCGTGAAACTCGGCTGCTAGTCCTCCTTTCATGCTGAATCTTAAGGTCCTAGGTCATGTCCAAGGCACCAAAACCAGCCAAAAAGTCAATAATCGATACCTAATACTTGTATTGTACTACATCTTACTGTCTATTACATCATCTTAGAAGCTTCATCTGTGTTTTACTATGGTGCTTTTAGTGTCTCCGCATACCGCAGCACGCGACATAGCTTTGCAGACGATAAGTACAGCCGTTTCAGAGAGAAGTGCGGCCAATGTGACGATCTGGCTTTAATTCGATTCGATAACGTAAGACAAAACCGGACGGATTTCTCAGATTTTTACTACATATGAACACTTTTCACATTCTCCCGTGCAACGGGGCCTCCAGTCTTACTTCCATGCAGAATCTTAAGGTCCTACCTCATGTCCAAGTCACCTAAGCCAGCTAAAGAGTCAATAATCGATTACCAAAACGTGAATTGTACTACTTTTTACTGGCTATTACATCAACTTAGATGCTTCATCTGTATTCTACTATGGTGCTTTTAGTGTCTCCGCATACTGCAGCACGCGACATAGCTTTGCAGACGATAAGACGATAAGTACAACCGTTTCAGAGAGAAGAGCGGCCAATGTGTCGATCTGGCTTTAAGTCGATTCGATAACAAATGACGAAAACCGGCGGATTTCTCAGGTTTTTACTACATATGAACACTTTTCACATTCTCCCGTGTAACGCGGCTGCTAGTCCTCCTTTCATGCAAAATCTTAAGTTCCTAGTTCATGTCCAAGGCACCAAAGAAGTGTAAAAAGTCAATAATCGATACCTAAAACTTGAATTGTACTATTTCTTACTGGCTATTACATCAACTTAGAAGCTTCATCTGTGTTCTACTATAGTGCTTTTAGTGTCTCCGCATACCGCAGCACGCGACATACCTTTGCAGACGACAAATGTAACCGTTTCAGACAGAAGAGCGGCCAATGTGACGATCTGGCTTTATGTCGATTCGACAACAAGTGACGAAAACGGACGGATTTCTCAGGTTTTTACTACATATGAACACTTACACATTCTCCCGTGCAACTCGGCTGCTACTCCTCCTTTCATGCAAAATGTTAGGGTCCTAGCTCATGCCCAAGGCACCAAAGCCTGCTAAAAACTCAATAATCGATAAGTTAAACTTGAATTGTACTACTTCTTACTAGCTATTACATCAACTTAGAAGCTTCATCTGTGTTCTACTATGGTGCTTTTAATGTCTCCGCATACCACAGCACGCGACATAGCTTTGCACACGATAAATGTAACCGATTCAGACAGAAGAGCGGCCAATGTCTCGATCTGGCTTTAAGTCGATTCGATATCAAATGACGAAAACGGACGGATTTCTCAGGTTTTTACTACATATGAACACTTTTCACATTCTCCCGTGCAACGTGGCTGCTGTTCCTCCTTTCATGCAAAATCTTAAATTCCTAGCTCTTGCCCAAGGCACCAAAGAAGGAGAAAAAGTCAATAATCGATACCTAAAACTTGAATTGTACTACTTCTGACTGGCTATTACACAAACTTAGAAGCTCCGTCTGTGTTCTACTATGGTTCTTTTAGTGTCTCCGCATACCGCAGCACGCGACATAGCTTTGCAGACGATAAGTACAACCGTTTCAGAGAGAAGAGCGGGCAATGTGACGATCTGGCTTTAAGTCGATTCGATTACAAAAGAAGAAAACCGAGGGATTTCTCAGGTTTTTACTCCATATGAACACTTTTCACATTCTCCCATGCAACTCGGCTGCTAGTCTTCCTTTCATGCAGAATCTTAAGTTCCTAGCTCATGTCCAAGGCACCAAAGAAGGGTAAAAAGTCAATAATCGATAACTAAAACTTGAATTGTACTACTTCTTACTGTCTATTCCACCGACTTAGAAGCTTCATAAGTGTTCTACTATGGTGCTTTTAGTGTCTCCGCATACCGCAGCACGCGACATAGCTTTGCAGACGATAAAAACAACCGTTTCAGAGAGAAGAGCGGGCAATGTGACGATCTAGCTTTAAGTCGATTTGATAACAATTGACGAAAACGGACGGATTTCTCAGGTTTTTACTACATTTGAACACTTTTCACATTCT
The DNA here is from genome assembly GCF_023897955.1 of Schistocerca gregaria. Classification (NCBI taxonomy): domain Eukaryota; kingdom Metazoa; phylum Arthropoda; class Insecta; order Orthoptera; family Acrididae; genus Schistocerca; species Schistocerca gregaria. The sequence continues at coordinate 4,395,410 of NW_026061801.1, read as the reverse complement.
CCCATGCAACGCGGCTGCCAGTCCTCCTTTCATGCAAAATCTTAAGTTCCTAGCTCATGTCCAAGTCACCAAAGAAGGGTAAAAAGTCAATAATCGATAACTAAAACTTGAATTGTACTACTTCTTACTGTCTATTCCACCGACTTAGAAGCTTCATAAGTGTTCTACTATGGTGCTTTTAGTGTTTCTGCATACCGCAGTACGCGACATAGCTTTGCAGACCATAAATGTAACCGTATCAGACAGAAGTGCGGCCACTGTGACGATCTGGCTACAAGTTGACTCGATAACAAATGACGAAAACGGACGTATTTCTCAGGTTTTTACTACATATGAACACTTTACACATTCTCCCGTGCAACGCGGCTGCTAGTCCTCCTTTAATGCAAAATCGTAAGTACCTAGCTCATGTCCAAGGCACCAAAGTCAGCTAAAAAGTCAATAATCGATATCTAAAACTTGAATTGTACTACATCTTACTTGCTATTACATCAACTTAGAAGCTTCATCTGTGTTCTACTATGGTGCTTTTAGTGTCTCCGCATACCGCAGCACGCGACATAGCTTTGCAGACGATAATTGAACCGTTTCAGACAGATGAGCGGCCAATGTGACAATCTGGCTTTAAGTTGATTCGATAACAAATGACGAAAACGGACGAATCTCTCAGGTTTTTACTACATATGAACACTTCTCACATTCTCCCGTGCAACGCGGCTGCTAGTCCTCCTTTCATGCAAAATCTTAAGTTCCTAGCTCATGTCCAAGGCACCAAAGAAGGGTAAAAAGTCAATAATCGATACCTAAAAATTGAATTGTGCTACTTATTACTGGCTATTACATCAACTTAGATGTTATATCTGTGTTCTACTATGGTGCTTTTAGTGTCTCCGCATACCGCAGCACGCGACATAACTTTGCAAACGATAAGTACAGCCGTTTCAGAGAGAAGAGCGGCCAATGTGACGATCTGGCTTTAAGTCGATTTGATAACAATTGACGAAAACGGACGGATTTCTCAGGTTTTTACTACATATGAACATTTTCACATTCTCCCATGCAACGCGGCTGCTAGTCCTCCTTTCATATAAAATCTTAAGTTCCTAGCTCATGTCCAAGTCACCAAAGAAGGGGAAAAACTCAATAATCGATAACTAAAACTTGAATTGTACTACTTCTTACTGTCTATTCCATCAACTTAGAAGCTTCATGTGTGTTCTACTATGGTGCTTTTACTGTCTCCGCATACCGCAGCACGCGACATAGCTTTGCAGACGATAAATGTAACCGTCTCAGAGAGAAAAGCGGCCAATGTGACGATCTGGTTTTAAGTCGAATCGATAACAAATGACGAAAACGGACGGATTTCTCAGGTTTTTACTACATATGAACACTTTTCACATTCTCCCGTGCAACGCGGCTGCTAGTCCTCCTTTCATGCAAAGTGTTAATGTCCTAGCTCTTGTCCAAGACACCAAAGCCAGTTAAAAATTTAATCATCGATAACTAAAACTTGAATTGGACTACTTCTTAATGGCTATTACATCAACTTAGAAGCTTCATCTGTGTTCTACTATGGTGCTTTTAGTGTCTCCGCATACCGCAGCACGCGACATAGCTTTGAAGACGATAAGTACAACCGTTTAAGAAAGAAGAGCGGCCAATGTGACGATCTGGCTTTAAGTCGATTCGATGACAAATGACGAAAACGGACGGATTTCTCAGGTTTTTACTACATACGAACACTTTTCACATTCTCCCGTGCAACTCGGCTGCTAGTCCTCCTTTCATGCAGAATCGTAAGGTCCTAGGTCATGTCCAAGGCACCAAAACCAGCCAAAAAGTCAATAATCGATACCTAATACTTGTATTGTACTACATCTTACTGTTTATTACATCAACTTAGAAGCTTCATCTGTGTTCTACTATGGTGCTTTTAGTGTCTCCACATACCGCATCACGCGACATAGCTTTGCAGTCGATAAATGTAACCGTTTCAGACAGAAGTTCGGCCAATGTGACGATCTGGCTTTAAGTCGATTCGATAACAAATGACGAAAACGGACGGTTTTCTCATGTTTTTACTACATATGAACGCTTCTCACATTCTCCTGTGCAACTCGGCTGCTAGTCCTCCTTTCAAACAGTATCTTAAGGTCCTAGGTCATTTCCAAGGCACCAAAACCAGCTCAAAAGTCAATAATCGATACCTAAAACTTGAATTGTACTACTTCTTACTGGCTATTACATCAACTTAGAAGCTTCATCTGTGTTCTACTATGGTGCTTTTAGTGTCTCCGTATACCGCAGCATGCGACATATCTTTGCAGACTATAAGTAAAACAGTTTCAGAGAGAAGTGCGGCCAATGTGACGATCTGGCTTTAAGTCGATTCGATAACAAATGACGAAAACGGACTGATTTCTCAGGTTTTTACTACATATGAACACTTTTCACATTCGCCCGGCAACGCGGCTGCTAGTCCTCCTTTCATGAAAAATCTTAAGTTCCTAGCTAACGTCCAAGGCACCAAAGAAGGGTAAAAAATCAATAATCGATTCCTAAAACTTGAATTGTACTACTTATTGCTGGCTATTACATCAACTTAGATGTTATATCTGTGTTCTACTATCGTGCTTTTAGTGTCTCCGCATACCGCAGCACTCGACATAGCTTTGCAGTCGATAAATGTAACCGTTTCAGACAGAAGTTCGGCCAATGTGACGATCTGGCTTTAAGTCGATTCGATAACAAATGACGAAAACGGACGGATTTCTCATGTTTTTACTACATATGAACGCTTCTCACTTTCTCCTGTGCAACTCGGCTGCTAGTCCTCCTTTCAAACAGTATCTTAAGGTCCTAGTTCATGTCCAAGTCACCAAAGCCAGTTAAAAAGTCAATAATCGATAACTAAAACTTGAATTGTACTACTTCTTACTGGCTATTACATCAACTTAGAAGCTTCATCTGTATTCTACTATGGTGCTTTTAGTGTCTCCGCATACCGCAGCAGGCGACATAGCTTTGCAGACGATAAGTACAACCGTTTCAGAGAGAAGAGCGGGCAATGTGACGATCTGGCTTTAGGTCGATTCGATAACAAATGACTATAACGGACGTATTTCTCAGGTTCTTAATACATATGAACACTTTTCACATTCTCCCGTGTAACGCGGCTGCTAGTCCTCCTTTCATGCAAAATCCTAAGTTCCTAGCTCATGTCCAAGGCACCAAAGAAGGAGAAAAAGTCAACAATCGATACTTAAAACTTGAATTGTACTACTTCTGACTGGCTATTACATCAACCTAGAAGCCCCATCTGCGTTCTACTATGGTACGTTTAGTGTCTCCGCATACCGCAGCACGCAACATAGCTTTGCAGACGATAAGTACAACCGTTTCAGAGAGAAGAGCGGCCAATGTGACGATGTGGCTTTAAGTCGATTCGATAACAAATGACGAAAACGGACGGATTTCTCAGGTTTTTACTACATACGAACACGTTTCACATTCTGCCATGCAACTCGGCTGCCAGTCCTCCTTTCAAGCAGTATCTTAAGGTCCTAGTTCATGTCCAAGGCACCAAAGCCAGTTAAAAAGTCAATAATCGATAACTAAAACTTGAAATGTACTACTTCTTAATGGCTATTACATCGACTTAGAAGCTTCATCTGTGTTCTACTATGGTGCTTTTAGTGCTCCGCATACCGCAGCACGCGTCATAGCTTTGCTGTCGATAAATATAACCGTTTCAGACAGAAGTGCGGCCAATGTGACGATATGGCTTTAAGTCGATTTGATAACAATTGTCGAAAACGGACGGATTTCTCAGGTTTTTACTACATATAAACACTTTTTACATTCTCCCGTGCAACGCAGCTGCTAGTCCTCCTTTCATCCAAAATCTTAAGTTCCTAGCTGATGTCCAAGGCACCAAAGCAGGGTAAAAAGTCAATAATCGATATCAAAAACTTGAATTATACTACTTCTTACTGGTTATTACATCAACTTAGAAGCTTCATCTGTGTTCTACTATGGTGCTTTTAGTGTCTCCGCATACCGCAGAACGCGACATAGCTTTGCAGACGATAAGTACAACCGTTTCAGAGAGAAGAGCGGCCAATGTGACGATGTGGCTTTAAGTCGATTCGATTACAAAAGACGAAAACGGACGGATTTCTCAGGTTTTTACTCCATATGAACACTTTTCACATTCTCCCATGCAACTCGGCTGCTAGTCCTCCTTTCATGCAGAATCTTAAGGTCCTAGCCCATGTCCAAGGCACCAAAGCCAGTTAAAAAGTCAATAATCGATACCTCAAACTTGAATTGTACTACATCTTACTTGCTATTACATCATCTTAGAAGCTTCATCTGTGATCTACTATGGTGCTTTTAGTGTCTCCGCATACCGCAGCACGCGACATAGCTTTGCAGACGATAAATGTATCCGTTTCAGTCAGAACTGCGGCCAATGTGTCGATCTGGCTTTAAGTCGATTCGATAACAAATGAGGAAAACGGACGGATTTCTTAGGTTGTTACTACATGTGAACACTTTTCACATTCTCCCGTGTAACGCGGCTGCTAGTCCTCCTTTCATGCAAAATCCTAAGTTCCTAGCTCATGTCCAAGGCACCAAAGAAGGGTAATAAGTCAATAATCGATACCAAAAACTTGAATTGTACTACTTCTTACTGGCTATTACACAAACTTAGAAGCTCCGTCTGTGTTCTACTATTGTTCTTTTAGTGTCTCCGCGTACCGCAGCACGCGACATAGCTTTGCAGGCGATAAGTACAACCGTTTCAGAGTGAAGAGCGGCCAATGTGACGATCTGGCTTTAAGTCGATTCGATAACAAATGACGAAAACGGACAGATTTCTCAGGTTTTTACTACATATGAACACTTTTCACAATCTCCCGTGCAACGCGGCTGCCAGTTCTCCTTTCGTGCAGAATCTTAAGGTCCTAGCTCATGTCCAAAGCACCAAAGCCAGCTAAAGAGTCAACAACCGATACCTAAAACTTGAATTGTACTACTTCTTACCGGCTATTACATAAACTTAGATGCTTCATCTGTATTCTACTATGGTGCTTTTAGTGTCTCCGCATACCGCAGCACGCGACATAGCTTTGCAGACGATAAATGTAATCGTTTCAGTCAGAAGAGCGGCCTATGTGACGATCTGGCTTTAAGTCGATTCGATAACAAATGACGAAAACGGACAGATTTCTCAGGTTGTTACTACATATGAACACTTTTCGCATTCTCCCGTGTAACGTGGCTGCTAGTCCTCCTTTCATGCAAAATCTTAAGGTCCTAGCTCATGTCCAAGGCACGGAAGCCAGCTAAAAAGTCAATAATCGATACCTAAAACTTGAATTGTACTACTTCTTACTGGCTATTACATCAACTTAGATGTTATATCTGTGTTCTACTATGGTGCTTATATTGTCTCCGCATACCGCAGCACGCGACATAGCTTTGCTGACGATAAGTACAACCGTTTCAGAGTGAAGAGCGGCCAATGTGACGATCTGGCTTTAAGTCGATTCGATAAAAAATGACGAAAACGGACGGATTTCTCATGTTTTTACTACATATGAACGCTTCTCACATTCTCCTGTGCATCTCATCTGCTCGTCCTCCTTTCAAGCATTATCTTAAGGTCCTAGTTCATGTCCAAGGCACCAAAGCCAGTTAAAAATTTAATAATCGATAACTAAAACTTGAATTGTACTGCTTCTTAATGGCTATTACATCAACTTAGAAGCTTCATCTGTGTTCTACTATGGTGCTTTTAGTGCTCCGCATACCGCAGCACGCGTCATAGCTTTGCTGTCAATAAATATAACCGTTTCAGACAGAAGTGCGGCCAATGTGACGATACGGCTTTAAGTCGATTTGATAACAATTGGCGAAAACGGACGGTTTTTTCAGGTTTTTACTACATATGAACACTTTTCACATTCTCTCGTGCAACGCAGCTGCTATTCCTCCTTTCATCCAAAATCTTAAGTTCCTAGCTGATATCCAAGGCACCAAAGAAGGGTAAAAACTCAATAATCGATACCAAAAACTTGAATTATACTACTTCTTACTGGCTATTACATCAACTTAGAAGTTTCATCTGTGTTCTACTATGGTGCTTTTAGTGTCTCCGCATACCGCAGCACGCGACATAGCTTTGCAGACGATAAGTACAACCGTTTCAGAGAGAAGAGCGGGCAATGTGACGATCTAGCTTTAAGTCGATTTGATAACAATTGACGAAAACGGACGGATTTCTCAGGTTTTTACTACATTTGAACACTTTTCACATTCTCCCATGCAACGCGGCTGCCAGTCCTCCTTTCATGCAAAATCTTAAGTTCCTAGCTCATGTCCAAGTCACCAAAGAAGGGTAAAAAGTCAATAATCGATAACTAAAACTTGAATTGTACTACTTCTTACTGTCTATTCCATCGACTTAGAAGCTTCATAAGTGTTCTACTATGGTGCTTTTAGTGTTTCTGCATACCGCCGCACGCGACATAGCTTTGCAGACCATAAATGTAACCGTTTCAGACAGAAGTGCGGCCAATGTGACGATCTGGCTATAAGTTGACTCGATAACAAATGACGAAAACGGACGTATTTCTCAGGTTTTTACTACATATGAACACTTTACACATTCTCCCGTGCAACGCGGCTGCTAGTCCTCCTTTAATGCAAAATCGTAAGTACCTAGCTCATGTCCAAGGCACAAAAGCCAGCTAAAAAGTCAATAATCGATATCTAAAACTTGAATTGTACTACATCTTACTTGCTATTACATCAACTTAGAAGCTTCATCTGTGTTCTACTATGGTGCTTTTAGTGTCTCCGCATACCGCAGCACGCGACATAGCTTTGCAGACGATAATTGAACCGTTTCAGACAGAAGAGCGGCCAATGTGACAATCTGGCTTTAAGTTGATTCGATAAAAAATGACGAAAACGGACGAATCTCTCAGGTTTTTACTACATATGAACACTTTTGACATTCTCCCGTGCAATTCGGCTGCTAGTCCTCCTTTCATGCAAAATCTTAAGTTCCTAGCTCATGTCCAAGGCACCAAAGAAGGGTAAAAAGTCAATAATCGATACCTAAAAATTGAATTGTGCTACTTATTACTGGCTATTACATCAACTTAGATGTTATATCTGTGTTCTACTATGGTGCTTTTAGTGTCTCCGCATACCGCAGCACGCGACATAACTTTGCAAACGATAAGTACAGCCGTTTCAGAGAGAAGAGCGGCCAATGTGACGATCTGGCTTTAAGTCGATTTGATAACAATTGACGAAAACGGACGGATTTCTCAGGTTTTTACTACATATGAACATTTTCACATTCTCCCATGCAACGCGGCTGCTAGTCCTCCTTTCATATAAAATCTTAAGTTCCTAGCTCATGTCCAAGTCACCAAAGAAGGGTAAAAACTCAATAATCGATAACTAAACTTGAATTGTACTACTTCTTACTGTCTATTCCATCAACTTAGAAGCTTCATGTGTGTTCTACTATGGTGCTTTTAGTGTCTCCGCATACCGCAGCACGCGACATAGCTTTGCAAACGATAAATGTAACCGTCTCAGAGAGAAAAGCGGCCAATGTGACGATCTGGTTTTAAGTCGATTCGATAACAAATGACGAAAACGGACGGATTTCTCAGGTTTTTACTACATATGAACACTTTTCACATTCTCCCGTGCAACGCGGCTGCTAGTCCTTCTTTCATGCAAAGTGTTAATGTCCTAGCTCTTGTCCAAGACACCAAAGCCAGTTAAAAATTTAATCATCGATAACTAAAACTTGAATTGGACTACTTCTTAATGGCTATTACATCAACTTAGAAGCTTCATCTGTGTTCTAATATGGTGCTTTTAGTGTCTCCGCATACCGCAGCACGCGACATAGCTTTGAAGACGATAAGTACAACCGTTTCAGAAAGAAGAGCGGCCAATGTGACGATCTGGCTTTAAGTCGATTCGATAACAAATGACGAAAACGGACGGATTTCTCAGGTTTTTACTACATACGAACACTTTTCACATTCTCCCGTGCAACTCGGCTGCTAGTCCTCCTTTCATGCAGAATCGTAAGATCCTAGGTCATGTCCAAGGCACCAAAACCAGCAAAAAAGTCAATAATCGATACCTAATACTTGTATTGTACTACATCATACTGTCTATTACATCAACTTAGAAGCTTCATCTGTGTTCTACTATGGTGTTTTTAGTGTCTCCACATACCGCAGCACGCGACATAGCTTTGCAGTCGATAAATGTAACCGTTTCAGACAGAAGTTCGGCCAATGTGACGATCTGGCTTTAAGTCGATTCGATAACAAATGACGAAAACGGACGGATTTCTCATGTTTTTACTACATATGAACGCTTCTCACATTCTCCTGTGCAACTCGGCTGCTAGTCCTCCTTTCAAACAGTATCTTAAGGTCCTAGGTCATGTCCAAGGCACCAAAACCAGCTCAAAAGTCAATAATCGATACCTAAAACTTGAATTGTACTACTTCTTACTGGCAATTACATCAACTTAGAAGCTTCATCTGTGTTCTACTATGGTGCATTTAGTGTCTCCGTATACCGCAGCATGCGACATATCTTTGCAGACGATAAGTAAAACAGTTTCAGAGAGAAGTGCGGCCAATGTGACGATCTGGCTTTAAGTCGACTCGATAACAAATGACGAAAACGGACTGATTTCTCAGGTTTTTACTACATATGAACACTTTTCACATTCTCCCGTGCAACGCGGATGCTAGTCCTCCTTTCATGAAAAATCTTAAGTTCCTAGCTAACGTCCAAGGCACCAAAGAAGGGTAAAAAATCAATAATCGATTCCTAAAACTTGAATTGTACTACTTATTGCTGGCTATTACATCAACTTAGATGTTATATCTGTGTTCTACTATCGTGCTCTTAGTGTCTCCGCATACCGCAGCACGCGACATAGCTTTGCAGTCGATAAATGTAACCGTTTCAGACAGAAGTTCGGCCAATGTGACGATCTGGCTTTAAGTCGATTCGATAACAAATGACGAAAACAGACGGATTTCTCATGTTTTTACTACATATGAACGCTTCTCACATTCTCCTGTGCAACTCGGCTGCTAGTCCTCCTTTCAAACAGTATCTTAAGGTCCTAGTTCATGTCCAAGTCACCAAAGCCAGTTAAAAAGTCAATAATCGATAACTAAAACTTGAATTGTACTACTTCTTACTGGCTATTACATCAACTTAGAAGCTTCATCTGTATTCTACTATGGTGCTTTTAGTGTCTCCGCATACCGCAGCAAGCGACATAGCTTTGCAGACGATAAGTACAACTGTTTCAGAGAGAAGAGAGGGCAATGTGACGATCTGGCTTTAAGTCGATTCGATAACAAATGACGAAAAGGGACGGATTTCTCGGGTTTTTACTACATATGAACACTTTTCACATTCTCCCGTGCAACTCGGCAACTAGTCCTCCTTTCATGCAAAGTGTTAATGTCCTAGCTCTTGTCCAAGGCACCAAAGCCAGTTAAAAATTTAATAATCGATAACTAAAACTTGAATTGTACTACTTCTTAATGGCTATTACATCAACTTAGAAGCTTCATCTGTGTTCTACTATGGTGCTTTTAGTATCTCCGCATACCGCAGCACGCGACATAGCTTTGCAGACGATAAGTACAACCGTTTCAGAGAGAAGAGCGGGCAATGTGACGATCTGGCTTTAAGTCGATTCGATAACAAATGACGAAAACGGACGGATTTCTCAGGTTTTTACTACATACGAACACGTTTCACATTCTGCCATGCAACTCGGCTGCTAGTCCTCCTTTCAAGCAGTATCTTAAGGTCCTAGTTCATGTCCAAGGCACCAAAGCCAGTTAAAAAGTCAATAATCGATAACTAAAACTTGAAATGTACTACTTCTTAATGGCTATTACATCAACTTAGAAGCTTCATCTGTGTTCTACTATGGTGCTTTTAGTGCTCCGCATACCGCAGCACGCGTCATAGCTTTGCTGTCGATAAATATAACCGTTTCAGACAGAAGTGCGGCCAATGTGACGATATGGCTTTAAGTCGATTTGATAACAATTGGCGAAAACGGACGGATTTCTCAGGTTTTTACTACATATGAACACTTTTTACATTCTCCCGTGCAACGCAGCTGCTAGTCCTCCTTTCATCCAAAATCTTAAGTTCCTAGCTGATGTCCAAGGCACCAAAGCAGGGTAAAAAGTCAATAATCGATATCAAAAACTTGAATTATACTACTTCTTACTGGTTATTACATCAACTTAGAAGCTTCATCTGTGTTCTACTATGGTGCTTTTAGTGTCTCCGCATACCGCAGAACGCGACATAGCTTTGCAGACGATAAGTACAACCGTTTCAGAGGGAAGAGCGGCCTATATGACGATCTGGCTTTAAGTCGATTCGATAACAAATGACGAAACTGGACGGATTTCTCAGGTTTTTACTACATATGAACACTTTTTACATTCTCCCGTGAAACTCGGCTAATAGTCCTCCTGTCATGCAGAATCTTAAGGTCCTAGGTCATGTCCAAGGCACCAAAACCAGCCAAAAAGTCAACAATCGATACCTAATACTTGTTTTGTACTACATCTTACTGTCTATTACATCAACTTAGAAGTGTCATCTGTGTTCTACTATGGTGCTTTTAGGTTCTCCGCATACCGCTGCACGCGACATAGCTTTGCAGACGATAATTGTAATCGTTTCAGAGAGGAGAGCGGCCAATGTGAAGATCTGGCTTTAGGTCGATTCAATAAGAAATGACTATAACGGACGTATTTCTCAGGTTTTTACTACATATGAACACTTTTCACATTCTCCCATGCAACGCGGCTGCTAGTCCTCCTTTCATTCAAAATCTTATGTTCCTAGCTCATGTCCAAGGCACCAAAGAAGGAGAAAAAGTCAACAATCGATACTTACAACTTGAATTGTACTACTTCTGACTGGCTATTACATCAACCTAGAAGCCCCATCTGCGTTCTACTATGGTACGTTTAGTGTCTCCGCATACCGCAGCACGCATCATAGCTTTGCAGACGATAAGTACAACCGTTTCAGAGAGAAGAGCGGCCAATGTGACGATGTGGCTTTAAGTCGATTCGATTACAAAAGACGAAAACGGACGGATTTCTCAGGTTTTTACTCCATATGAACACTTTTCACATTCTCCCATGCAACTCGGCTGCTAGTCCTCCTTTCATGCAGAATCTTAAGGTCCTAGCTCATGTCCAAGGCACCAAAGCCAGTTAAAAAGTCAATAATCGATACCTCAAACTTGAATTGTACTACATCTTACTTGCTATTACATCATCTTAGAAGCTTCATCTGTGATCTACTATGGTGCTTTTAGTGTCTCCGCATACCGCAGCACGCGACATAGCTTTGCAGACGATAAATGTATCCGTTTCAGTCAGAACTGCGGCCAATGTGTCGATCTGGCTTTAAGTCCATTCGATAACAAATGAGGAAAACGGACGGATTTCTTAGGTTGTTACTACATGTGAACACTTTTCACATTCTCCCGTGCAATTCGGCTGCTAGTCCTCCTTTCATGCAAAATGTTAAACTCCTAGCGCATGTCCAAGGCACCAAAGCCAGCTAAAAAGTCAATAATCGATAACTAAAACTTGAATTGTACTACTTCTTACTGGCTATTACACAAACTTAGAAGCTCCGTCTGTGTTCTACTATTGTTCTTTTAGTGTCTCCGCATACCGCAGCACGCGACATAGCTTTGCAGACGATAAGTACAACCGTTTCAGAGAGAAGAGCGGGCAATGTGACGATCTGGCTTTAAGTCGATTTGATAACAATTGACGAAAACGGTCGGATTTCTCAGGTTTTTACTACATTTGAACACTTTTCACATTCTCCCATGCAACGCGGCTGCCAGTCCTCCTTTCATGCAAAATCTTAAGTTCCTAGCTCATGTCCAAGTCACCAAAGAAGGGTAAAAATTCAATAATCAATAACTAAAACTTGAATTGTACTACTTCTTACTGTCTATTCCATCAACTTAGAAGCTTCATATGTGTTCTACTATGGTGCTTTTAGTGTTTCTGCATACCGCAGCACGCGACATAGCTTTGCAGACCATAAAGGTAACCGTTTAGACAGAAGTGCGGCCAATGTGACGATCTGGCTATAAGGTGACTCGATAACAAATGACGAAAACGGACGCATTTCTCAGGTTTTTACTACATATGAACACTTTTGACATTCTCCCGTGCAATTCGGCTGCTAGTCCTCCTTTCATGCAAAATGTTAAGGTTCTAGCTCATGTCCAAGGCACCAAAGCCAGCAAAAAAAACAATATTCTATAACTAAAATTTGAATTGTACTACTTCTTATTGCCTTTTACATCAACTTACAAGCTTCATCTGTGTTCTATTATGGTGCTTTTAGTGTCTCCACATACCGCAGCACGCGACATAGCTTTGCAGACGATAAATGTAATCGTTTCAGACAGAAGAGCGGCCAATGTGCCGATCTGGCTTTAAGTTGATTCGATAACAAATGACGAAAACGGACGGATTTCTCAGGTTTTTACTACATATGAACACTTTTCACATTCTCCCGTGCAATTCGGCTGCTAGTCCTCCTTTCATGCAAAATGTTAAACTCCTAGCGCATGTCCAAGGCACCAAAGCCAGCTAAAAAGTCAATAATCGATAACTAAAACTTGAATTGTACTACTTCTTACTTGCTATTACATCAACTTTGAAGCTTCATCTGTGTTCTACTATGGTGCTTTTAGTGTCTCCACATACCGAAGCACGCGACATAGCTTTGCAGACGATAAGTACAACCGTTTCAGAGAGAAGAGCAGCCAATGTGACGACCTGGCTTTATGTCGATTCGATAACAAATGACGAAAACGGACGGATTTCTCAGGTGTTTACTACATATGAACACTTTTCACATTCTCCTGTGCAACGCGGCAGCTAGTCCCTCTTTCATGCAAAATCTTAAGTTCCTAGCTCATGTCCAAGGCACCAAAGCCAGCAAAATAGTCAATAATCGGTAACTAAAACTTGAATTGTACTACTTCTTATTGGCTATTACATCAACTTAGAAGCTTCATCTGTGTTCTACTATGGTGCTTTTAGTGTCTCCGCATACCGCAGCACGCGCATAGCTTTGCAGACGGTAAATGTAACCGTTTCAGCGGAAAGAACGGCCAATGTGACGATATGGCTTTAAGTCGATTCGATAACAAATGACGAAAACGGACGGATTTCTCAGGTTTTTACCACATATGAACACTTTTCACATTCTCCAATGCAACGCGGCTGCTAGTCCTCCTTTCATGCAAAATCTTAAGTTCCTAGCTCATTTTCAAGGCACCAAAGCCAACTAAAAAGTCAATAATCGATCCCCAATACTTGAATTGTACTACTTCTTACTGGCTTTTACATCAACTTTGAAGCTTCATCTGTGTTCTACTATGGTGCTTTTAGTGTCTCCGCATATTGCAGCACGCGACATATTTTTGCAGACGATAAGTACAACCGTTTCAGACAGAAGAGCGGCCAATGTGACAATCTGGCTTTAAGTCGATTCGATAACAATTGACGAATACGGACGGATTTCTCAGGTTTTTACTACATATGACCACTTTTCACATTCTCCCGCGCAACGCGGCTGCTAGTCCTCCTTTCATGCAAAATCTTAAGTTCCCTAGCTCATGTCAAAGGCACCAAAGAAGGGTAAAAAGTCTATAATCGATACCTAAAACTTGAATTGTACTACTTCTTACTGGCCATTACATCAACTTAGAACTTTCATCTGTGTTCTACTAAGGAGCTTTTGGTGTCTCCGCATACCGCAGCACGAGGCATAGCTTTGCAGACGATATGTACAACCGTCTCAGAGAGAAGAGCGGCCAATGTGACGATCTGGTTTTAAGTCGATTCGATAACAAATAACGAAAACGGACGGTATTCTCATTTTTTTACTACATATGAACACTTTTCACATTCTCCCGTGCAACGCGGCTGCTAGTCCTCCTTTCATGCAAAATCGTAAGTTCCTAGCTCATGTCCAAGTCACCAAAGGAAGGTAAGAAGTCAATAATCGATACCCAAAACTTGAATTGTACTAATTCTTACTGGCTATTACATCAACTTAGAAGCTTCATCTGTGTTCTACTATGGTGCTTTTAGTGTCTCCGCATACCGCAGCACGCGACATAGCTTTGCAGACGAGAAATGGAACCGTTTCAGACAGAAGAACGGCCAATGTGACGATCTGGTTTTAAGTCGACTCGATAATAAATGCCGAAAGCGGACGAATTTCTAAGGTTATTACTACCTATGAACACTTTTCACATTCTCCCATGCAATTCGGCTGCTAGTCCTCCTTTCATGCAAAATCTTAAGTTCCTAGCTCATGTCCAAGGCACCAAAGAAGGATAAAAAGTCAATAATCGATACCTAAAACTTGAATTGTACTACTTCTTACTGCAATTACATCAACTTAGAAGCTTCGTCTGTGTTCTACTATGGTGCTTTTAGTGTCTCCACACACCGCAGCACGCGACATAGCTTTGCAGACGATAAATGGAACCGTTTCAAGGAGAAGAACGGCCAATGTGACGATCTGGCTTTATGTCGATTCGATAACAAATGACGAAAACGGACGTATTTCTCAGGTTTTTACTACATATGAACACTTTTCACATTCTCCCGTGCAACGCGGCTGCTAGTCCTCCTTTCATGCGAAATCTTAAGTTCCTAGCTCATGTCCAAGTCACCAAAGGAAGGTAAGAAGTCAATAATCGATACCTAAAACTTGAATTGTACTAATTCTTACTGGCTATTACATCAACTTAGAAGCTTCATCTGTGTTCTACTATGGTGCTTTTAGAGTCTCCGCATACCGCAGCACGCGACATAGCTTTGCAGACGAGAAATGGAACCGTTTCAGACAGAAGAGCGGCCAATGTGAAGATCTGGCTTTAACTCGATTCAATAACAAATGACGAAAACGACCGGATTTCTCAGGTGTTTACTACATATGAACACTTTTCACATTCTCCCGTGCAACGCGGATGCTAGTCCCTCTTTCATGCAAAATCTTAAGTTCCTAGCTCATGTCCAAGGCACAAAAGAAGGGTAAAAAGTCAATAATCGATACCTAAAGCTTGAATTGTGTTACTTCTAACTGGCTATTACATCGACTTAGAAGTTTCATCTGTGTTCTACTATGGAGCTTTTAGTGTCTCCGCATACCGCAGCACGTGACATAGCTTTGCAGACGATAAGTACAACCGGCTCAGAGAGAAGAGCATCCAATGTGACGATCTGGCTTTAAGTCGATTCGATAACAAATGAAGTAAACGGACGGATTTCTCAGGTTTTTACTACATATGAACACTTTTCACATTCGCCAGTGCAACGCCGCTACTAGTCCTCCTTTCATGCTAAATCTTAAGTTCGTAGCTCATGTCCAAGCCACCAAAGAAGGGTAAAAAGTCAATAATCGATACCTAAAACTTGAATTGTACTACTTCTTACTGGCTATTACATCAACTTAGAAGCTTCATCTGTGTTTCTACTATGGTGCTTTTAGTGTCACCGCGTACCGCAGCACGCGACATAGCATTGCAGACGATAAATGTAACCGTTTCAGACAGAAGAGCGTCCAATGTGACGATTGAATTTAAGTCGATTCGATAACAAATGACGAAAACGGACGGATTTCTCAGGTTTTTACTCCATATGAACACTTTTCACATTCTCCCATGCAACTCGGCTGCTAGTCCTCCTTTCATGCAGAATCTTAAGGTCCTAGCTCATGTCCAAGGCACCAAAGCCAGTTAAAAAGTCAATAATCGATACCTCAAACTTGAATTGTACTACATCTTACTTGCTATTACATCATCTTAGAAGCTTCATCTGTGATCTACTATGGTGCTTTTAGTGTCTCCGCATACCGCAGCACGCGACATAGCTTTGCAGACGATAAATGTATCCGTTTCAGTCAGAACTGCGGCCAATGTGTCGATCTGGCTTTAAGTCCATTCGATAACAAATGAGGAAAACGGACGGATTTCTTAGGTTGTTACTACATGTGAACACTTTTCACATTCTCCCGTGTAACGCGGCTGCTAGTCCTCCTTTCATGCAAAATCCTAAGTTCCTAGCTCATGTCCAAGGCACCAAAGAAGGGTAATAAGTCAATAATCGATACCAAAAACTTGAATTGTACTACTTCTTACTGGCTATTACACAAACTTAGAAGCTCCGTCTGTGTTCTACTATTGTTCTTTTAGTGTCTCCGCATACCGCAGCACGCGACATAGCTTTGCAGACGATAAGTACAACCGTTTCAGAGAGAAGAGCGGGCAATGTGACGATCTGGCTTTAAGTCGATTTGATAACAATTGACGAAAACGGTCGGATTTCTCAGGTTTTTACTACATTTGAACACTTTTCACATTCTCCCATGCAACGCGGCTGCCAGTCCTCCTTTCATGCAAAATCTTAAGTTCCTAGCTCATGTCCAAGTCACCAAAGAAGGGTAAAAATTCAATAATCAATAACTAAAACTTGAATTGTACTACTTCTTACTGTCTATTCCATCAACTTAGAAGCTTCATATGTGTTCTACTATGGTGCTTTTAGTGTTTCTGCATACCGCAGCACGCGACATAGCTTTGCAGACCATAAAGGTAACCGTTTAGACAGAAGTGCGGCCAATGTGACGATCTGGCTATAAGGTGACTCGATAACAAATGACGAAAACGGACGCATTTCTCAGGTTTTTACTACATATGAACACTTTTGACATTCTCCCGTGCAATTCGGCTGCTAGTCCTCCTTTCATGCAAAATGTTAAGGTTCTAGCTCATGGCCAAGGCACCAAAGCCAGCAAAAAAAACAATATTCTATAACTAAAATTTGAATTGTACTACTTCTTATTGCCTTTTACATCAACTTACAAGCTTCATCTGTGTTCTATTATGGTGCTTTTAGTGTCTCCACATACCGCAGCACGCGACATAGCTTTGCAGACGATAAATGTAATCGTTTCAGACAGAAGAGCGGCCAATGTGCCGATCTGGCTTTAAGTTGATTCGATAACAAATGACGAAAACGGACGGATTTCTCAGGTTTTTACTACATATGAACACTTTTCACATTCTCCCGTGCAATTCGGCTGCTAGTCCTCCTTTCATGCAAAATGTTAAACTCCTAGCGCATGTCCAAGGCACCAAAGCCAGCTAAAAAGTCAATAATCGATAACTAAAACTTGAATTGTACTACTTCTTACTTGCTATTACATCAACTTTGAAGCTTCATCTGTGTTCTACTATGGTGCTTTTAGTGTCTCCACATACCGAAGCACGCGACATAGCTTTGCAGACGATAAGTACAACCGTTTCAGAGAGAAGAGCAGCCAATGTGACGACCTGGCTTTATGTCGATTCGATAACAAATGACGAAAACGGACGGATTTCTCAGGTGTTTACTACATATGAACACTTTTCACATTCTCCTGTGCAACGCGGCTGCTAGTCCCTCTTTCATGCAAAATCTTAAGTTCCTAGCTCATGTCCAAGGCACCAAAGCCAGCAAAATAGTCAATAATCGGTAACTAAAACTTGAATTGTACTACTTCTTATTGGCTATTACATCAACTTAGAAGCTTCATCTGTGTTCTACTATGGTGCTTTTAGTGTCTCCGCATACCGCAGCACGCGCATAGCTTTGCAGACGGTAAATGTAACCGTTTCAGTGGAAAGAACGGCCAATGTGACGATATGGCTTTAAGTCGATTCGATAACAAATGACGAAAACGGACGGATTTTTCAGGTTTTTACCACATATGAACACTTTTCACATTCTCCAATGCAACGCGGCTGCTAGTCCTCCTTTCATGCAAAATCTTAAGTTCCTAGCTCATTTTCAAGGCACCAAAGCCAACTAAAAAGTCAATAATCGATCCCCAATACTTGAATTGTACTACTTCTTACTGGCTTTTACATCAACTTTGAAGCTTCACCTGTGTTCTACTATGGTGCTTTTAGTGTCTCCGCATATTGCAGCACGCGACATATTTTTGCAGACGATAAGTACAACCGTTTCAGACAGAAGAGCGGCCAATGTGACAATCTGGCTTTAAGTCGATTCGATAACAATTGACGAATACGGACAGATTTCTCAGGTTTTTACTACATATGAACACTTTTCACATTCTCCCGCGCAACGCGGCTGCTAGTCCTCCTTTCATGCAAAATCTTAAGTTCCCTAGCTCATGTCAAAGGCACCAAAGAAGGGTAAAAAGTCTATAATCGATACCTAAAACTTGAATTGTACTACTTCTTACTGGCCATTACATCAACATAGAACTTTCATCTGTGTTCTACTAAGGAGCTTTTGGTGTCTCCGCATACCGCAGCACGAGGCATAGCTTTGCAGACGATATGTACAACCGTCTCAGAGAGAAGAGCGGCCAATGTGACGATCTGGTTTTAAGTCGATTCGATAACAAATAACGAAAACGGACGGTATTCTCATTTTTTTACTACATATGAACACTTTTCACATTCTCCCGTGCAACGCGGCTGCTAGTCCTCCTTTCATGCAAAATCGTAAGTTCCTAGCTCATGTCCAAGTCACCAAAGGAAGGTAAGAAGTCAATAATCGATACCCAAAACTTGAATTGTACTAATTCTTACTGGCTATTACATCAACTTAGAAGCTTCATCTGTGTTCTACTATGGTGCTTTTAGTGTCTCCGCATACCGCAGCACGCGACATAGCTTTGCAGACGAGAAATGGAACCGTTTCAGACAGAAGAACGGCCAATGTGACGATCTGGTTTTAAGTCGACTCGATAATAAATGCCGAAAGCGGACGAATTTCTAAGGTTATTACTACCTATGAACACTTTTCACATTCTCCCATGCAATTCGGCTGCTAGTCCTCCTTTCATGCAAAATCTTAAGTTCCTAGCTCATGTCCAAGGCACCAAAGAAGGATAAAAAGTCAATAATCGATACCTAAAACTTGAATTGTACTACTTCTTACTGCAATTACATCAACTTAGAAGCTTCGTCTGTGTTCTACTATGGTGCTTTTAGTGTCTCCACACACCGCAGCACGCGACATAGCTTTGCAGACGATAAATGGAACCGTTTCAAGGAGAAGAACGGCCAATGTGACGATCTGGCTTTATGTCGATTCGATAACAAATGACGAAAACGGACGTATTTCTCAGGTTTTTACTACATATGAACACTTTTCACATTCTCCCGTGCAACGCGGCTGCTAGTCCTCCTTTCATGCGAAATCTTAAGTTCCTAGCTCATGTCCAAGTCACCAAAGGAAGGTAAGAAGTCAATAATCGATACCTAAAACTTGAATTGTACTAATTCTTACTGGCTATTACATCAACTTAGAAGCTTCATCTGTGTTCTACTATGGTGCTTTTAGAGTCTCCGCATACCGCAGCACGCGACATAGCTTTGCCGACGAGAAATGGAACCGTTTCAGACAGAAGAGCGGCCAATGTGAAGATCTGGCTTTAACTCGATTCAATAACAAATGACGAAAACGACCGGATTTCTCAGGTGTTTACTACATATGAACACTTTTCACATTCTCCCGTGCAACGCGGATGCTAGTCCCTCTTTCATGCAAAATCTTAAGTTCCTAGCTCATGTCCAAGGCACAAAAGAAGGGTAAAAAGTCAATAATCGATACCTAAAGCTTGAATTGTGTTACTTCTAACTGGCTATTACATCGACTTAGAAGTTTCATCTGTGTTCTACTATGGAGCTTTTAGTGTCTCCGCATACCGCAGCACGTGACATAGCTTTGCAGACGATAAGTACAACCGGCTCAGAGAGAAGAGCATCCAATGTGACGATCTGGCTTTAAGTCGATTCGATAACAAATGAAGTAAACGGACGGATTTCTCAGGTTTTTACTACATATGAACACTTTTCACATTCGCCAGTGCAACGCCGCTACTAGTCCTCCTTTCATGCTAAATCTTAAGTTCGTAGCTCATGTCCAAGCCACCAAAGAAGGGTAAAAAGTCAATAATCGATACCTAAAACTTGAATTGTACTACTTCTTACTGGCTATTACATCAACTTAGAAGCTTCATCTGTGTTTCTACTATGGTGCTTTTAGTGTCACCGCGTACCGCAGCACGCGACATAGCATTGCAGACGATAAATGTAACCGTTTCAGACAGAAGAGCGTCCAATGTGACGATTGAATTTAAGTCGATTCGATAACAAATGACGAAAACGGACGGATTTCTCAGGTTTTTACTCCATATGAACACTTTTCACATTCTCCCATGCAACTCGGCTGCTAGTCCTCCTTTCATGCAGAATCTTAAGGTCCTAGCTCATGTCCAAGGCACCAAAGCCAGTTAAAAAGTCAATAATCGATACCTCAAACTTGAATTGTACTACATCTTACTTGCTATTACATCATCTTAGAAGCTTCATCTGTGATCTACTATGGTGCTTTTAGTGTCTCCGCATACCGCAGCACGCGACATAGCTTTGCAGACGATAAATGTATCCGTTTCAGTCAGAACTGCGGCCAATGTGTCGATCTGGCTTTAAGTCCATTCGATAACAAATGAGGAAAACGGACGGATTTCTTAGGTTGTTACTACATGTGAACACTTTTCACATTCTCCCGTGTAACGCGGCTGCTAGTCCTCCTTTCATGCAAAATCCTAAGTTCCTAGCTCATGTCCAAGGCACCAAAGAAGGGTAATAAGTCAATAATCGATACCAAAAACTTGAATTGTACTACTTCTTACTGGCTATTACACAAACTTAGAAGCTCCGTCTGTGTTCTACTATTGTTCTTTTAGTGTCTCCGCATACCGCAGCACGCGACATAGCTTTGCAGACGATAAGTACAACCGTTTCAGAGAGAAGAGCGGGCAATGTGACGATCTGGCTTTAAGTCGATTTGATAACAATTGACGAAAACGGTCGGATTTCTCAGGTTTTTACTACATTTGAACACTTTTCACATTCTCCCATGCAACGCGGCTGCCAGTCCTCCTTTCATGCAAAATCTTAAGTTCCTAGCTCATGTCCAAGTCACCAAAGAAGGGTAAAAATTCAATAATCAATAACTAAAACTTGAATTGTACTACTTCTTACTGTCTATTCCATCAACTTAGAAGCTTCATATGTGTTCTACTATGGTGCTTTTAGTGTTTCTGCATACCGCAGCACGCGACATAGCTTTGCAGACCATAAAGGTAACCGTTTAGACAGAAGTGCGGCCAATGTGACGATCTGGCTATAAGGTGACTCGATAACAAATGACGAAAACGGACGCATTTCTCAGGTTTTTACTACATATGAACACTTTTGACATTCTCCCGTGCAATTCGGCTGCTAGTCCTCCTTTCATGCAAAATGTTAAGGTTCTAGCTCATGGCCAAGGCACCAAAGCCAGCAAAAAAAACAATATTCTATAACTAAAATTTGAATTGTACTACTTCTTATTGCCTTTTACATCAACTTACAAGCTTCATCTGTGTTCTATTATGGTGCTTTTAGTGTCTCCACATACCGCAGCACGCGACATAGCTTTGCAGACGATAAATGTAATCGTTTCAGACAGAAGAGCGGCCAATGTGCCGATCTGGCTTTAAGTTGATTCGATAACAAATGACGAAAACGGACGGATTTCTCAGGTTTTTACTACATATGAACACTTTTCACATTCTCCCGTGCAATTCGGCTGCTAGTCCTCCTTTCATGCAAAATGTTAAACTCCTAGCGCATGTCCAAGGCACCAAAGCCAGCTAAAAAGTCAATAATCGATAACTAAAACTTGAATTGTACTACTTCTTACTTGCTATTACATCAACTTTGAAGCTTCATCTGTGTTCTACTATGGTGCTTTTAGTGTCTCCACATACCGAAGCACGCGACATAGCTTTGCAGACGATAAGTACAACCGTTTCAGAGAGAAGAGCAGCCAATGTGACGACCTGGCTTTATGTCGATTCGATAACAAATGACGAAAACGGACGGATTTCTCAGGTGTTTACTACATATGAACACTTTTCACATTCTCCTGTGCAACGCGGCTGCTAGTCCCTCTTTCATGCAAAATCTTAAGTTCCTAGCTCATGTCCAAGGCACCAAAGCCAGCAAAATAGTCAATAATCGGTAACTAAAACTTGAATTGTACTACTTCTTATTGGCTATTACATCAACTTAGAAGCTTCATCTGTGTTCTACTATGGTGCTTTTAGTGTCTCCGCATACCGCAGCACGCGCATAGCTTTGCAGACGGTAAATGTAACCGTTTCAGTGGAAAGAACGGCCAATGTGACGATATGGCTTTAAGTCGATTCGATAACAAATGACGAAAACGGACGGATTTTTCAGGTTTTTACCACATATGAACACTTTTCACATTCTCCAATGCAACGCGGCTGCTAGTCCTCCTTTCATGCAAAATCTTAAGTTCCTAGCTCATTTTCAAGGCACCAAAGCCAACTAAAAAGTCAATAATCGATCCCCAATACTTGAATTGTACTACTTCTTACTGGCTTTTACATCAACTTTGAAGCTTCATCTGTGTTCTACTATGGTGCTTTTAGTGTCTCCGCATATTGCAGCACGCGACATATTTTTGCAGACGATAAGTACAACCGTTTCAGACAGAAGAGCGGCCAATGTGACAATCTGGCTTTAAGTCGATTCGATAACAATTGACGAATACGGACGGATTTCTCAGGTTTTTACTACATATGAACACTTTTCACATTCTCCCGCGCAACGCGGCTGCTAGTCCTCCTTTCATGCAAAATCTTAAGTTCCCTAGCTCATGTCAAAGCCACCAAAGAAGGGTAAAAATTCTATAATCGATACCTAAAACTTGAATTGTACTACTTCTTACTGGCCATTACATCAACATAGAACTTTCATCTGTGTTCTACTAAGGAGCTTTTGGTGTCTCCGCATACCGCAGCACGAGGCATAGCTTTGCAGACGATATGTACAACCGTCTCAGAGAGAAGAGCGGCCAATGTGACGATCTGGTTTTAAGTCGATTCGATAACAAATAACGAAAACGGACGGTATTCTCATTTTTTTACTACATATGAACACTTTTCACATTCTCCCGTGCAACGCGGCTGCTAGTCCTCCTTTCATGCAAAATCGTAAGTTCCTAGCTCATGTCCAAGTCACCAAAGGAAGGTAAGAAGTCAATAATCGATACCCAAAACTTGAATTGTACTAATTCTTACTGGCTATTACATCAACTTAGAAGCTTCATCTGTGTTCTACTATGGTGCTTTTAGTGTCTCCGCATACCGCAGCACGCGACATAGCTTTGCAGACGAGAAATGGAACCGTTTCAGACAGAAGAACGGCCAATGTGACGATCTGGTTTTAAGTCGACTCGATAATAAATGCCGAAAGCGGACGAATTTCTAAGGTTATTACTACCTATGAACACTTTTCACATTCTCCCATGCAATTCGGCTGCTAGTCCTCCTTTCATGCAAAATCTTAAGTTCCTAGCTCATGTCCAAGGCACCAAAGAAGGATAAAAAGTCAATAATCGATACCTAAAACTTGAATTGTACTACTTCTTACTGCAATTACATCAACTTAGAAGCTTCGTCTGTGTTCTACTATGGTGCTTTTAGTGTCTCCACACACCGCAGCACGCGACATAGCTTTGCAGACGATAAATGGAACCGTTTCAAGGAGAAGAACGGCCAATGTGACGATCTGGCTTTATGTCGATTCGATAACAAATGACGAAAACGGACGTATTTCTCAGGTTTTTACTACATATGAACACTTTTCACATTCTCCCGTGCAACGCGGCTGCTAGTCCTCCTTTCATGCAAAATCTTAAGTTCCTAGCTCATGTCCAAGTCACCAAAGGAAGGTAAGAAGTCAATAATCGATACCTAAAACTTGAATTGTACTAATTCTTACTGGCTATTACATCAACTTAGAAGCTTCATCTGTGTTCTACTATGGTGCTTTTAGAGTCTCCGCATACCGCAGCACGCGACATAGCTTTGCAGACGAGAAATGGAACCGTTTCAGACAGAAGAGCGGCCAATGTGAAGATCTGGCTTTAACTCGATTCAATAACAAATGACGAAAACGACCGGATTTCTCAGGTGTTTACTACATATGAACACTTTTCACATTCTCCCGTGCAACGCGGATGCTAGTCCCTCTTTCATGCAAAATCTTAAGTTCCTAGCTCATGTCCAAGGCACAAGTGAAGGGTAAAAAGTCAATAATCGATACCTAAAGCTTGAATTGTGTTACTTCTAACTGGCTATTACATCGACTTAGAAGTTTCATCTGTGTTCTACTATGGAGCTTTTAGTGTCTCCGCATACCGCAGCACGTGACATAGCTTTGCAGACGATAAGTACAACCGGCTCAGAGAGAAGAGCATCCAATGTGACGATCTGGCTTTAAGTCGATTCGATAACAAATGACGAAAACGGACGGATTTCTAAGGCTTTTACTACATGTTAACACTTTTCACATTCTCACGTGCAACGCGGCTGCTAGTCCTCCTTTCATGCAAAATCTTAAGTTCCTAGCTCATGTATTAGGCACCAAAGCCAGCAAAAAAGTCAATAATCGGTAACTAAAACTTTAATTGTACTGCTTCTTAGAGGCTATCACATCAACTTAGAAGCTTCATCTGTGTTCTACTACGATTCTTTTAGTGTCTCCGCATACCGCAGCACGCGACATAGCTTTGCATACGATAAATGTAACCGTTTCAGACGGAAGAGCGGCCAATGTGACAATCTGGCTTTAAGTCGATTCGATAACAAATGACGAAATCGGACGGATCTCTCAGGTTTTTACTACATATGAACACTTTTCACATTCTCCCGGGCAACTCGGCTGCTAGTCCTCCTTTCATGCAGAATGTTAAGGTCCTAGCTCATGTACAAGGCACCAAAGCCAGCTAAAAAGACAATAATCCATACATAAAACTTGAATTGTACTACATCTTACTGGCTATTACACCAACTTAGAAGCTTCATCTGTGTTCTACTATGGTGCTTTTAGTGTCTCCGCATACCGCAGCACGCAACATAGCTTTGCAGACGATAAATGTAACCGTTTCAGACAGAAGAGCGGCCAATGTGACGATCTGGCTTTCAGTCGATTCGATAACAAATGACTAAAACGGACGGATTTCTCAGGTTTTTCTAACATATGAACACTTTTCACATTATCCAATGCAACACGGCTGCTACTCCTCCTTTCATGCAAAATCTTAAGTTCCTAGCTCATTTTCAAGGCACCAAAGCCAACTAAAAAGTCAATAATCGATACCCAATACTTGAATTGTACTATTGCTTATTGGCTATTACATCAACTTAGAAGCTTCATCTGTGTTCTACTATGGTGCTTTTAGTGTCCCCGCATACCGCAGCACGTGACATATTTTCGCAGACCATAAGTACAACCGTTTCAGAGAGGAGAGCGGCCAATGTGACGATCTGGTTATAAGTCGATTCGATAACAAATGACGAAAACGGACGGATTTCTAAGGTTTTTACTACTTATGAACACTTTTCACATTCTCCCGTGCAACGCGGCTGCTAGTCCTCCTTTCATGCAATATCTTAAGTTCCTAGCTCATGTCCAAGGCACCAAAGAAGGGTAAAAAGTCATTAATCGATACCTAAAACTTGAATTGTACTACTTCTTACTGGCTATTACATCAACTTAGAAGCTTCATCTGTGTTCTACTATGGTGCTTTTAGTGTCTCCACATACTGCTGCACGCGACATAGCTTTGCAGACGAGAAATGGAACCGTTTCAGACAGAAGAACGGCCAAGTGGCGATCTGGCTTTAAGTCGATTCGATAACAAATGACGAAAACGGACGGATTTCTCAGGTTTTTACTACATATGAACACTTTTCACATTCTCCCGCACAAGGCGTCTGCTAGTCCTCCTTTCATGCAAAATCTTAAGTTCCAGTGCTCATGTCCAAGGCACCAAAGCCAGATAAAAAGTCAAAAATCGATACCTAAAACTTGAACAGTACTACTTCTTACTGGCTATTGCTTCAACTTAGAAGCTTCTTCTGTGTGCTTTTATTGTCTCCGCATACCGCAGCACGCGACATAGCTTTGTAGACGATAAATGTAACCGTCTCAGAGAGAAAAGCGGCCAATGTGACGATCTGGCTTGAAGTCGATTCGATAACAAATGACGAAAACGAACGGATTTCTCAGGTTTTTACTACATATGAACACATTTCACACTCTCCCGTGCAACGCGGCTGCAAGTCCTAATTTCATGCAAAATCTTAAGGTCCTAGGTCATGTCCAGCCACCAAAGCCGGCTATAAAGTGAATAATCGACAACTAAAACTTGAATTGTACTACTTCTTACTGGCTGTTTCTTCAACTTAGAAGCTTCTTCTGTGTTCTACTATGGTGCTTTTAGTGTCTCCGCATACCGCAGCACGCAACATAGCTTTGCAGACGATAAATGTAACCGTTTCAGAGAGAAGAGCGGCCAATGTGACGATATGGCTTTAAGTCGATTCGATAACAAATGACGAAAACGGGCGGATTCCAAAGGTTTTTACCACATATGAACACTTTTCACATTCTCCTGCAACGCGGCTGCTAGTCCTCCTTTCATGCAACATCTTAAGTTCCTAGCTCATGTCCAAGGCACCAAAGAAGCGTAAAAAGTCAATAATCGATACCTAAAACTTGAATTGTACTACTTCTTACTGGCTATTACATCAACTTAGAAGATTCATCTGTGTTCTACTATGGTGCTTTTGGTGTCACCGCATACCGCAACACGCGACATAGCTTTGCAGACGGTAAGTACAACCGTTTCAGAGAGGAGAGCGGCCAATGTGACGATCTGGCTTTAAGTCGATTCGATAACAAATGACGAAAACGGACGGATTTCTAAGGTTTTTACTACATATGAACACTTTTCACATTCTCCCGTGCAACGCGGCTGCTAGTCCTCCTTTCATGCAATATCTTAAGTTCCTAGCTCATGTCCAAGGCACCAAAGAAGGGTAAAAAGTCATTAATCGATACCTAAAACTTGAATTGTACTACTTCTTACTGGCTATTACATCATCTTAGAAGCTTCATCTGTGTTCTACTATGGTGCTTTTAGTGTCTCCACATACTGCTGCACGCGACATAGCTTTGCAGCCGAGAAATGGAACCGTTTCAGACAGAAGAACGGCCAATGTGGCGATCTGGCTTTAAGTCGATTCGATAACAAATGACGAAAACGGACGGATTTCTTAGGTTTTTCCTACATATGAACCCTTTTCACATTCTCCCGCGCAAGACGGCTGCTAGACCTCCTTTCATGCAAAATCTTAAGTTCCAGTGCTCATGTCCAAGGCACAAAAGCCAGATAAAAAGTCAGAAATCGATACCTAAAACTTGAACTGTACTACTTCTTACTGGCTATTACATAAACTTAGAAGCTTCATCTGTGTTCTACTATGGTGCTTTTAGTGTCTCCGCATACCGCAGCACGAGACATAGCTTTGCAGACGATAAATGTAACCGTTTCAGACAGAAGTGCGGCCAATGTGACGATGTGGCTTTAATTCGATTCGGTAACAAATGACGAAAGCGGACGGATTTCTAAGGTATTGACTACATATGAGCAGTTTTTACATTCTCCCGTGCAACGCGGCTGCTAGTCCTCCTTCCATGCAAAATCTTAAGTTCCTAGCTCATGTCCAAGGCACCAAAGAAGGGTAAAAAGTCTATAATCGATACCTAAAACTTGAATTGTACTACTTCTTACTGGCTATTACATCAACTTAGAAGCTTCATCTGTGTTCTACTATGGTGCTTTTAGTGTCTCCGCATACCGCAGCACGCGACTTAGCTTTGCAGACGATAAATGTAACCGTTTCAGACAGAACGGCGGCCAATGTGACGATGTGGCTTTAATTCGATTCGGTAACAAATGACGATAGCGGACGAATTTCTCAGGTTTTTACAACATATGAACACTTTTCACATTCTCCCGTGCAACGCGGCTGCAAGTCCTCCTTTCATGCAAAATCTTAAGGTCCTAGGTCATGTCCAAGCCACCAACGCACGCTAAAAAGTAATTAATCGACAACTAAAACTCGAATTGTACTATTTCTTACTGGATATTACTTCAACTTAGAAGCTTCTTCTGTGTTCTACTATGGTGCATTTTTCGTTTCGGCATACCGCAGCACGCGACATAGCTTTGCAGACGATAAATGTAACCGTTTCAGAAAGTAGAACGGCCATTGTGACGATCTGGCTTTAAGTCGATTCGATAACAAAAGACGAAAACGGTCGGATTTCTCAGGTTTTTACTACATATGAACACTATTCACACTCTCCCGTGCAACGCGGCTGCAAGTCCTCCTTTCATTCAAAATCTTAAGGTCCTAGGTCATGTCCAGCCACCAAAGCCGGCTATAAAGTGAATAATCGACAACTAAAACTTGAATTGTACTACTTCTTACTGGCTGTTTCTTCAACTTAGAAGCTTCATCTGTGTTCTACTATGGTGCTTTTAGTGTCTCTGCATACCGCAGCACGCAACATAGCTTTGCAGACGATAAATGTAACCGTTTCAGACAGAAGAGCGGCCAATGTGACGATCTGGCTTTAAGTCGATTCGATAACAAATGACGAAAACGGGCGGATTCCAAAGGTTTTTACCACATATGAACACTTTTCACATTCTCCTGCAACGCGGCTGCTAGTCCTCCTTCCATGCAAAATCTTAAGTTCCTAGCTCATGTCCAAGGCACCAAAGAAGCTTAAAAAGTCAATAATCGATACCTAAAACTTGAATTGTACTACTTCTTACTGGCTATTACATCAACTTAGAAGATTCACCTGTGTTCTACTATGGTGCTTTTGGTGTCTCCACATACTGCTGCACGCGACATAGCTTTGCAGCCGAGAAATGGAACCGTTTCAGACAGAAGAACGGCCAATGTGGCGATCTGGCTTTAAGTCGATTCGATAACAAATGACGAAAAGGGACGGATTTCTTAGGTTTTTACTACATATGAACACTTTTCACATTCTCCCGTGCAATTCGAGTGCTAGTCCTCCTTTCATGCAAAATGTTAAGGTCCTAGCTCATATCCAAGAGACCAAAGCCAGCTAAAAAGTCAATAATCGATAACTAAAACTTGAATTGCACTACTTCTTACTGGCTATTACATCAACTTAGAAGCTTCATCTGTGTTCTACTATGGTGCTTTTAGTGTCTCCGCATACCGCAGCACGCGACATAGCTTTGGAGACGATAAGTACTACCGGTTCAGAGAGAAGAGCGGCCAATGTGACGATCTGGCTTTAAGTCGATTCGATAACAAATGTCGAAAACGGACGGATTTCTCAGGTGTTTACTACAAATGAATAATTTTTACGTTCTCCCGTGCAACGCGGCTGCTAGTCCTCCTTTCATGCAAAATCTTAAGTTCCTAGCTAATGTCCAAGGCACCTAAGCAGGGTAAAAAGTCAATAATCGATACCTAAAACTTGAATTGTACTACTTCTTACTGGCTATTACATCAACTTAGAAGTTTCATCTGTGTTCTACTATGGTGCTTTTAGTGTCTCCGCATACCGCAGCACGCGACTTAGCTTTGCAGACGATAAATGTAACCGTTTCAGAGAGAAGAGCGGCCAATGTGACGATCTGGCTTTAAGTCGATTCGAGAACAAATGACGAAAACGGGCGGATTCCAAAGGTTTTTACCACATATGAACACTTTTCACATTCTCCTGCAACGCGGCTGCTAGTCCTCCTTTCATGCAACATCTTAAGTTCCTAGCTCATGTCCAAGGCACCAAAGAAGCGTAAAAAGTCAATAATCGATACCTAAAACTTGAATGGTACTACTTCTTACTGGCTATTACATCAACTTAGAAGATTCACCTGTGTTCTACTATGGTGCTTTTGGTGTCACCGCGTACCGCAGCACGCGACATAGCTTTGCAGACGATAAGTACAACCGTTTCAGAGAGGAGAGCGGCCAATGTGACGATCTGGTTTTAAGTCGATTCGATAACAAATGACGAAAACGGACGGATTTCTAAGGTTTTTACTACATATGAACACTTTTCACATTATCCCGTGCAATTCGAGTGCTAGTCCTCCTTTCATGCAAAATGTTAAGGTCCTAGCTCATATCCAAGAGACCAAAGCCAGCTAAAAAGTCAATAATCGATAACTAAAACTTGAATTGCACTACTTCTTACTGGCTATTACATCAACTTAGAAGCTTCATCTGTGTTCTACTATGGTGCTTTTAGTGTCTCCGCATACCGCAGCACGCGACATAGCTTTGCAGACGATAAGTACTACCGTTTCAGAGAGAAGAGCGGCCAATGTGACGATCTGGCTTTAAGTCGATTCTATAACAAATGTCGAAAACGGACGGATTTCTCAGGTGTTTACTACAAATGAATACTTTTTACGTTCTCCCGTGCAACGCGGCTGCTAGTCCTCCTTTCATGCAAAATCTTAAGGTCCTAGCTAATGTCCAAGGCACCTAAGCAGGGTAAAAAGTCAATAATCGATACCTAAAACTTGAATTGTACTACTTCTTACTGGCTATTACATCAACTTAGAAGCTTCATCTGTGTTCTACTATGGTGCTTTTAGTGTCTCCACATACCGCAGCACGCGACATAGCTTTGCAGACGATAAATGTAACCGTTTCAGACAGAAGAGTGGCCAATGTGACGATCTGGCTTTAAGTCGATTCGATAACAAATGACGAAAACGGACGGATTTCTTAGGTTTTTCCTACATATGAACCTTTTTCACATTCTCCCGCGCAAGGCGGCTGCTAGTCCTCCTTTCATGCAAAATCTTAAGTTCCAGTGCTCATGTCCAAGGCACAAAAGCCAGATAAAAAGTCAAAAATCGATACCTAAAACTTGAACTGTACTACTTCTTACTGGCTATTACATAAACTTAGAAGCTTCATCTGTGTTCTACTATGGTGCTTTTAGTGTCTCCGCATACCGCAGCACGCGACATAGCTTTGCAGACGATAAATGTAACCGTTTCAGACAGAAGTGCGGCCAATGTGACGATGTGGCTTTAATTCGATTCGGTAACAAATGACGAAAGCGGACGGATTTCTAAGGTATTGACTACATATGAGCAGTTTTTACATTCTCCCGTGCAACGCGGCTGCTAGTCCTCCTTCCATGCAAAATCTTAAGTTCCTAGCTCATGTCCAAGGCACCAAAGAAGGGTAAAAAGTCTATAATCGATACCTAAAACTTGAATTGTACTACTTCTTACTGGCTATTACATCAACTTAGAAGCTTCATCTGTGTTCTACTATGGTGCTTTTAGTGTCTCCGCATACCGCAGCACGCGACTTAGCTTTGCAGACGATAAATGTAACCGTTTCAGACAGAACGGCGGCCAATGTGACGATGTGCCTTTAATTCGATTCGGTAACAAATGACGATAGCGGACGAATTTCTCAGGTTTTTACAACATATGAACACTTTTCACATTCGCAAGTGCAACGCGGCTGCTAGTCCTCCTTTGATGCAAAATCTTAAGTTCCTAGCTCATGTCCAAGGCACCAAAGAAGGGTAAAAAGTCAATAAACGATACCTAAAACTTGAATTGTACTACTTCTTACTGGCTATTACATCAACTTAGAAGCTTTATCTGTGTTCTACTATGGTGCTTTTAGTGTCTCCGTATACTGCAGCACGCGACATAGCTTTGCAGGCGATAAATGTAACCGTCTCAGAGAGAAAAGCGGCCACTGTGACGATCTGGCTTTAAGTAGATTCGATAACAACAGACGAAAACGGACGGATTTCTCAGGTTTTTACTACATATGAACACTTTTCACATTCTCCCGTGCAACGCGGCTGTTAGTCCTCCTTTCATGCAAAATCTTAATGTCCTACGTCATGTCCAAGCCACCAAAGCCGGCTAAAAAGTGAATAATCTACAACTAAAACTTGAATTGTACTACATCTTACTGTCTATTACTTCAACTTAGAAGCTTCTTCTGTGTGCTTTTATTGTCTCCGCATACCGCAGCACGAGACTTACCTTTGCAGACTATAAATGTAACCGTTTCAGACAGAACGGCGGCCAATGTGGCGATGCGGCTTTAATTCGATTCGGTAACAAATGACGATAGCGGAAGAATTTCTCAGGTTTTTACAACATATGAACACTTTTCACATTCTCAAGTGCAACGCGGCTGCTAGTCCTCCTTTGATGCAAAATCTTAAATTCCTAGCTCATGTCCAAGGCACCAAAGAAGGGTAAAAAGTCAATAAACGATACCTAAAACTTTAATTGTACTACTTCTTACTGGCTATTACATCAACTTAGAAGCTTCATCTGTGTTCTACTATGGTGCTTTTAGTGTCTCCGCATACCGCAGCACGCTTCATAGCTTTGCAGACGATAAATGTAACCGTTTCAGACAGAAGTGCGGCCAGTGAGACGATGTGGTTTTAATTCGATTCGGTAACAAATGACGAAAACGGACGGATTTCTCAGGTTTTTACTACATATGAAAACTTTTCACATTCTCCCGTGCAACGCGGCTGCAAGTCCTCCTTTCATGCAAAATCTTAAGGTCCTAGGTCATGTCCAAGCCACCAACGCCGGCTAAAAAGTAAATAATCGACAACTAAAACTTGAATTGTACTACTTCTTACTGGATATTACTTCAACTTAGAAGCTTCTTCTGTGTTCTACTATGGTGCATTTTTTGTTTCGGCATACCGCAGCACGCGACATAGCTTTGCAGACGATAAATGTAACCGTTTCAGACAGAACTGCGGCCAATATGACGATTTGGCTTTAAGTCGATTTGATAACAAATGACGAAAACGGTCGGATTTCTCAGGTTTTTACTACATATGAACACTTTTCACATTCTCAAGTGCAACGCGGCTGCAAGTCCTCCTTTCATTCAAAATCTTAAGGTCCTAGCTCATGTCCAAGTCACCAAAGCCAGCAAAAAAGTCAATAATCGGTAATTACAACTTGAATTGTACTACTTCTTGTTGGCAATTACATCAACTTAGAAGCTTCATATGTGTTCTACTATGGAGCTTTTAGTGTCTCCGCATACCGCAGCACGCGACATAGCTTGGAAGACGATAAGTACGACCGTTTCAGAGAGAAGATCGGCCAATGTGACGATGTGGCTTTAAGTCGATTCGATAACAAATGACGAACACGGACGAATTTCTCAGGTTTTTACTACATATGAACACTTTTCACATTCTCCCGCGCAACGCGGCTGCTAGTCCTCTTCTCATGCAACATCTTAAGTTCCTAGCTCATGTCCAAGGCACCAAAGAAGCGTAAAAAGTCAATAATCGATACGTAAAACTTGAATTGTACTACTTCTTACTGGCTACTACATCAACATAGAAGCGTCATCTGTGTTCTACTATGGTGCTTTTAGTGTCTCCGCATACCGCAGCACGCGACTTAGCTTTGCAGACGATAAGTGTAACCGTCTCAGAGAGAAAAGCGGCCAATGTGACGATCCGGCTTTAATTCGATTCGGTAACAAATGACGAAAACGGACGGATTTCTCAGGTTTTTACTACATATGAACACTTTTTACATTCTCCCGTGCAACGCGGTTGCTAGTCTTCCTTTCATGCAAAATCGTAAGGTTCCACCTCATGTCCAAGCCACAAAAGCCGGCTAAAAAGTGAATAATCGACAACTAAAACTTGAATTGTACTACGTCTTACTGGATATTACTTCAACTTAGAAGCTTCTTCTGTGTTCTACTATTATGCTTTTAGTGTCTCCGTATACTGCAGCACGCGACATAGCTTTGCAGACGATAAATGTAACGGTCTCAGAGAGAAAAGCGGCCACTGTGACGATCTGGCTTTAAGTCGATTCGATAACAACAGACGAAAACGGACGAATTTCTCAGGTTTTTACTACATATGAACACTTTTCACATTCGCCCGTGCAACGGGGCTGCTAGTCCTCCTTTCATTGCAAAATCTTAAGGTCCTAA
Organism: Schistocerca gregaria; assembly: GCF_023897955.1. Classification (NCBI taxonomy): domain Eukaryota; kingdom Metazoa; phylum Arthropoda; class Insecta; order Orthoptera; family Acrididae; genus Schistocerca; species Schistocerca gregaria. Next base: position 4,361,255 of record NW_026061801.1, on the reverse strand, counting down.
GTCATGTCCAAGCCACCAAAGCCGGCTAAAAAGTGAATAATCGACAACTAAAACTTGAATTGTACTACTTCTTACTGGCTATTGCTTCAACTTAGAAGCTTCTTTTGTGTGCTTTTATTATCTCCGCATACCGCAGCACGCGACATAGCTTTGCAGACGATAAATGTAACCGTCTCAGAGAGAAAAGCGGCCAATGTGACGATCTGGCTTGAAGTCGATTCGATAACAAATGACGAAAACGGACGGATTTCTCAGGTTTTTACTACATATGAACACTTTTCACATTCTCCCGTGCATCGCGGCTGCTAGTCTTCCTTTCATGCAAAATCTTAAGGTTCTAAGTCATGTCCAAGCCACCAACGCCGGCTAAAAAGTAAATAATCGACAACTAAAACTTGAATTGTACTACTTCTTACTGGCTATTACATCAACTTAGAAGCTTCATCTGTGTTCTACTATGGTGCTTTTAGTGTCTCCGCATACCGCAGCACGCTTCATAGCTTTGCAGACGATAAATGTAACCGTTTCAGACAGAAGTGCGGCCAATGTGACGATGTGGCTTTAATTCGATTCGGTAACAAATGACGAAAACGGACGGATTTCTCAGGTTTTTACTACATATGATTACTTTTCACATTCTCCCGTGCAACGCGGCTGCAAGTCCTCCTTTCATGCAAAATCTTAAGGTCCTAGGTCATGTCCAAGCCACCAACGCCGGCTAAAAAGTAAATAATCGACAACTAAAACTTGAATTGTACTACTTCTTACTGGATATTACTTCAACTTAGAAGCTTCTTCTGTGTTCTACTATGGTGCATTTTTTGTTTCGGCATACCGCAGCACGCGACATAGCTTTGCAGACGATAAATGTAACCGTTTCAGAAAGTAGAACGGCCAATGTGACGATCTGGCTTTAAGTCGATTCGATAACAAAAGACGAAAAGGGTCGGATTTCTCAGGTTTTTACTACAGATGAACACTTTTCACACTCTCCCGTGCAACGCGGCTGCAAGTCCTCCTTTCATGCAAAATCTTAATGTCCTAGGTCATGTCCAGCCACCAAAGCCGGCTATAAAGTGAATAATCGACAACTAAAACTTGAATTGTACTACTTCTTACTGGCTGTTTCTTCAACTTAAAAGCTTCATCTGTGTTCTACTATGGTGCTTTTAGTGTCTCTGCATACCGCAGCACGCGACATAGCTTTGCATACGATAAATGTAACCGTTTCAGACAGAACTGCGGCCAATATGACGATTTGGCTTTAAGTCGATTTGATAACAAATGACGAAAACGGACGGATTCCAAAGGTTTTTATGACATATGAACTCTTTTCACATTCTCCCGTGCAACGCGGCTGCTAGTCCTCCTTTCATGCAACATCTTAAATTCCTAGCTCATGTCCAAGGCACCAAAGAAGCGTAAAAAGTCAATAATCGATACCTAAAACTTGAATTGTGCTACTTCTTACTGGCTATTACATCAACGTAGAAGGTTCATCTGTGTTCTACTATGGTGCTTTTAGTGTCTCTGCATACCGCAGCACGCGACATAGCTTTGCATACGATAAATGTAACCGTTTCAGACAGAACTGCGGCCAATATGACGATTTGGCTTTAAGTCGACTTGATAACAAAAGACGAAAACGGTCGGATTTCTCAGGTTTTTACTACATATGAACACTTTTCACACTCTCCCGTGCAACGCGGCTGCAAGTCCTCCTTTCATGCAAAATCTTAAGGTCCTAGGTCATGTCCAGCCACCAAAGCCGGCTATAAAGTGAATAATCGACAACTAAAACTTGAATTGTACTACTTCTTACTGGCTGTTTCTTCAACTTAGAAGCTTCTTCTGTGTTCTACTATGGTGCTTTTAGTGTCTCCGCATACCGCAGCACGCGGCATAGCTTTGCAGACGATAAGTACAACCGTTTCAGAGAGAAGAGCGGCCAATGTGACGATCTGGCTTTAAGTCGATTCGATAACAAATGACGAAAACGGACGGATTTCTAGGGCGTTTACTACATATGAACACTTTTCACATTCTCCCGTGCAACGCGGCTGTTAGTCCTCCTTTCATGCAAAATCTTAAGGTCCTAGCTCATGGCCAAGGCACCAAAGAAGGGTAAAAAGTCAATAATCGATACTTAAAACTAGTATTGTACTACTTCTTACTGGCTATTACATCAACTTAGAAGCTTCATCCGTGTTCTACTATATTGCTTTTAGTGTCTCCGCATACCGCAGCACGAGACATAGCTTTGCAGACGATAAGTACAACCGTTTCAGAGAGAAAAGCGGCCAATGTGACGATCTGGCTTTAAGTCGACTCGATAACAAATGACGAAAGTGGACGGATTTCTCTGGTTTTTACTACATATGAACACTTTTCACATTCTCCCGTGCAACGCGGCTGCTAGTCCTCCTTTCATCCAAAATCTTAAGTTCCTAGCTCATGTCCAAGGCACCAAAGAAGGGTAAAAAGTCAATAAACGATACCTAAAACTTGAATTGTACTACTTCTTACTGGCTATTACATCAACATAGAAGCTTCATCTGTGTTCTACTATGGTGCTTTTAGTGTCTCCGCATACCGGAGCACGCGACATAGCTTTGCAGACGATAAATGTAACCGTTTCAGAGCGAAGAGCGGCCAATGTGACGATCTGGCTTTAAGTCGATCCGATAACAAATGATGAAAACGGAAGAATTTCTCAGGTTTTTACTACTTATGAACACTTTTCATTTTCTCCCGTGCAACGCGGCTACTAGTTCTCCTTTCATGCAAAATCTTAAGTTCCTGGCTCATGTCCAAGGCACCAAAGCCAGCTAAAAAGTCAATAATCGAAACCTAAAACTTGAATTGTACTACTTCTTATTGGCTATTACATCAACGTAGAAACTTCATCTGTGTTCTACTATGGTGCTTCTTGTGTCTCCGCATACCGCAGCACGCGACATAGCTTTGCAGACGATTAATGTAACCGTTTCAGACAGAAGAGCGGCCAATGTGACGATCTTGCTTTAAGTCGATTCGATAACAAATGACGAAAACGGACGGATTTTTTGGTTTTTACTACATATGAACACTTTTCACATTCACCCGTGCTACTCGGCTGCTAGTCCTCCTTTGATGCAGAATCTTAAGATCCTAACTCATGTCCAAGGCACCAAACCAGCTAAAAAGTCAATACTCGATACCTAAAACTTGAACTGTACTACTTCTTACTGGCTATTACATCAACTTAGAAGCATCGAATGTGTTCTACTATGGTGCTTTTAGTGTCTCCGCATACCGCAGCACGCGACATAGCTTTGCAGACGATAAGTACATCCGTTTCAGAGAGAAGAGCGGCCAATGTGACGATCAGGCTTTAAGTCGATTCGATAACAAATGACGAAAACGGACGCATTTCTCAGGTTTTTACTACATATGAACACTTTTCACATTCTCCCGTGCAACGCGGCTTCTAGTCCTCCTTTCATGCAAAATCTTAAGTTCCTAGCTCATGTCCAAGGCACCAAAGGGGGGTAAAAAGTCAATAATCGTTACCTAAAACTTGAATTGTACTACTTCTTACTGGCTATTACATCAACTTAGAAGCTTCATCTGTGTTCTACTATGGTGCCTTTAGTGTCTTCGCATACCGCAGCACGCGACATAGCTTTGCAAACGATAAGTACAACCGCTTCAGAGAGAAGAGCGGCCAATGTGACGATGAGGCTTTAAGGCGATTCGATAACAAACGACGAAAACGGACGGATTTCTCAGGTTCTTACTACATATCAACACTTTTCACATTCTCCCGTGCAACTCGGCTGCTTGTTCTCCTTTCATGCAAAATCTTAAGTTCCTAGCTCATGTCCAAGGCACCAAAGATGGGGATAAAGTCAATAATCGATACCTAAAACTTGAATTGTACTACTTCTTCCTTGCTATTACATCAACTTGGAAGCATCGAATGTGATCTACTATGGTGCTTTTAGTGTCTCCGCATACCGGAGCACGCGACATAGCTTTGCAGACGATAAATGTAACCATTTCAGAGCGAAGAGCGGCCAATGTGACGATCTGGCTTTAAGTCGATCCGATAACAAATGATGAAAACGGAAGAATTTCTCAGGTTTTTACTACTTATGAACACTTTTCATTTTCTCCCGTGCAACGCGGCTACTAGTTCTCCTTTCATGCAAAATCTTAAGTTCCTGGCTCATGTCCAAGGCACGAAAGCTAGCTAAAAAGTCAATAATCGAAACCTAAAACTTGAATTGTACTACTTCTTATTGGCTATTACATCAACGTAGAAACTTCATCTGTGTTCTACTATGGTGCTTTTAGTGTCTCCGCATACCGGAGTACGCGACATAGCTTTGCAGACGATAAATGTAACCGTTTCAGACAGAACAGCGGAAAAATGTACAATCTGACTTTAAGTCAATTCGATAACAAATGACGAAAACGGACGGATTTCTCAGGTTTTTACTACATATGAACACTTTTCACATTCTCCCGTGCAACGCGGCTGCTTTTTCTCCTTTCATGCAAAATCTTTAGTTCCTAGCTCATGGCCAAGGCACCAAAGAAGGGTAAAAAGTCAATAATCGATACTTAAAACTTGTATTGTACTACTTCTTACTGGCTATTACATCAACTTAGAAGCTTCATCCGTGTTCTACTATATTGCTTTTAGTGTCTCCGCATACCGCAGCACGAGACATAGCTTTGCAGACGATAAGTACAACCGTTTCAGAGAGAAAAGCGGCCAATGTGACGATCTGGCTTTAAGTCGACTCGATAACAAATGACGAAAGTGGACGGATTTCTCTGGTTTTTACTACATATGAACACCTTTCACATTCTCCCGTGCAACTCGGCTGCTTGTTCTCCTTTCATGCAAAATCTTAAGTTCCTAGCTCATGGCCAAGGCACCAAAGAAGGGTAAAAAGTCAATAATCGATACTTAAAACTTGTATTGTACTACTTCTTACTGGCTATTACATCAACTTAGAAGCTTCATCCGTGTTCTACTATATTGCTTTTAGTGTCTCCGCATACCGCAGCACGAGACATAGCTTTGCAGACGATAAGTACAACCGTTTCAGAGAGAAAAGCGGCCAATGTGACGATCTGGCTTTAAGTCGACTCGATAACAAATGACGAAAGTGGACGGATTTCTCTGGTTTTTACTACATATGAACACTTTTCACATTCTCCCGTGCAACGCGGCTGCTAGTCCTCCTTTCAAGCAGAATCTTACGGTCCTAGCTCATGTCCAAGGCACCAAAGTCAGCTAAAAAGTCAATAATCGATACCTAAAACTTGAATTGTACAACTTCTTACTGGCTATTACATCAACTTAGCAGCTTTATCTGTGTTCTACTATGGTGCTTTTAGTGTCTAAGCATACCGCAGCACGCGACATAGCTTTGCAGACGATAAGTACAACCGTTTCAGAGAGAAGAGCGGCCAATGTGACGATCTGACTTGAAGTCGATTCGATAACAAATGACGAAAACGGATGAATCTCTCAGGTTTTTACTACATATGAACACTTTTCACATTCTCCCGTGCAACGCGGCTGCTAGTCCTCCTTTCATGCAAAATCTTAAGTTCCTAGCTCATGTCCAAGTCACCAAAGGGGGGTAAAAAGTCAATAATCGTTACCTAAAACTTGAATTGTACTACTTCTTACTGGCTATTACATCAACTTAGAAGCTTCATCTGTGTTCTACTATGGTGCTTTTAGTGTCTACGCGACATAGCTTTGCAGACGATAAGTACAACCGTTTCAGAGAGAAGAGCGTCCAATGTGACGATCTTGCTTTAAGTCGATTCGATAACAAATGACGAAAACGGACGAATTTTTTGGTTTTTACTACATATGAACACTTTTCACATTCTCCCGTGCTACTCGGCTGCTAGTCCTCCTTTGATGCAGAATCTTAAGATCCTAACTCATGTCCAAGGCACCAAACCAGCTAAAAAGTCAATACTCGATACCTAAAACTTGAACTGTACTACTTCTTACTGGCTATTACATCAACTTAGAAGCTTCATCATTGTTCTACTATGGTGCTTTTAGTGTCTCCGCATACCGCAGCACGCGACATAGCTTTGCAGACGATAAGTACAATCGTTTCAGAGAGAAGAGCGGCCAATGTGACGATCAGGCTTTAAGTCGATTCGATAACAAATGACGAAAACGGACGGATTTCTCAGGTTTTTACTACATATGAACACTTTTCACATTCTCCCGTGCAACGCGGCTGTTAGTCCTCCTTTCATGCAAAATCTTAAGTTCCTAGCTCATGGCCAAGGCACCAAAGAAGGGTATAAAGTCAATAATCGATACTTAAACCTTGTATTGTACTACTTCTTACTGGCTATTACATCAACTTAGAAGCTTCATCCGTGTTCTACTATATTGCTTTTAGTGTCTCCGCATACCGCAGCACGAGACATAGCTTTGCAGACGATAAGTACAACCGTTTCAGAGAGAAAAGCGGCCAATGTGACGATCTGGCTTTAAGTCGACTCGATAACAAATGACGAAAGTGGACGGATTTCTCTGGTTTTTACTACATATAAACACTTTTCACATTCTCCCGTGCAACGCGGCTGCTAGTCCTCCTTTCAAGCAGAATCTTACGGTCCTAGCTCATGTCCAAGGCACTAAAGTCAGCTAAAAAGTCAATAATCGATACATAAAACTTGAATTGTACAACTTCTTACTGGCTATTACATCAACTTAGCAGCTTTATCTGTGTTCTACTATGGTGCTTTTAGTGTCTAAGCATACCGCAGCACGCGACATAGCTTTGCAGACGATAAGTACAACCGTTTCAGAGAGAAGAGCGGCCGATGTGACGATCTGACTTGAAGTCGATTCGATAACAAATGACGAAAACGGATGAATCTCTCAGGTTTTTACTACATATGAACACTTTTCACATTCTCCCGTGCAACGCGGCTGCTAGTCCTCCTTTCATGCAAAATCTTAAGTTCCTAGCTCATGTCCAAGTCACCAAAGGGGGTAAAAAGTCAATAATCGTTACCTAAAACTTGAATTGTACTACTTCTTACTGGCTATTGACATCAACTTAGAAGCTTCATCTGTGTTCTACTATGGTGCTTTTAGTGTCTACGCGACATAGCTTTGCAGACGATAAGTACAACCGTTTCAGAGAGAAGAGCGTCCAATGTGACGATCTTGCTTTAAGTCGATTCGATAACAAATGACGAAAACGGACGGATTTTTTGGTTTTTACTACATATGAACACCTTTCACATTCTCCCGTGCTACTCGGCTGCTAGTCCTCCTTTGATGCAGAATCTTAAGATCCTAACTCATGCCCAAGGCATCCAACCAGCTAAAAAGTCAATACTCGATACCTAAAACTTGAACTCTACTACTTCTTACTGGCTATTACATCAACTTAGAAGCTTCATCTGTGTTCTACTATGGTGCTTTTAGTGTCTCCGCATACCGCAGCACGCGACATATCTTTGCAGACGATAAGTACAACCGTTTCAGAGAGAAGAGCGGCCAATGTGACGATCAGGCTTTAAGTCGATTCGATAACAAATGACGAAAACGGACGGATTTCTCAGGTTTTTACTACATATGAAACACGCGATCTAGTGTCCGTGCAACGCGGCTGCTAGTCCTCCTTTCATGCAAAATCTTAAGTTCCTAGCTCATGTCCAAGGCACCAAAGGGGGTAAAAAGTCAATAATCGTTACCTAAAACTTGAATTGTACTACTTCTTACTGGCTATTACATCAACTTAGAAGCTTCATCTGTGTTCTACTATGGTGCCTTTAGTGTCTCCGCATACCGCAGCACGCGACATAGCTTTGCAAACGATAAGTACAACCGCTTCAGAGAGAAGAGCGGCCAATGTGACGATGAGGCTTTAAGGCGATTCGATAACAAACGACGAAAACGGACGGATTTCTATGGTTCTTACTACATATCAACACTTTTCACATTCTCCCGTGCAACTCGGCTGCTTGTTCTCCTTTCATGCAAAATCTTAAGTTCCTAGCTCATGTCCAAGGCACCAAAGATGGGGATAAAGTCAATAATCGATACCTAAAACTTGAATTGTACTACTTCTTCCTTGCTATTACATCAACTTAGAAGCATCGAATGTGATCTACTATGGTGCTTTTAGTGTCTCCGCATACCGGAGCACGCGACATAGCTTTGCAGACGATAAATGTAACCGTTTCAGAGCGAAGAGCGGCCAATGTGACGATCTGGCTTTAAGTCGATCCGATAACAAATGATGAAAACGGAAGAATTTCTCAGGTTTTTACTACTTATGAACACTTTTCATTTTCTCCCGTGCAACGCGGCTACTAGTTCTCCTTTCATGCAAAATCTTAAGTTCCTGGCTCATGTCCAAGGCACCAAAGAAAGCTAAAAAGTCAATAATCGAAACCTAAAACTTGAATTGTACTACTTCTTACTGGATATTACATCAACATAGAAGCTTCATCTGTGTTCTACTATGGTGCTTCTAGTGTCTCCGCATACCGGAGTACGCGACATAGCTTTGCAGACGATAAATGTAACCGTTTCAGACAGAACAGCGGAAAAATGTACAATCTGACTTTAAGTCAATTCGATAACAAATGACGAAAACGGAAGGATTTCTCAGGTTTTTACTACATATGAACACTTTTCACATTCTCCCGTGCAACGCGGCTGTTAGTCCTCCTTTCATGCAAAATCTTAAGTTCCTAGCTCATGGCCAAGGCACCAAAGAAGGGTAAAAAGTCAATAATCGATACTTAAAACTTGTATTGTACTACTTCTTACTGGCTATTACATCAACTTAGAAGCTTCATCCGTGTTCTACTATATTGCTTTTAGTGTCTCCGCATACCGCAGCACGAGACATAGCTTTGCAGACGATAAGTACAACCGTTTCAGAGAGAAAAGCGGCCAATGTGACGATCTGGCTTTAAGTCGACTCGATAACAAATGACGAAAGTTGACGGATTTCTCTGGTTTTTACTACATATGAACACTTTTCACATTCTCCCGTGCAACGCGGCTGCTAGTCCTCCTTTCATCCAAAATCTTAAGTTCCTAGCTCATGTCCAATGCACCAAAGGAGGGTAAAAAGTCAATAAACGATACCTAAAACTTGAATTGTACTACTTCTTACTGGCTATTACATCAACATAGAAGCTTCATCTGTGTTCTACTATGGTGCTTTTAGTGTCTCCGCATACCGGAGCACGCGACATAGCTTTGCAGACGATAAATGTAACCGTTTCAGAGAGAAGAGCGGCCAATGTGACGATCTGGCTTTAAGTCGATCCGATAACAAATGATGAAAACGGAAGAATTTCTCAGGTTTTTACTACTTATGAACACTTTTCATTTTCTCCCGTGCAACGCGGCTACTAGTTCTCCTTTCATGCAAATTCTTAAGTTCCTGGCTTATGTCCAAGGCACCAAAGCCAGCTAAAAAGTCAATAATCGAAACCTAAAACTTGAATTGTACTACTTCTTATTGGCTATTACATCAACGTAGAAACTTCATCTGTGTTCTACTATGGTGCTTTTTGTGTCTCCGCATACCGCAGCACGCGACATAGCTTTGCAGACGATAAATGTAACCGTTTCAGACAGAAGAGCGGCCAATGTGACGATCGGCCTTAAGTCGATTCGATAACAAATGACGAAAACGGACGGATTTCTCAGGTTTTTACTATATATGGACACTTTTCACATTCTCCCATGCAACTCGGCTGCTAGTCCTCCTTTCATGCAGAATCTTAAGGTCCTAGCTCATGTCGAAGGCACCAAAGCCAGCTAAAAAGTCAATAATCGATACCTAAAACTTGAATTGTACTACTTCTTACTGGCTATTACATCAACTTAGAAGCTTCATCTGTGTTCTACTACGGTACTATTAGTGTCTCCGCATAGTGCAGCACGCGACATAGCTTTGCAGACGATAAGTACAACCGTTTCAGAGAGAAGAGCGGCCAATGTGACGATCTGGCTTTAAGTCGATTCGATAACAAAAGACGAAAGTGGACGGATTTCTCTGGTTTTTACTACATATGAACACTTTTCACATTCTCCCGTGCAACGCAACTGCTAGTCCTCCTTTCATGCAAAATCTTAAGTTCCTAGCTCATGTCCAAGGCACCAAAGAAGGGTAAAAAGTCAATAAACGATACCTAAAACTTGAATTGTACTACTTCTTACTGGCTATTACATCAACATAGAAGCTTCATCTGTGTTCTACTATGGTGCTTCTAGTGTCTCCGCATACCGGAGTACGCGACATAGCTTTGCAGACGATAAATGTAACCGTTTCAGACAGAACAGCGGAAAAATGTACAATCTGACTTTAAGTCAATTCGATAACAAATGACGAAAACGGACGGATTTCTCAGGTTTTTACTACATATGAACACTTTTCACATTCTCCCGTGCAACGCGGCTGTTAGTCCTCCTTTCATGCAAAATCTTAAGTTCCTAGCTCATGGCCAAGGCACCAAAGAAGGGTAAAAAGTCAATAATCGGTACTTAAAACTTGTATTGTACTACTTCTTACTGGCTATTACATCAACTTAGAAGCTTCATCCGTGTTCTACTATATTGCTTTTAGTGTCTCCGCATACCGCAGCACGAGACATAGCTTTGCAGACGATAAGTACAACCGTTTCAGAGAGAAAAGCGGCCAATGTGACGATCTGGCTTTAAGTCGACTCGATAACAAATGACGAAAGTGGACGGATTTCTCTGGTTTTTACTACATATGAACACTTTTCACATTCTCCCGTGCAACGCGGCTGCTAGTCCTCCTTTCATCCAAAATCTTAAGTTCCTAGCTCATGTCCAAGGCACCAAAGAAGGGTAAAAAGTCAATAAACGATACCTAAAACTTGAATTGTACTACTTCTTACTGGCTATTACATCAACATAGAAGCTTCATCTGTGTTCTACTATGGTGCTTTTAGTGTCTCCGCATACCGGAGCACGCGACATAGCTTTGCAGACGATAAATGTAACCGTTTCAGAGAGAAGAGCGGCCAATGTGACGATCTGGCTTTAAGTCGATCCGATAACAAATGATGAAAACGGAAGAATTTATCAGGTTTTTACTACTTATGAACACTTTTTATTTTCTCCCGTGCAACGCGGCTACTAGTTCTCCTTTCATGCAAAAACTTAAGTTCCTGGCTCATGTCCAAGGCACCAAAGCCAGCTAAAAAGTCAATAATCGAAACCTAAAACTTGAATTGTACTACTTCTTATTGGCTATTACATCAACGTAGAAACTTCATCTGTGTTCTACTATGGTGCTTTTTGTGTCTCCGCATACCGCAGCACGCGACATAGCTTTGCAGACGATAAATGTAACCGTTTCAGACAGAAGAGCGGCCAATGTGACGATCGGCCTTAAGTCGATTCGATAACAAATGACGAAAACGGACGGATATCTCAGGTTTTTACTATATATGGACACTTTTCACATTCTCCCATGCAACTCGGCTGCTAGTCCTCCTTTCATGCAGAATCTTAAGGTCCTAGCTCATGTCGAAGGCACCAAAGCCAGCTAAAAAGTCAATAATCGATACCTAAAACTTGAATTGTACTACTTCTTACTGGCTATTACATCAACTTAGAAGCTTCATCTGTGTTCTACTATGGTACTATTAGTGTCTCCGCATACCGCAGCACGCGACATAGCTTTGCAGACGATAAGTACAACCGTTTCAGAGAGAAGAGCGGCCAATGTGACGATCTGGCTTTAAGTCGATTCGATAACAAAAGACGAAAGTGGACGGATTTCTCTGGTTTTTACTACATATGAACACTTTTCACATTCTCCCGTGCAACGCAACTGCTAGTCCTCCTTTCATGCAAAATCTTAAGTTCCTAGCTCATGTCCAAGGCACCAAAGAAGGGTAAAAAGTCAATAAACGATACCTAAAACTTGAATTGTACTACTTCTTACTGGCTATTACATCAACATAGAAGCTTCATCTGTGTTCTACTATGGTGCTTTTAGTGTCTCCGCATACCGGAGTACGCGACATAGCTTTGCAGACGATAAATGTAACCGTTTCAGACAGAAGAGCGGCCAATGTGACGATCTGGCTTTAAGTCGATTCGATAACAAATGACGAAAACGAACGGATTTCTGAGGTTATTACTACATATGAACTCTTTTCACATTCTCCCGTTCAACGCGGCTGCTAGTCCTCCTTTTCAGCCAAATCTTAAGGTCCTAGCTCATGTCCAAGGCACCAAAGAAGGGTAAAAAGTCAATAATCGACACTTAAAACTTGAATTGTACTACTTCTTACCAGCTATTACATCAACTTAGAAGCTTCATCTGTGTTCTACTATGGTGCTTTTAGTGTCTCCGCATACCGCAGCACGCGACATAGCTTAGCAGACGATAAATGTAACCGTTTCACACAGAAGTGCGGCCAATGTGACGATCTGGCATTAAGTCGATTCGATATTAAATGACGAAAATGGACCAATTTCTCAGGTTTTTACTACATATGAACACTTTTCACATTCTCCCGTGCAACTCGGCTGCTAGTCCTCCTTTCAAGCAGAATCTTACGGTCCTAGCTCATGTCCAAGGCACCAAAGTCAGCTAAAAAGTCAATAATCGATACCTAAAACTTGAATTGTACAACTTCTTACTGGCTATTACATCAACTTAGCAGCTTTATCTGTGTTCTACTATGGTGCTTTTAGTGTCTAAGCTTACCGCAGCACGCGACATAGCTTTGCAGACGATAAGTACAACCGTTTCAGAGAGAAGAGCGGCCGATGTGACGATCTGACTTGAAGTCGATTCGATAACAAATGATGAAAACGGAAGAATCTCTCAGGTTTTTACTACATATGAACACTTTTCACATTCTCCCGTGCAACGCGGCTGCTAGTCCTCCTTTCATGCAAAATCTTAAGTTCCTAGCTCATGTCCAAGTCACCAAAGTTGGGTAAAAAGTCAATAATCGTTACCTAAAACTTGAATTGTACTACTTCTTACTGGCTATTACATCAACTTAGAAGCTTCGTCTGTGTTCTACTATGGTGCTTTTAGTGTCTACGCGACATAGCTTTGCAGACGATAAGTACAACCGTTTCAGAGAGAAGAGCGTCCAATGTGACGATCTTGCTTTAAGTCGATTCGATAACAAATGACGAAAATGGACGGACTTTTTGGTTTTTACTACATATGAACACTTTTCACATTCTCCCGTGCTACTCGGCAGCTAGTCCTCCTTTGATGCAGAATCTTAAGATCCTAACTCATGTCCAAGGCACCACACCAGCTAAAAAGTCAATACTCGATACCTAAAACTTGAATTGTACTACTTCTTACTGGCTATTACATCAACTTAGAAGTTTCATCTGTGTTCTACTATGGTGCCTTTAGTGTCTCCGCATACCGCAGCACGCGACATAGCTTTGCAAACGATAAGTACAACCGCTTCAGAGAGAAGAGCGGCCAATGTGACGATGAGGCTTTAAGGCGATTCGATAACAAACGACGAAAACGGACGGATTTCTCAGGTTCTTACTACATATCAACACTTTTCACATTCTCCCGTGCAACTCGGCTGCTTGTTCTCCTTTCATGTAAAATCTTAAGTTCCTAGCTCATGTCCAAGGCACCAAAGATGGGGATAAAGTCAATAATCGATACCTAAAACTTGAATTGTACTACTTCTTCCTTGCTATTACATCAACTTAGAAGCATCGAATGTGATCTACTATGGTGCTTTTAGTGTCTCCGCATACCGGAGCACGCGACATAGCTTTGCAGACGATAAATGTAACCGTTTCAGAGCGAAGAGCGGTCAATGTGACGATCTGGCTTTAAGTCGATCCGATAACAAATGATGAAAACGGAAGAATTTCTCAGGTTTTTACTACTTATGAACACTTTTCATTTTCTCCCGTGCAACGCGGCTACTAGTTCTCGTTTCATGCAAAATCTTAAGTTCCTGGCTCATGTCCAAGGCACCAAAGCCAGCTAAAAAGTCAATATTCGAAACCTAAAACTTGTACTGTACTACTTCTTATTGGCTATTACATCAACGTAGAAACTTCATCTGTGTTCTACTATGGTGCTTTTTGTGTCTCAGCATACCGCAGCACGCGACATAGCTTTGCAGACGATAAATGTAACCGTTTCAGACAGAAGAGCGGCCAATGTGACGATCTGGGTTTAAGTCGATTCGATAACAAATGACGAAAACGGACGGATTTCTCAGGTTTTTACTATATATGGACACTTTTCACATTCTCCCATGCAACTCGGCTGCTAGTCCTCCTTTCATGCAGAATCTTAAGGTCCTAGCTCATGTCGAAGGCACCAAAGCCAGCTAAAAAGTCAATAATCGATACCTAAAACTTGAATTGTACTACTTCTTACTGGCTATTACATCAACTTAGAAGCTTCATCTGTGTTCTACTATGGTACTATTAGTGTCTCCGCATACCGCAGCACGCGACATAGCTTTGCAGACGATAAGTACAACCGTTGCAAAAAGAAGAGCGGCCAATGTGACGATCTGGCTTTAAGTCGATTCGATAACAAAAGACGAAAGTGGACGGATTTCTCTGGTTTTTACTACATATGAACACTTTTCACATTCTCCCGTGCAACGCAACTGCTAGTCCTCCTTTCATGCAAAATCTTAAGTTCCTAGCTCATGTCCAAGGCACCAAAGAAGGGTAAAAAGTCAATAAACGATACCTAAAACTTGAATTGTACTACTTCTTACTGGCTATTACATCAACATAGAAGCTTCATCTGTGTTCTACTATGGTGCTTTTGGTGTCTCCGCATACCGGAGTGCGCGACATAGCTTTGCAGACGATAAATGTAACCGTTTCAGACAGAACAGCGGAAAAATGTACAATCTGACTTTAAGTCAATTCGATAACAAATGACGAAAACGGACGGATTTCTCAGGTTTTTACTACATATGAACACTTTTCACATTCTCCCGTGCAACGCGGCTGTTAGTCCTCCTTTCATGCAAAATCTTAAGTTCCTAGCTCATGGCCAAGGCACCAAAGAAGGGTAAAAAGTCAATAATCGATACTTAAAACTTGTATTGTACTACTTCTTACTGGCTATTACATCAACTTAGAAGCTTCATCCGTGTTCTACTATATTGCTTTTAGTGTCTCCGCATACCGCAGCACGAGACATAGCTTTGCAGACGATAAGTACAACCGTTTCAGAGAGAAAAGCGGCCAATGTGACGATCTGGCTTTAAGTCGACTCGATAACAAATGACGAAAGTGGACGGATTTCTCTGGTTTTTACTACATATGAACACTTTTCACATTCTCCCGTGCAACGCGGCTGCTAGTCCTCCTTTCATCCAAAATCTTAAGTTCCTAGCTCATGTCCAAGGCACCAAAGAAGGGTAAAAAGTCAATAAACGATACCTATAACTTGAATTGTACTACTTCTTACTGGCTATTACATCAACATAGAAGCTTCATCTGTGTTCTACTATGGTGCTTGTAGTGTCTCCGCATACCTGAGCACGCGACATAGCTTTGCAGACGATAAATGTAACCGTTTCAGAGAGAAGAGCGGCCAATGTGACGATCTGGCTTTAAGTCGATCCGATAACAAATGATGAAAACGGAAGAATTTCTCAGGTTTTTACTACTTATGAACACTTTTCATTTTCTCCCGTGCAACGCGGCTACTAGTTCTCCTTTCATGCAAAATCTTAAGTTCCTGGCTCATGTCCAAGGCACCAAAGCCAGCTAAAAAGTCAATAATCGAAACCTAAAACTTGAATTGTACTATTTCTTATTGGCTATTACATCAACGTAGAAACTTCATCTGTGTTCTACTATGGTGCTTTTTGTGTCTCCGCATACCGCAGCACGCGACATAGCTTTGCAGACGATAAATGTAACCGTTTGAGACAGAAGAGCGGCCAATGTGACGATCGGCCTTAAGTCGATTCGATAACAAATGACGATAACGGACGGATTTCTCAGGTTTTTACTATATATGGACACTTTTCACATTCTCCCATGCAACTCGGCTGCTAGTCCTCCTTTCATGCAGAATCTTAAGGTCCTAGCTCATGTCGAAGGCACCAAAGCCAGCTAAAAAGTCAATAATCGATACCTAAAACTTGAATTGTACTACTTCTTACTGGCTATTACATCAACATAGAAGCTTCATCTGTGTTCTACTATGGTGCTTTTAGTGTCTCCGCATACCGGAGTACGCGACATAGCTTTGCAGACGATAAATGTAACCGTTTCAGACAGAACAGCGGAAAAATGTACAATCTGACTTTAACTCAATTCGAAAACAAATGACGAAAACGGACGGATTTCTCAGATTTTTACTACATATGAACACTTTTCACATTCTCCCGTGCAACGCGGCTGTTAGTCCTCCTTTCATGCAAAATCTTAAGTTCCTAGCTCATGGCCAAGGCACCAAAGAAGGGTAAAAAGTCAATAATCGATACTTAAAACTTGTATTGTACTACTTCTTACTGGCTATTACATCAACTTAGAAGCTTCATCCGTGTTCTACTATATTGCTTTTAGTGTCTCCGCATACCGCAGCACGAAACATAGCTTTGCAAACGATAAGTACAACCGTTTCAGAGAGAAAAGCGGCCAATGTGACGATCTGGCTTTAAGTCGACTCGATAACAAATGACGAAAGTGGACGGATTTCTCTGGTTTTTACTACATATGAACACTTTTCACATTCTCCCGTGCAACGCGGTTGCTAGTCCTCCTTTCATCCAAAATCTTAAGTTCCTAGCTCATGTCCAAGGCACCAAAGAAGGGTAAAAAGTCAATAAACGATACCTAAAACTTGAATTGTACTACTTCTTACTGGCTATTACATCAACATAGAAGCTTCATCTGTGTTCTACTATTCTGCTTTTAGTGTCTCCGCATACCGGAGCACGCGACATAGCTTTGCAGACGATAAATGTAACCGTTTCAGAGAGAAGAGCGGCCAATGTGACGATCTGGCTTTAAGTCGATCCGATAACAAATGATGAAAACGGAAGAATTTCTCAGGTTTTTACTACTTATGAACACTTTTCATTTTCTCCCGTGCAACGCGGCTACTAGTTCTCCTTTCATGCAAAATCTTAAGTTCCTGGCTCATGTCCAAGGCACCAAAGCCAGCTAAAAAGTCAATAATCGAAACCTAAAACTTGAATTGTACTACTTCTTATTGGCTATTACATCAACGTAGAAACTTCATCTGTGTTCTACTATGGTGCTTTTTGTGTCTCCGCATACCGCAGCACGCGACATAGCTTTGCAGACGATAAATGTAACCGTTTCAGACAGAAGAGCGGCCAATGTGACGATCGGCCTTAAGTCGATTCGATAACAAATGACGAAAACGGACGGATTTCTCAGGTTTTTACTATATATGGACACTTTTCACATTCTCCCATGCAACTCGGCTGCTAGTCCTCCTTTCATGCAGAATCTTAAGGTCCTAGCTCATGTCGAAGGCACCAAAGCCAGCTAAAAAGTCAATAATCGATACCTAAAACTTGAATTGTACTACTTCTTACTGGCTATTACATCAACTTAGAAGCTTCATCTGTGTTCTACTATGGTACTATTAGTGTCTCCGCATACCGCAGCACGCGACATAGCTTTGCAGACGTTAAGTACATTCGTTTCAGAGAGAAGAGCGGCCAATGTGACGATCTGGCTTTAAGTCGATTCGATAACAAAATACGAAAGTGGACGGATTTCTCTGGTTTTTACTACATATGAACACTTTTCACATTCTCCCGTGCAACGCAACTGCTAGTCCTCCTTTCATGCAAAATCTTAAGTTCCTAGCTCATGTCCAAGGCACCAAAGAAGGGTAAAAAGTCAATAAACGATACCTAAAACTTGAATTGTACTACTTCTTACTGGCTATTACATCAACATAGAAGCTTCATCTGTGTTCTACTATGGTGCTTTTAGTGTCTCCGCATACCGGAGTACGCGACATAGCTTTGCAGACGATAAATGTAACCGTTTCAGACAGAAGACCGGCCAATGTGACGATCTGGCTTTAAGTCGATTCGATAACAAATGACGAAAACGGACGGATTTCTAAGGTTATTACTACATATGAACTCTTTTCACATTCTCCCGTTCAACGCGGCTGCTAGTCCTCCTTTCCAGCCAAATCTTAAGGTCCTAGCTCATGTCCAAGGCACCAAAGAAGGGTAAAAAGTCAATAATCGACATTTAAAACTTGAATTGTACTACTTCTTACCAGCTATTACATCAACTTAGAAGCTTCATCTGTGTTCTACTATGGTGCTTTTAGTGTCTCCGCATACCGCAGCACGCGACATAGCTTAGCAGACGATAAATGTAACCGTTTCACACAGAAGTGCGGCCAATGTGACGATCTGGCATTAAGTCGATTCGATATTAAATGACGAAAACGGACCAATTTCTCAGGTTTTTACTACATATAAACACTTTTCACATTCTCCCGTGCAACTCGGCTGCTAGTCCTCCTTTCATGCAAAATCATAAGTTCCTAGCTCATGTCCAAGGCACCAAAGGGGGGTAAAAAGTCAATAATCGACACCTAAAACTTGAACTGTACTACTTCTTACTGGCTATTACATCAACTTAGAAGCTTCATTTGTGTTCTACTATGGTGCTTTTAGTGTCTCCGCATACCGCAGCACGCGACATAGCTGTGCAGACGATAAGTACAACCGTTTCAGAGAGAAGAGCGGCCAATGTGACGATCTGGCTTTAAGTAGATTCGATAACAAATGACGAAAACGGACAGATTCCTCAGGTTTTTACTACATATGTAGACTTTTCACATTCTCACGAGCAACTCGGCTGCTAGTCCTCCTTTCAAGCAGAATCTTACGGTCCTAGCTCATGTCCAAGGCACCAAAGTCAGCTAAAAAGTCAATAATCGATACCAAAAACTTGAATTGTACAACTTCTTACTGGCTATTACATCAACTTAGCAGCTTTATCTGTGTTCTACTATGGTGCTTTTAGTGTCTAAGCATACCGCAGCACGCGACATAGCTTTGCAGACGATAAGTACAACCGTTTCAGAGAGAAGAGCGGCCGAGTGACGATCTGACTTGAAGTCGATTCGATAACAAATGACGAAATCGGATGAATCTCTCAGGTTTTTACTATATATGAACACTTTTCACATTCTCTCGTGCAACGCGGCTGCTAGTCCTCCTTTCATGCAAAATCTTAAGTTCCTAGCTCATGTCCAAGTCACCAAAGGGGGGTAAAAAGTCAATAATCGTTACCTAAAACTTGAATTGTACTACTTCTTACTGGCTATTACATCAACTTAGAAGCTTCATCTGTGTTCTACTATGGTGCTTTTAGTGTCTACGCGACATAGCTTTGCAGACGATAAGTACAACCGTTTCAGATATAGAGCGTAAAATGTGACGATCTTGCTTTAAGTCGATTCGATAACAAATGACGAAAACGGACGGATATCTCAGGTTTTTACTACATATGAACACTTTTCACATTCTCCCGTGCTACTCGGCTGCTAGTCCTCCTTTGATGCAGAATCTTAAGATCCTAACTCATGTCCAAGGCACCAAACCAGCTAAAAAGTCAATACTCGATACCTAAAACTTGAATTGTACTACTTCTTACTGGCTATTACATCAACTTAGAAGCTTCATCTGTGTACTACTATGGTGCTTTTAGTGTCTCCGCATACCGCAGCACGCGACATAGCTTTGCAGACGATAAGTACAACCGTTTCAGATATAGAGCGTCCAATGTGACGATCTTGCTTTAAGTCGATTCGATAACAAATGACGAAAACGGACGGATATCTCAGGTTTTTACTACATATGAACACTTTTCACATTCTCCCGTGCTACTCGGCTGCTAGTCCTCCTTTGATGCAGAATCTTAAGATCCTAACTCATGTCCAAGGCACCAAACCAGCTAAAAAGTCAATACTCGATACCTAAAACTTGAATTGTACTACTTCTTACTGGCTATTACATCAACTTAGAAGCTTCATCTGTGTACTACTATGGTGCTTTTAGTGTCTCCGCATACCGCAGCACGCGACATAGCTTTGCAGACGATAAATGTAACCGTTTCAGAGAGAAGAGCGGCCAATGTGACGATCTGGCTTTAAGTCGATCCGATAACAAATGATGAAAACGGAAGAATTTCTCAGGTTTTTACTACTTATGAACACTTTTCATTTTCTCCCGTGCAACGCGGCTACTAGTTCTCCTTTCATGCAAAATCTTAAGTTCCTGGCTCATGTCCAAGGCACCAAAGCCAGCTAAAAAGTCAATAATCGAAACCTAAAACTTGAATTGTACTATTTCTTATTGGCTATTACATCAACGTAGAAACTTCATCTGTGTTCTACTATGGTGCTTTTTGTGTCTCCGCATACCGCAGCACGCGACATAGCTTTGCAGACGATAAATGTAACCGTTTGAGACAGAAGAGCGGCCAATGTGACGATCGGCCTTAAGTCGATTCGATAACAAATGACGATAACGGACGGATTTCTCAGGTTTTTACTATATATGGACACTTTTCACATTCTCCCATGCAACTCGGCTGCTAGTCCTCCTTTCATGCAGAATCTTAAGGTCCTAGCTCATGTCGAAGGCACCAAAGCCAGCTAAAAAGTCAATAATCGATACCTAAAACTTGAATTGTACTACTTCTTACTGGCTATTACATCAACTTAGAAGCTTCATCTGTGTTCTACTATGGTACTATTAGTGTCTCCGCATACCGCAGCACGCGACATAGCTTTGCAGACGATAAGTACAACCGTTTCAGAGAAGAGCGGCCAATGTGACGATCTGGCTTTAAGTCGATTCGATAAGAAAAGACGAAAGTGGACGGATTTCTCTGGTTTTTACTACATATGAACACTTTTCACATTCTCCCGTGCAACGCAACTGCTAGTCCTCCTTTCATGCAAAATCTTAAGTTCCTAGCTCATGTCCAAGGCACCAAATAAGGGTAAAAAGTCAATAAACGATACCTAAAACTTGAATTGTACTACTTCTTACTGGCTATTACATCAACATAGAAGCTTCATCTGTGTTCTACTATGGTGCTTTTAGTGTCTCCGCATACCGGAGTACGCGACATAGCTTTGCAGACGATAAATGTAACCGTTTCAGACAGAACAGCGGAAAAATGTACAATCTGACTTTAACTCAATTCGAAAACAAATGACGAAAACGGACGGATTTCTCAGATTTTTACTACATATGAACACTTTTCACATTCTCCCGTGCAACGCGGCTGTTAGTCCTCCTTTCATGCAAAATCTTAAGTTCCTAGCTCATGGCCAAGGCACCAAAGAAGGGTAAAAAGTCAATAATCGATACTTAAAACTTGTATTGTACTACTTCTTACTGGCTATTACATCAACTTAGAAGCTTCATCCGTGTTCTACTATATTGCTTTTAGTGTCTCCGCATACCGCAGCACGAAACATAGCTTTGCAAACGATAAGTACAACCGTTTCAGAGAGAAAAGCGGCCAATGTGACGATCTGGCTTTAAGTCGACTCGATAACAAATGACGAAAGTGGACGGATTTCTCTGGTTTTTACTACATATGAACACTTTTCACATTCTCCCGTGCAACGCGGTTGCTAGTCCTCCTTTCATCCAAAATCTTAAGTTCCTAGCTCATGTCCAAGGCACCAAAGAAGGGTAAAAAGTCAATAAACGATACCTAAAACTTGAATTGTACTACTTCTTACTGGCTATTACATCAACATAGAAGCTTCATCTGTGTTCTACTATTCTGCTTTTAGTGTCTCCGCATACCGGAGCACGCGACATAGCTTTGCAGACGATAAATGTAACCGTTTCAGAGAGAAGAGCGGCCAATGTGACGATCTGGCTTTAAGTCGATCCGATAACAAATGATGAAAACGGAAGAATTTCTCAGGTTTTTACTACTTATGAACACTTTTCATTTTCTCCCGTGCAACGCGGCTACTAGTTCTCCTTTCATGCAAAATCTTAAGTTCCTGGCTCATGTCCAAGGCACCAAAGCCAGCTAAAAAGTCAATAATCGAAACCTAAAACTTGAATTGTACTACTTCTTATTGGCTATTACATCAACGTAGAAACTTCATCTGTGTTCTACTATGGTGCTTTTTGTGTCTCCGCATACCGCAGCACGCGACATAGCTTTGCAGACGATAAATGTAACCGTTTCAGACAGAAGAGCGGCCAATGTGACGATCGGCCTTAAGTCGATTCGATAACAAATGACGAAAACGGACGGATTTCTCAGGTTTTTACTATATATGGACACTTTTCACATTCTCCCATGCAACTCGGCTGCTAGTCCTCCTTTCATGCAGAATCTTAAGGTCCTAGCTCATGTCGAAGGCACCAAAGCCAGCTAAAAAGTCAATAATCGATACCTAAAACTTGAATTGTACTACTTCTTACTGGCTATTACATCAACTTAGAAGCTTCATCTGTGTTCTACTATGGTACTATTAGTGTCTCCGCATACCGCAGCACGCGACATAGCTTTGCAGACGTTAAGTACATTCGTTTCAGAGAGAAGAGCGGCCAATGTGACGATCTGGCTTTAAGTCGATTCGATAACAAAATACGAAAGTGGACGGATTTCTCTGGTTTTTACTACATATGAACACTTTTCACATTCTCCCGTGCAACGCAACTGCTAGTCCTCCTTTCATGCAAAATCTTAAGTTCCTAGCTCATGTCCAAGGCACCAAAGAAGGGTAAAAAGTCAATAAACGATACCTAAAACTTGAATTGTACTACTTCTTACTGGCTATTACATCAACATAGAAGCTTCATCTGTGTTCTACTATGGTGCTTTTAGTGTCTCCGCATACCGGAGTACGCGACATAGCTTTGCAGACGATAAATGTAACCGTTTCAGACAGAAGACCGGCCAATGTGACGATCTGGCTTTAAGTCGATTCGATAACAAATGACGAAAACGGACGGATTTCTAAGGTTATTACTACATATGAACTCTTTTCACATTCTCCCGTTCAACGCGGCTGCTAGTCCTCCTTTCCAGCCAAATCTTAAGGTCCTAGCTCATGTCCAAGGCACCAAAGAAGGGTAAAAAGTCAATAATCGACATTTAAAACTTGAATTGTACTACTTCTTACCAGCTATTACATCAACTTAGAAGCTTCATCTGTGTTCTACTATGGTGCTTTTAGTGTCTCCGCATACCGCAGCACGCGACATAGCTTAGCAGACGATAAATGTAACCGTTTCACACAGAAGTGCGGCCAATGTGACGATCTGGCATTAAGTCGATTCGATATTAAATGACGAAAACGGACCAATTTCTCAGGTTTTTACTACATATAAACACTTTTCACATTCTCCCGTGCAACTCGGCTGCTAGTCCTCCTTTCATGCAAAATCATAAGTTCCTAGCTCATGTCCAAGGCACCAAAGGGGGGTAAAAAGTCAATAATCGACACCTAAAACTTGAACTGTACTACTTCTTACTGGCTATTACATCAACTTAGAAGCTTCATTTGTGTTCTACTATGGTGCTTTTAGTGTCTCCGCATACCGCAGCACGCGACATAGCTGTGCAGACGATAAGTACAACCGTTTCAGAGAGAAGAGCGGCCAATGTGACGATCTGGCTTTAAGTAGATTCGATAACAAATGACGAAAACGGACAGATTCCTCAGGTTTTTACTACATATGTAGACTTTTCACATTCTCACGAGCAACTCGGCTGCTAGTCCTCCTTTCAAGCAGAATCTTACGGTCCTAGCTCATGTCCAAGGCACCAAAGTCAGCTAAAAAGTCAATAATCGATACCAAAAACTTGAATTGTACAACTTCTTACTGGCTATTACATCAACTTAGCAGCTTTATCTGTGTTCTACTATGGTGCTTTTAGTGTCTAAGCATACCGCAGCACGCGACATAGCTTTGCAGACGATAAGTACAACCGTTTCAGAGAGAAGAGCGGCCGAGTGACGATCTGACTTGAAGTCGATTCGATAACAAATGACGAAATCGGATGAATCTCTCAGGTTTTTACTATATATGAACACTTTTCACATTCTCTCGTGCAACGCGGCTGCTAGTCCTCCTTTCATGCAAAATCTTAAGTTCCTAGCTCATGTCCAAGTCACCAAAGGGGGGTAAAAAGTCAATAATCGTTACCTAAAACTTGAATTGTACTACTTCTTACTGGCTATTACATCAACTTAGAAGCTTCATCTGTGTTCTACTATGGTGCTTTTAGTGTCTACGCGACATAGCTTTGCAGACGATAAGTACAACCGTTTCAGATATAGAGCGTAAAATGTGACGATCTTGCTTTAAGTCGATTCGATAACAAATGACGAAAACGGACGGATATCTCAGGTTTTTACTACATATGAACACTTTTCACATTCTCCCGTGCTACTCGGCTGCTAGTCCTCCTTTGATGCAGAATCTTAAGATCCTAACTCATGTCCAAGGCACCAAACCAGCTAAAAAGTCAATACTCGATACCTAAAACTTGAATTGTACTACTTCTTACTGGCTATTACATCAACTTAGAAGCTTCATCTGTGTACTACTATGGTGCTTTTAGTGTCTCCGCATACCGCAGCACGCGACATAGCTTTGCAGACGATAAGTACAACCGTTTCAGATATAGAGCGTCCAATGTGACGATCTTGCTTTAAGTCGATTCGATAACAAATGACGAAAACGGACGGATATCTCAGGTTTTTACTACATATGAACACTTTTCACATTCTCCCGTGCTACTCGGCTGCTAGTCCTCCTTTGATGCAGAATCTTAAGATCCTAACTCATGTCCAAGGCACCAAACCAGCTAAAAAGTCAATACTCGATACCTAAAACTTGAATTGTACTACTTCTTACTGGCTATTACATCAACTTAGAAGCTTCATCTGTGTACTACTATGGTGCTTTTAGTGTCTCCGCATACCGCAGCACGCGACATAGCTTTGCAGACGATAAATGTAACCGTTTCAGAGAGAAGAGCGGCCAATGTGACGATCTGGCTTTAAGTCGATCCGATAACAAATGATGAAAACGGAAGAATTTCTCAGGTTTTTACTACTTATGAACACTTTTCATTTTCTCCCGTGCAACGCGGCTACTAGTTCTCCTTTCATGCAAAATCTTAAGTTCCTGGCTCATGTCCAAGGCACCAAAGCCAGCTAAAAAGTCAATAATCGAAACCTAAAACTTGAATTGTACTATTTCTTATTGGCTATTACATCAACGTAGAAACTTCATCTGTGTTCTACTATGGTGCTTTTTGTGTCTCCGCATACCGCAGCACGCGACATAGCTTTGCAGACGATAAATGTAACCGTTTGAGACAGAAGAGCGGCCAATGTGACGATCGGCCTTAAGTCGATTCGATAACAAATGACGATAACGGACGGATTTCTCAGGTTTTTACTATATATGGACACTTTTCACATTCTCCCATGCAACTCGGCTGCTAGTCCTCCTTTCATGCAGAATCTTAAGGTCCTAGCTCATGTCGAAGGCACCAAAGCCAGCTAAAAAGTCAATAATCGATACCTAAAACTTGAATTGTACTACTTCTTACTGGCTATTACATCAACTTAGAAGCTTCATCTGTGTTCTACTATGGTACTATTAGTGTCTCCGCATACCGCAGCACGCGACATAGCTTTGCAGACGATAAGTACAACCGTTTCAGAGAAGAGCGGCCAATGTGACGATCTGGCTTTAAGTCGATTCGATAAGAAAAGACGAAAGTGGACGGATTTCTCTGGTTTTTACTACATATGAACACTTTTCACATTCTCCCGTGCAACGCAACTGCTAGTCCTCCTTTCATGCAAAATCTTAAGTTCCTAGCTCATGTCCAAGGCACCAAATAAGGGTAAAAAGTCAATAAACGATACCTAAAACTTGAATTGTACTACTTCTTACTGGCTATTACATCAACATAGAAGCTTCATCTGTGTTCTACTATGGTGCTTTTAGTGTCTCCGCATACCGGAGTACGCGACATAGCTTTGCAGACGATAAATGTAACCGTTTCAGACAGAACAGCGGAAAAATGTACAATCTGACTTTAACTCAATTCGAAAACAAATGACGAAAACGGACGGATTTCTCAGATTTTTACTACATATGAACACTTAACACGCGATCTAGTGCAACGCGGCTGTTAGTCCTCCTTTCATGCAAAATCTTAAGTTCCTAGCTCATGGCCAAGGCACCAAAGAAGGGTAAAAAGTCAATAATCGATACTTAAAACTTGTATTGTACTACTTCTTACTGGCTATTACATCAACTTAGAAGCTTCATCCGTGTTCTACTATATTGCTTTTAGTGTCTCCGCATACCGCAGCACGAAACATAGCTTTGCAAACGATAAGTACAACCGTTTCAGAGAGAAAAGCGGCCAATGTGACGATCTGGCTTTAAGTCGACTCGATAACAAATGACGAAAGTGGACGGATTTCTCTGGTTTTTACTACATATGAACACTTTTCACATTCTCCCGTGCAACGCGGTTGCTAGTCCTCCTTTCATCCAAAATCTTAAGTTCCTAGCTCATGTCCAAGGCACCAAAGAAGGGTAAAAAGTCAATAAACGATACCTAAAACTTGAATTGTACTACTTCTTACTGGCTATTACATCAACATAGAAGCTTCATCTGTGTTCTACTATTCTGCTTTTAGTGTCTCCGCATACCGGAGCACGCGACATAGCTTTGCAGACGATAAATGTAACCGTTTCAGAGAGAAGAGCGGCCAATGTGACGATCTGGCTTTAAGTCGATCCGATAACAAATGATGAAAACGGAAGAATTTCTCAGGTTTTTACTACTTATGAACACTTTTCATTTTCTCCCGTGCAACGCGGCTACTAGTTCTCCTTTCATGCAAAATCTTAAGTTCCTGGCTCATGTCCAAGGCACCAAAGCCAGCTAAAAAGTCAATAATCGAAACCTAAAACTTGAATTGTACTACTTCTTATTGGCTATTACATCAACGTAGAAACTTCATCTGTGTTCTACTATGGTGCTTTTTGTGTCTCCGCATACCGCAGCACGCGACATAGCTTTGCAGACGATAAATGTAACCGTTTCAGACAGAAGAGCGGCCAATGTGACGATCGGCCTTAAGTCGATTCGATAACAAATGACGAAAACGGACGGATTTCTCAGGTTTTTACTATATATGGACACTTTTCACATTCTCCCATGCAACTCGGCTGCTAGTCCTCCTTTCATGCAGAATCTTAAGGTCCTAGCTCATGTCGAAGGCACCAAAGCCAGCTAAAAAGTCAATAATCGATACCTAAAACTTGAATTGTACTACTTCTTACTGGCTATTACATCAACTTAGAAGCTTCATCTGTGTTCTACTATGGTACTATTAGTGTCTCCGCATACCGCAGCACGCGACATAGCTTTGCAGACGTTAAGTACATTCGTTTCAGAGAGAAGAGCGGCCAATGTGACGATCTGGCTTTAAGTCGATTCGATAACAAAAGACGAAAGTGGACGGATTTCTCTGGTTTTTACTACATATGAACACTTTTCACATTCTCCCGTGCAACGCAACTGCTAGTCCTCCTTTCATGCAAAATCTTAAGTTCCTAGCTCATGTCCAAGGCACCAAAGAAGGGTAAAAAGTCAATAAACGATACCTAAAACTTGAATTGTACTACTTCTTACTGGCTATTACATCAACATAGAAGCTTCATCTGTGTTCTACTATGGTGCTTTTAGTGTCTCCGCATACCGGAGTACGCGACATAGCTTTGCAGACGATAAATGTAACCGTTTCAGACAGAAGACCGGCCAATGTGACGATCTGGCTTTAAGTCGATTCGATAACAAATGACGAAAACGGACGGATTTCTAAGGTTATTACTACATATGAACTCTTTTCACATTCTCCCGTTCAACGCGGCTGCTAGTCCTCCTTTCCAGCCAAATCTTAAGGTCCTAGCTCATGTCCAAGGCACCAAAGAAGGGTAAAAAGTCAATAATCGACATTTAAAACTTGAATTGTACTACTTCTTACCAGCTATTACATCAACTTAGAAGCTTCATCTGTGTTCTACTATGGTGCTTTTAGTGTCTCCGCATACCGCAGCACGCGACATAGCTTAGCAGACGATAAATGTAACCGTTTCACACAGAAGTGCGGCCAATGTGACGATCTGGCATTAAGTCGATTCGATATTAAATGACGAAAACGGACCAATTTCTCAGGTTTTTACTACATATAAACACTTTTCACATTCTCCCGTGCAACTCGGCTGCTAGTCCTCCTTTCATGCAAAATCATAAGTTCCTAGCTCATGTCCAAGGCACCAAAGGGGGGTAAAAAGTCAATAATCGACACCTAAAACTTGAACTGTACTACTTCTTACTGGCTATTACATCAACTTAGAAGCTTCATTTGTGTTCTACTATGGTGCTTTTAGTGTCTCCGCATACCGCAGCACGCGACATAGCTGTGCAGACGATAAGTACAACCGTTTCAGAGAGAAGAGCGGCCAATGTGACGATCTGGCTTTAAGTAGATTCGATAACAAATGACGAAAACGGACAGATTCCTCAGGTTTTTACTACATATGTAGACTTTTCACATTCTCACGAGCAACTCGGCTGCTAGTCCTCCTTTCAAGCAGAATCTTACGGTCCTAGCTCATGTCCAAGGCACCAAAGTCAGCTAAAAAGTCAATAATCGATACCAAAAACTTGAATTGTACAACTTCTTACTGGCTATTACATCAACTTAGCAGCTTTATCTGTGTTCTACTATGGTGCTTTTAGTGTCTAAGCATACCGCAGCACGCGACATAGCTTTGCAGACGATAAGTACAACCGTTTCAGAGAGAAGAGCGGCCGAGTGACGATCTGACTTGAAGTCGATTCGATAACAAATGACGAAATCGGATGAATCTCTCAGGTTTTTACTATATATGAACACTTTTCACATTCTCCCGTGCAACGCGGCTGCTAGTCCTCCTTTCATGCAAAATCTTAAGTTCCTAGCTCATGTCCAAGTCACCAAAGGGGGGTAAAAAGTCAATAATCGTTACCTAAAACTTGAATTGTACTACTTCTTACTGGCTATTACATCAACTTAGAAGCTTCATCTGTGTTCTACTATGGTGCTTTTAGTGTCTACGCGACATAGCTTTGCAGACGATAAGTACAACCGTTTCAGATATAGAGCGTCCAATGTGACGATCTTGCTTTAAGTCGATTCGATAACAAATGACGAAAACGGACGGATATCTCAGGTTTTTACTACATATGAACACTTTTCACATTCTCCCGTGCTACTCGGCTGCTAGTCCTCCTTTGATGCAGAATCTTAAGATCCTAACTCATGTCCAAGGCACCAAACCAGCTAAAAAGTCAATACTCGATACCTAAAACTTGAATTGTACTACTTCTTACTGGCTATTACATCAACTTAGAAGCTTCATCTGTGTACTACTATGGTGCTTTTAGTGTCTCCGCATACCGCAGCACGCGACATAGCTTTGCAGACGATAAGTACAACCGTTTCAGAGAGAAGAGCGGCCAATGTGACGATCAGGCTTTAAGTCGATTCGATAACAAATGACGAAAACGGACGGATTTCTCAGGTTTTTACTACATATGAACACTTTTCACATTCTCCCGTGCAACGCGGTTGCTAGTCCTCCTTTCATGCAAAATCTTAAGTTCCTAGCTCATGTCCATGGCACCAAAGGGGGGTAAAAAGTCAATAATAATTACCTAAAACTTGAATTGTACTACTTCTTACTGGCTATTACATCAACTTAGAAGCTTCATCTGTGTTCTACTATGGTGCCTTTAGTGTCTCCGCATACCGCAGCACGCGACATAGCTTTGCAAACGATAAGTACAACCGCTTCAGAGAGAAGAGCGGGCAATGTGAAGATGAGGCTTTAAGGCGATTCGATAACAAACGACGAAAACGGACGGATTTCTTAGGTTCTTACTACATATCAACACTTTTCACAGTCTCCCGTGCAACTCGGCTGCTTGTTCTCCTTTCATGCAAAATCTTAAGTTCCTAGCTCATGTCCAAGGCACCAAAGATGGGGATAAAGTCAATAATCGATACCTAAAACTTGAATTGTACTACTTCTTCCTTGCTATTACATCAACTTAGAAGCATCGAATGTGATCTACTATGGTGCTTTTAGTGTCTCCGCATACTGCAGCACGCGACATAGCTTTGCTGTCGATAAGTACAACCGTTTCAGAGAGAAGAGGGTCCAATGTGACGATCTGCCTTTAAGGCGATTCGATAACAAATGACGAAAACGGACGGATTTCTCAGGTTTTTAATACATATGAACCCTTTTCACATTCTCTCGTGCAACTCGGCTGCTAGTCCTCCTTGCATGCAAAATCTTAAGTTCCTAGCTCATGTCCAAGGCACCAAAGCCAGCTTAAAAGTCAATAATCGATACCTAAAACTTGAATTGTACTACTTCTTACTGGCTATTACTTCAACTTAGAAGCTCATCTGTGTTCTGCTATGGTGCTTTTAGTGTCTACGGATACCGCAGCACGCGACATAGCTTTGCAGACAATAAGTACAACCGTTTCAGAGAGAAGAGCGGCCGATGTGACGATCTGGCTTAAAGACGATTCGATAACAAATGACGAAAACGGACGGATTTCTCAGGTTTTTACTACATATGAACACTTTTCACATTCGCCCGTGCAACTCGGCTGCTAGTCTCATGCAGAATCTTAAGGTCCGAGCTCATGTCCAAAGATCCAAACCAGCTATAAAGTCAATAATCGATACCTAAAACTTGAATTGTACTACTTCTTACTGGGTATTACATAGACTTAGAAGCATCATCTGTGTTCTACTATGGTGCTTTTAGTGTCTCCGCATACCGCAGCACGCGACATAGCTTTGCAGACGATAAGTACATCCGTTTCGTAGAGAAGAGCGGCCAAAGTGACGTTCTGGCATTAAGTCGATACGATAACAAATGACGAAAACGGACGTATTTCTCAGGTTTTTACTACGTATGAACACTTTGCACATTCTGCCGTGCAACGCAGCTGCTAGTCCTCCTTTCATGCAAAATTTTAAGGTCCTAGGTCAAATCCAAGCCACCAAAGCCGGCTAAAGAGTGAATAATCGATAACTAAAACTTGAATTGTACTACCTCTTACTGGCTATTGTTTCAAACTAGAAGCTTCTTCTGTGTTCTACTATGGTGCTTTTAGTGTCTCCGCATAACGCAGCACGCGACACAGCTTTGCAGACGATAAATGTAACCGTTTCAGAGAGAAGAGCGGCCAATGTGACGATCTAGCGTTAAATCGGTTCTATAAGAAATGACGAAAACGGACGGATTTCTCAGGTTCTTACTACATATGAACACTTTTCACATTCTCCCATGCAACGCGGCTGCTAGTCCTCCTTTCATGCAAAATCTTAAGGTCCTAGATCATGTCCAAGCCACCAAAGACGGGTAAAAAGTCAATAATCGATAACTAAAACTTGAATTGTACTACTTCTTACTGGCTATTACTTCAACTTAGAAGCGTCTTCTGCGTTCTACTATGGTGCTTTTTGTATCTCCGCATACCGCAGCACGCGACATAGCTTTGCAGACGATAAATGTAACCGTTTCAGAGAGAAAAGCGGCCAATGTGACGATCTGGCTTTAAGTCGATTCGATAACAAATGACGAAAACGGACGGATTTCTCAGGTTTTTACTACGTATGAACACTTTTCACATTCTGCCGTGCAACGCGGCTGCTAGTCCTCCTTTCATGCAAAATCTTAAGGTCCTAGGTCATGTCCAAGCCACCAAAGCCGGATAAAAAGTGAATAATCGATAACTAAAACTTGAATTGTACTACCTCTTACTGGCTATTGTTTCAAACTAGAAGCTTCATCTGTGTTCTACTATGGTGCTTTTAGTTTCTCCGCATACCGCAGCACGCGACATAGCTATGCAGACGATAAATGTAACCGTCTCAGAGAGAAAAGCGGCCATTGTGACGATCTGGTTTTAAGTCGATTCGATAACAAATGACGAAAACGGACGGATTTCTCAGGTTTTTACCACATATGAACACATTTCACATTCTCCCGTGCAACGCGGCTGCTAGTCCTCCTTTCATGCAAAATCTTAAGGTCCTAGGTCATGTCCAAGCCACCAAAGCCGGATAAAATGTGAATAATCGACAACTAAAACTTGAATTGTACTACTTCTTACTGGCTATTACTTCAACTTAGAAGCTTCTTCTGTGTTCTATGGTGCTTTTAGTGTCTCCGCATACCGCAGCACGCGACATAGCTTTGCAGACGATAAATGTAACCGTCTCAGAGAGAAAAGCGGCCAATGTGACGATCTGGCTTTAAGTCGATTCGATAACAAATGACAAAAACGGACGGATTTCTCAGGTTTTTACTACATATGCACACTTTGCACATTCTCCCATGCAACGCGGCTGCTAGTCCTCCTTTCATGCAAAATCGTAAGGTCCTAGGTCATGTCCAAGCCACCAAAGCCGGCTAAAAAGTGAATAATCGACAACTAAAACTTGAATTGTACTTCTTCTTACTGGCTATTACTTCAACTTAGAAGCTTCTTCTGTGTTCTACTATGGTGCTTTTAGTGTCTCCGCATACCGCAGCACGCGACATAGCTTTGCAGACGATAAATGTAACCGTCTCAGAGAGAAAAGCGGCCAATGTGACGATCTGGCTTTAAGTCGATTCGATAACAAATGACAAAAACGGACGGATTTCTCAGGTTTATACTACATATGCACACTTTTCACATTCTCCCATGCAACGCGGATGCCAGTCCACATTTCATGCAAAATCTTAAGTTCCTAGCTCATGTCCAAGTCACCAAAGAAGGGTAAAAAGTCAATAATCGATAACTAAAACTTGAATTGTACTACTGCTTACTGTCTATTCCATCGACTTAGAAGCTTCATATGTGTTCTACTATGGTGCTTTTAGTGTTTCTGCATACCGCAGCACGCGACATAGCTTTGCAGACCATAAATGTAACCGTTTCAGACAGAAGTGCGGCCAATGTGACGATCTGGCTATAAGTCGATTCGATAACAAATGACGAAAACGGACGGATTTCTCAGGTTTTTACTACATATGAACACTTTTCACATTCTGCCGTGCAACGCGGCTGCTAGTCCTCCTTTCATGCAAAATCTTAAGGTCCTAGGTCATGTCCAAGCCACCAAAGCCGGCTAAAAAGTGAATAATCGATAACTAAAATCTGAATTGTACTACCTCTTACTGGCTATTATTTCAACCTAGAAGCTTCTTCTGTGTTCTACTATGGTGCTTTTAGTGTCTCCGCATACCGCAGCACGCGACTTAGCTTTGCAGACGATAAGTGTAACCGTCTCAGAGAGAAAAGCGGCCAATGTGACGATCTGGCTTTAAGTCGATTCGATAACAAATGACGAAAACGGACGGATTTCTCAGGGTTTTACTACATATGAACACTTTTCATATTCTCCCGTGCAACGCGGCTGCTAGTCCTCCTTTCATGCAAAATCTTATGGTCCAAGGTCTTGTCCAAGCCACCAAATGCGGCTAAAGAGTGAATAACCGACAACTAAAACGAGAATTGTACTACTTCTTTCTGGATATTACTTCAACTTAGAAGCTTCTTCTGTGTTCTACTATGATGCTTTTAGTGTCTCCGCATACCGCAGCACGTGACATAGCTTTGCAGACGATAAATGTAACCGTCTCAGAGCGAAAAGCGGCCAATGTGACGATCTGGCTTTAAATCGATTCGATAACAAATGACGAAAACGGACAGATTTCTCAGGTTTTTACTACATATGAACACATTTCACATCCTCCCGTGCAACGTGGCTGCTAGTCCTCCTTTCATGCAAAATCTTAAGGTCCTAGGTCATGTATAAGCCACCAAAGCCGGCTAAAAAGTGAATAATCGATAACTAAAACTTGAATTGTACTACTTCTTACTGGCTATTTTTTCAACCTAGAAGCTTCTTCTGTGTTGTACTATGGTGCTTTTACTGTCTCCACATACCGCAGCACGCGGCATAGCTTTGCAGACGATAAATGTAACCGTCTCAGAGAGAAAAGCGGCCAATGCGACGATCTGGGTTTAAGTCGATTCCATAACAAATGACGAAAACGGACGGATTTCTCAGGTTTTTACTACATATGAACACTTTTCATATTCTCCCGTGCATCTCGGCTGCTAGTCCTCCTTTCAAACATAATCTTAAGGTCCTAGCTCATGTCCAAGGCACCAAAGCCAGCTAAAAAGTCAATAATCAATACCTAAAACTTGAATTGTACTACTTCTTACTGGCTATTACATCAACTTAGAAGCTTCTTCTGTGTTTTACTATGGAGCTTTTTGTGTCTCCGCATACCGCAGCACGCGACATAGCTTTGCAGACGATAAATGTAACCGTCTCAGAGAGAAAAGCGGCCATTGTGACGATCTGGCCTTTATTCGATTCGATAACAAATGACGAAAACGGACGGATTTCTCAGGTTTTTACTACATATGAAAACTTTTCACATTCAGCCGTGCGACGCGGCAGCTAGTCCTCCTTTCATGCAAAATCTTAAGGTCCTAGGTCATGTCCAAGCCACCAAAGCCGGATAAAAAGTGAATAATCGATAACTAAAACTTGAATTGTACTACCTCTTACTGGCTATTGTTTCAAACTAGAAGCTTCTTCTGTGTTCTACTATGGTGCTTTTAGTGTCTCCGCATACCGCAGCACGCGACATAGCTTTGCAGACGATAAATGTAACCGTCTCAGAGAGAAAAGCGGCCATTGTGACGATATGGCCTTAAGTCGATTCGATAACAAAT
This sequence comes from Schistocerca gregaria, assembly GCF_023897955.1. Lineage (NCBI taxonomy): Eukaryota > Metazoa > Arthropoda > Insecta > Orthoptera > Acrididae > Schistocerca > Schistocerca gregaria. Next base: position 4,326,307 of record NW_026061801.1, on the reverse strand, counting down.
GACGAAAACGGACGGATTTCTCAGGTTTTTACTACGTATGAACACTTTTCACATTCTCCCGTGCATCTCGGCTGCTAGTCCTCCTTTCAAACATAATCTTAAGGTCCTAGCTCATGTCCAAGGCACCAAAGATGGGGATAAAGTCAATAATCGATACCTAAAACTTGAATTGTACTACTTCTTCCTTGCTATTACATCAACTTAGAAGCATCGAATGTGATCTACTATGGTGCTTTTAGTGTCTCCGCATACTGCAGCACGCGACATAGCTTTGCTGTCGATAAGTACAACCGTTTCAGAGAGAAGAGGGTCCAATGTGACGATCTGCCTTTAAGGCGATTCGATAACAAATGACGAAAACGGACGGATTTCTCAGGTTTTTAATACATATGAACCCTTTTCACATTCTCTCGTGCAACTCGGCTGCTAGTCCTCCTTGCATGCAAAATCTTAAGTTCCTAGCTCATGTCCAAGGCACCAAAGCCAGCTTAAAAGTCAATAATCGATACCTAAAACTTGAATTGTACTACTTCTTACTGGCTATTACTTCAACGTAGAAGCTCATCTGTGTTCTGCTATGGTGCTTTTAGTGTCTACGGATACCGCAGCACGCGACATAGCTTTGCAGACGATAAGTACAACCGTTTCAGAGAGAAGAGCGGCCGATGTGACGATCTGGCTTAAAGACGATTCGATAACAAATGACGAAAACGGACGGATTTCTCAGGTTTTTACTACATATGAACACTTTTCACATTCGCCCGTGCAACTCGGCTGCTAGTCTCATGCAGAATCTTAAGGTCCGAGCTCATGTCCAAAGATCCAAACCAGCTAAAAAGTCAATAATCGATACCTAAAACTTGAATTGTACTACTTCTTACTGGGTATTACATAGACTTAGAAGCATCATCTGTGTTCTACTATGGTGCTTTTAGTGTCTCCGCATACCGCAGCACGCGACATAGCTTTGCAGACGATAAGTACATCCGTTTCGTAGAGAAGAGCGGCCAAAGTGACGTTCTGGCTTTAAGTCGATACGATAACAAATGACGAAAACGGACGGATTTCTCAGGTTTTTACTACGTATGAACACTTTGCACATTCTGCCGTGCAACGCGGCTGCTAGTCCTCCTTTCATGCAAAATTTTAAGGTCCTAGGTCAAATCCAAGCCACCAAAGCCGGCTAAAAAGTGAATAATCGATAACTAAAACTTGAATTGTACTACCTCTTACTGGCTATTGTTTCAAACTAGAAGCTTCTTCTGTGTTCTACTATGGTGCTTTTAGTGTCTCCGCATAACGCAGCACGCGACACAGCTTTGCAGACGATAAATGTAACCGTTTCAGAGAGAAGAGCGGCCAATGTGACGATCTAGCGTTAAATCGGTTCTATAAGAAATGACGAAAACGGACGGATTTCTCAGGTTCTTACTACATATGAACACTTTTCACATTCTCCCATGCAACGCGGCTGCTAGTCCTCCTTTCATGCAAAATCCTAAGGTCCTAGATCATGTCCAAGCCACTAAAGACGGGTAAAAAGTCAATAATCGATAACTAAAACTTGAATTGTACTACTTCTTACTGGCTATTACTTCAACTTAGAAGCGTCTTCTGCGTTCTACTATGGTGCTTTTTGTATCTCCGCATACCGCAGCACGCGACATAGCTTTGCAGACGATAAATGTAACCGTTTCAGAGAGAAAAGCGGCCAATGTGACGATCTGGCTTTAAGTCGATTCGATAACAAATGACGAAAACGGACGGATTTCTCAGGGTTTTACTACATATGAACACTTTTCATATTCTCCCGTGCAACGCGGCTGCTAGTCCTCCTTTCATGCAAAATCTTATGGTCCAAGGTCTTGTCCAAGCCACCAAATGCGGCTAAAGAGTGAATAACCGACAACTAAAACGAGAATTGTACTACTTCTTTCTGGATATTACTTCAACTTAGAAGCTTCTTCTGTGTTCTACTATGATGCTTTTAGTGTCTCCGCATACCGCAGCACGTGACATAGCTTTGCAGACGATAAATGTAACCGTCTCAGAGCGAAAAGCGGCCAATGTGACGATCTGGCTTTAAATCGATTCGATAACAAATGACGAAAACGGACAGATTTCTCAGGTTTTTACTACATATGAACACATTTCACATCCTCCCGTGCAACGTGGCTGCTAGTCCTCCTTTCATGCAAAATCTTAAGGTCCTAGGTCATGTATAAGCCACCAAAGCCGGCTAAAAAGTGAATAATCGATAACTAAAACTTGAATTGTACTACTTCTTACTGGCTATTTTTTCAACCTAGAAGCTTCTTCTGTGTTGTACTATGGTGCTTTTACTGTCTCCACATACCGCAGCACGCGGCATAGCTTTGCAGACGATAAATGTAACCGTCTCAGAGAGAAAAGCGGCCAATGCGACGATCTGGGTTTAAGTCGATTCCATAACAAATGACGAAAACGGACGGATTTCTCAGGTTTTTACTACATATGAACACTTTTCATATTCTCCCGTGCATCTCGGCTGCTAGTCCTCCTTTCAAACATAATCTTAAGGTCCTAGCTCATGTCCAAGGCACCAAAGCCAGCTAAAAAGTCAATAATCAATACCTAAAACTTGAATTGTACTACTTCTTACTGGCTATTACATCAACTTAGAAGCTTCTTCTGTGTTTTACTATGGAGCTTTTTGTGTCTCCGCATACCGCAGCACGTGACATAGCTTTGCAGACGATAAATGTAACCGTCTCAGAGAGAAAAGCGGCCATTGTGACGATCTGGCCTTTATTCGATTCGATAACAAATGACGAAAACGGACGGATTTCTCAGGTTTTTACTACATATGAAAACTTTTCACATTCAGCCGTGCGACGCGGCAGCTAGTCCTCCTTTCATGCAAAATCTTAAGGTCCTAGGTCATGTCCAAGCCACCAAAGCCGGATAAAAAGTGAATAATCGATAACTAAAACTTGAATTGTACTACCTCTTACTGGCTATTGTTTCAAACTAGAAGCTTCTTCTGTGTTCTACTATGGTGCTTTTAGTGTCTCCGCATACCGCAGCACGCGACATAGCTTTGCAGACGATAAATGTAACCGTCTCAGAGAGAAAAGCGGCCATTGTGACGATATGGCCTTAAGTCGATTCGATAACAAATGACGAAAACGGACGGATTTCTCAGGTTTTTACTACGTATGAACACTTTTCACATTCTCCCGTGCATCTCGGCTGCTAGTCCTCCTTTCAAACATAATCTTAAGGTCCTAGCTCATGTCCAAGGCACCAAAGATGGGGATAAAGTCAATAATCGATACCTAAAACTTGAATTGTACTACTTCTTCCTTGCTATTACATCAACTTAGAAGCATCGAATGTGATCTACTATGGTGCTTTTAGTGTCTCCGCATACTGCAGCACGCGACATAGCTTTGCTGTCGATAAGTACAACCGTTTCAGAGAGAAGAGGGTCCAATGTGACGATCTGCCTTTAAGGCGATTCGATAACAAATGACGAAAACGGACGGATTTCTCAGGTTTTTAATACATATGAACCCTTTTCACATTCTCTCGTGCAACTCGGCTGCTAGTCCTCCTTGCATGCAAAATCTTAAGTTCCTAGCTCATGTCCAAGGCACCAAAGCCAGCTTAAAAGTCAATAATCGATACCTAAAACTTGAATTGTACTACTTCTTACTGGCTATTACTTCAACTTAGAAGCTCATCTGTGTTCTGCTATGGTGCTTTTAGTGTCTACGGATACCGCAGCACGCGACATAGCTTTGCAGACGATAAGTACAACCGTTTCAGAGAGAAGAGCGGCCGATGTGACGATCTGGCTTAAAGACGATTCGATAACAAATGACGAAAACGGACGGATTTCTCAGGTTTTTACTACATATGAACACTTTTCACATTCGCCCGTGCAACTCGGCTGCTAGTCTCATGCAGAATCTTAAGGTCCGAGCTCATGTCCAAAGATCCAAACCAGCTAAAAAGTCAATAATCGATACCTAAAACTTGAATTGTACTACTTCTTACTGGGTATTACATAGACTTAGAAGCATCATCTGTGTTCTACTATGGTGCTTTTAGTGTCTCCGCATACCGCAGCACGCGACATAGCTTTGCAGACGATAAGTACATCCGTTTCGTAGAGAAGAGCGGCCAAAGTGACGTTCTGGCTTTAAGTCGATACGATAACAAATGACGAAAACGGACGGATTTCTCAGGTTTTTACTACGTATGAACACTTTGCACATTCTGCCGTGCAACGCGGCTGCTAGTCCTCCTTTCATGCAAAATTTTAAGGTCCTAGGTCAAATCCAAGCCACCAAAGCCGGCTAAAAAGTGAATAATCGATAACTAAAACTTGAATTGTACTACCTCTTACTGGCTATTGTTTCAAACTAGAAGCTTCTTCTGTGTTCTACTATGGTGCTTTTAGTGTCTCCGCATAACGCAGCACGCGACACAGCTTTGCAGACGATAAATGTAACCGTTTCAGAGAGAAGAGCGGCCAATGTGACGATCTAGCGTTAAATCGGTTCTATAAGAAATGACGAAAACGGACGGATTTCTCAGGTTCTTACTACATATGAACACTTTTCACATTCTCCCATGCAACGCGGCTGCTAGTCCTCCTTTCATGCAAAATCTTAAGGTCCTAGATCATGTCCAAGCCACCAAAGACGGGTAAAAAGTCAATAATCGATAACTAAAACTTGAATTGTACTACTTCTTACTGGCTATTACTTCAACTTAGAAGCGTCTTCTGCGTTCTACTATGGTGCTTTTTGTATCTCCGCATACCGCAGCACGCGACATAGCTTTGCAGACGATAAATGTAACCGTTTCAGAGAGAAAAGCGGCCAATGTGACGATCTGGCTTTAAGTCGATTCGATAACAAATGACGAAAACGGACGGATTTCTCAGGTTTTTACTACGTATGAACACTTTTCACATTCTGCCGTGCAACGCGGCTGCTAGTCCTCCTTTCATGCAAAATCTTAAGGTCCTAGGTCATGTCCAAGCCACCAAAGCCGGATAAAACGTGAATAATCGATAACTAAAACTTGAATTGTACTACCTCTTACTGGCTATTGTTTCAAACTAGAAGCTTCATCTGTGTTCTACTATGGTGCTTTTAGTTTCTCCGCATACCGCAGCACGCGACATAGCTATGCAGACGATAAATGTAACCGTCTCAGAGAGAAAAGCGGCCATTGTGACGATCTGGTTTTAAGTCGATTCGATAACAAATGACGAAAACGGACGGATTTCTCAGGTTTTTACCACATATGAACACATTTCACATTCTCCCGTGCAACGCGGCTGCTAGTCCTCCTTTCATGCAAAATCTTAAGGTCCTAGGTCATGTCCAAGCCACCAAAGCCGGATAAAATGTGAATAATCGACAACTAAAACTTGAATTGTACTACTTCTTACTGGCTATTACTTCAACTTAGAAGCTTCTTCTGTGTTCTATGGTGCTTTTAGTGTCTCCGCATACCGCACCACGCGACATAGCTTTGCAGACGATAAATGTAACCGTCTCAGAGAGAAAAGCGGCCAATGTGACGATCTGGCTTTAAGTCGATTCGATAACAAATGACAAAAACGGACGGATTTCTCAGGTTTTTACTACATATGCACACTTTGCACATTCTCCCATGCAACGCGGCTGCTAGTCCTCCTTTCATGCAAAATCGTAAGGTCCTAGGTCATGTCCAAGCCACCAAAGCCGGCTAAAAAGTGAATAATCGACAACTAAAACTTGAATTGTACTACTTCTTACTGGCTATTACATCAACTTAGAAGCTTCTTCTGTGTTTTACTATGGAGCTTTTTGTGTCTCCGCATACCGCAGCACGCGACATAGCTTTGCAGACGATAAATGTAACCGTCTCAGAGAGAAAAGCGGCCATTGTGACGATCTGGCCTTTATTCGATTCGATAACAAATGACGAAAACGGACGGATTTCTCAGGTTTTTACTACATATGAAAACTTTTCACATTCAGCCGTGCGACGCGGCAGCTAGTCCTCCTTTCATGCAAAATCTTAAGGTCCTAGGTCATGTCCAAGCCACCAAAGCCGGATAAAAAGTGAATAATCGATAACTAAAACTTGAATTGTACTACCTCTTACTGGCTATTGTTTCAAACTAGAAGCTTCTTCTGTGTTCTACTATGGTGCTTTTAGTGTCTCCGCATACCGCAGCACGCGACATAGCTTTGCAGACGATAAATGTAACCGTCTCAGAGAGAAAAGCGGCCATTGTGACGATATGGCCTTAAGTCGATTCGATAACAAATGACGAAAACGGACGGATTTCTCAGGTTTTTACTACGTATGAACACTTTTCACATTCTCCCGTGCATCTCGGCTGCTAGTCCTCCTTTCAAACATAATCTTAAGGTCCTAGCTCATGTCCAAGGCACCAAAGATGGGGATAAAGTCAATAATCGATACCTAAAACTTGAATTGTACTACTTCTTCCTTGCTATTACATCAACTTAGAAGCATCGAATGTGATCTACTATGGTGCTTTTAGTGTCTCCGCATACTGCAGCACGCGACATAGCTTTGCTGTCGATAAGTACAACCGTTTCAGAGAGAAGAGGGTCCAATGTGACGATCTGCCTTTAAGGCGATTCGATAACAAATGACGAAAACGGACGGATTTCTCAGGTTTTTAATACATATGAACCCTTTTCACATTCTCTCGTGCAACTCGGCTGCTAGTCCTCCTTGCATGCAAAATCTTAAGTTCCTAGCTCATGTCCAAGGCACCAAAGCCAGCTTAAAAGTCAATAATCGATACCTAAAACTTGAATTGTACTACTTCTTACTGGCTATTACTTCAACTTAGAAGCTCATCTGTGTTCTGCTATGGTGCTTTTAGTGTCTACGGATACCGCAGCACGCGACATAGCTTTGCAGACGATAAGTACAACCGTTTCAGAGAGAAGAGCGGCCGATGTGACGATCTGGCTTAAAGACGATTCGATAACAAATGACGAAAACGGACGGATTTCTCAGGTTTTTACTACATATGAACACTTTTCACATTCGCCCGTGCAACTCGGCTGCTAGTCTCATGCAGAATCTTAAGGTCCGAGCTCATGTCCAAAGATCCAAACCAGCTAAAAAGTCAATAATCGATACCTAAAACTTGAATTGTACTACTTCTTACTGGGTATTACATAGACTTAGAAGCATCATCTGTGTTCTACTATGGTGCTTTTAGTGTCTCCGCATACCGCAGCACGCGACATAGCTTTGCAGACGATAAGTACATCCGTTTCGTAGAGAAGAGCGGCCAAAGTGACGTTCTGGCTTTAAGTCGATACGATAACAAATGACGAAAACGGACGGATTTCTCAGGTTTTTACTACGTATGAACACTTTGCACATTCTGCCGTGCAACGCGGCTGCTAGTCCTCCTTTCATGCAAAATTTTAAGGTCCTAGGTCAAATCCAAGCCACCAAAGCCGGCTAAAAAGTGAATAATCGATAACTAAAACTTGAATTGTACTACCTCTTACTGGCTATTGTTTCAAACTAGAAGCTTCTTCTGTGTTCTACTATGGTGCTTTTAGTGTCTCCGCATAACGCAGCACGCGACACAGCTTTGCAGACGATAAATGTAACCGTTTCAGAGAGAAGAGCGGCCAATGTGACGATCTAGCGTTAAATCGGTTCTATAAGAAATGACGAAAACGGACGGATTTCTCAGGTTCTTACTACATATGAACACTTTTCACATTCTCCCATGCAACGCGGCTGCTAGTCCTCCTTTCATGCAAAATCTTAAGGTCCTAGATCATGTCCAAGCCACCAAAGACGGGTAAAAAGTCAATAATCGATAACTAAAACTTGAATTGTACTACTTCTTACTGGCTATTACTTCAACTTAGAAGCGTCTTCTGCGTTCTACTATGGTGCTTTTTGTATCTCCGCATACCGCAGCACGCGACATAGCTTTGCAGACGATAAATGTAACCGTTTCAGAGAGAAAAGCGGCCAATGTGACGATCTGGCTTTAAGTCGATTCGATAACAAATGACGAAAACGGACGGATTTCTCAGGTTTTTACTACGTATGAACACTTTTCACATTCTGCCGTGCAACGCGGCTGCTAGTCCTCCTTTCATGCAAAATCTTAAGGTCCTAGGTCATGTCCAAGCCACCAAAGCCGGATAAAACGTGAATAATCGATAACTAAAACTTGAATTGTACTACCTCTTACTGGCTATTGTTTCAAACTAGAAGCTTCATCTGTGTTCTACTATGGTGCTTTTAGTTTCTCCGCATACCGCAGCACGCGACATAGCTATGCAGACGATAAATGTAACCGTCTCAGAGAGAAAAGCGGCCATTGTGACGATCTGGTTTTAAGTCGATTCGATAACAAATGACGAAAACGGACGGATTTCTCAGGTTTTTACCACATATGAACACATTTCACATTCTCCCGTGCAACGCGGCTGCTAGTCCTCCTTTCATGCAAAATCTTAAGGTCCTAGGTCATGTCCAAGCCACCAAAGCCGGATAAAATGTGAATAATCGACAACTAAAACTTGAATTGTACTACTTCTTACTGGCTATTACTTCAACTTAGAAGCTTCTTCTGTGTTCTATGGTGCTTTTAGTGTCTCCGCATACCGCAGCACGCGACATAGCTTTGCAGACGATAAATGTAACCGTCTCAGAGAGAAAAGCGGCCAATGTGACGATCTGGCTTTAAGTCGATTCGATAACAAATGACAAAAACGGACGGATTTCTCAGGTTTTTACTACATATGCACACTTTGCACATTCTCCCATGCAACGCGGCTGCTAGTCCTCCTTTCATGCAAAATCGTAAGGTCCTAGGTCATGTCCAAGCCACCAAAGCCGGCTAAAAAGTGAATAATCGACAACTAAAACTTGAATTGTACTTCTTCTTACTGGCTATTACTTCAACTTAGAAGCTTCTTCTGTGTTCTACTATGGTGCTTTTAGTGTCTCCGCATACCGCAGCACGCGACATAGCTTTGCAGACGATAAATGTAACCGTCTCAGAGAGAAAAGCGGCCAATGTGACGATCTGGCTTTAAGTCGATTCGATAACAAATGACAAAAACGGACGGATTTCTCAGGTTTATACTACATATGCACACTTTTCACATTCTCCCATGCAACGCGGATGCCAGTCCACATTTCATGCAAAATCTTAAGTTCCTAGCTCATGTCCAAGTCACCAAAGAAGGGTAAAAAGTCAATAATCGATAACTAAAACTTGAATTGTACTACTGCTTACTGTCTATTCCATCGACTTAGAAGCTTCATATGTGTTCTACTATGGTGCTTTTAGTGTTTCTGCATACCGCAGCACGCGACATAGCTTTGCAGACCATAAATGTAACCGTTTCAGACAGAAGTGCGGCCAATGTGACGATCTGGCTATAAGTCGATTCGATAACAAATGACGAAAACGGACGGATTTCTCAGGTTTTTACTACATATGAACACTTTTCACATTCTGCCGTGCAACGCGGCTGCTAGTCCTCCTTTCATGCAAAATCTTAAGGTCCTAGGTCATGTCCAAGCCACCAAAGCCGGCTAAAAAGTGAATAATCGATAACTAAAATCTGAATTGTACTACCTCTTACTGGCTATTATTTCAACCTAGAAGCTTCTTCTGTGTTCTACTATGGTGCTTTTAGTGTCTCCGCATACCGCAGCACGCGACTTAGCTTTGCAGACGATAAGTGTAACCGTCTCAGAGAGAAAAGCGGCCAATGTGACGATCTGGCTTTAAGTCGATTCGATAACAAATGACGAAAACGGACGGATTTCTCAGGGTTTTACTACATATGAACACTTTTCATATTCTCCCGTGCAACGCGGCTGCTAGTCCTCCTTTCATGCAAAATCTTATGGTCCAAGGTCTTGTCCAAGCCACCAAATGCGGCTAAAGAGTGAATAACCGACAACTAAAACGAGAATTGTACTACTTCTTTCTGGCTATTACTTCAACTTAGAAGCTTCTTCTGTGTTCTACTATGATGCTTTTAGTGTCTCCGCATACCGCAGCACGTGACATAGCTTTGCAGACGATAAATGTAACCGTCTCAGAGCGAAAAGCGGCCAATGTGACGATCTGGCTTTAAATCGATTCGATAACAAATGACGAAAACGGACAGATTTCTCAGGTTTTTACTACATATGAACACATTTCACATCCTCCCGTGCAACGTGGCTGCTAGTCCTCCTTTCATGCAAAATCTTAAGGTCCTAGGTCATGTATAAGCCACCAAAGCCGGCTAAAAAGTGAATAATCGATAACTAAAACTTGAATTGTACTACTTCTTACTGGCTATTTTTTCAACCTAGAAGCTTCTTCTGTGTTGTACTATGGTGCTTTTACTGTCTCCACATACCGCAGCACGCGGCATAGCTTTGCAGACGATAAATGTAACCGTCTCAGAGAGAAAAGCGGCCAATGTGACGATCTGGGTTTAAGTCGATTCGATAACAAATGACGAAAACGGACGGATTTCTCAGGTTTTTACTACATATGAACACTTTTCACATTCTCCCGTGCAACGCGGCTGCTAGTCCTCCTTTCATGCAAAATCTTAAGGTCCTAGGTCATCTCCAAGCCACCAAAGCCGGATAAAAAGTGAATAATCGATAACTAAAACTTGAATTGTACTACCTCTTACTGGCTATTGTTTCAAACTAGAAGCTTCTTCTGTGTTCTACAATGGTGCTTTTAGTGTCTCCGCATACCGCAGCTCGCGACATAGCTTTGCAGACGATAAATGTAACCGTTTCAGAGAGAAGAGCGGCCAATGTGATGATCAATCTTTAAGTCGATTCGATAACAAATGACCAAAACGGACGGATTTCTTAGGTTTTTACTACATATGAACACTTTTCATATTCTCCCGTGCATCTCGGCTGCTAGTCCTCCTTTCAAACATAATCTTAAGGTCCTAGCTCATGTCCAAGGCACCAAAGCCAGCTAAAAAGTCAATAATCAATACCTAAAACTTGAATTGTACTACTTCTTACTGGCTATTACATCAACTTAGAAGCTTCTTCTGTGTTTTACTATGGAGCTTTTTGTGTCTCCGCATACCGCAGCACGCGACATAGCTTTGCAGACGATAAATGTAACCGTCTCAGAGAGAAAAGCGGCCATTGTGACGATCTGGCCTTTATTCGATTCGATAACAAATGACGAAAACGGACGGATTTCTCAGGTTTTTACTACATATGAAAACTTTTCACATTCAGCCGTGCGATGCGGCAGCTAGTCCTCCTTTCATGCAAAATCTTAAGGTCCTAGGTCATGTCCAAGCCACCAAAGCCGGATAAAAAGTGAATAATCGATAACTAAAACTTGAATTGTACTACCTCTTACTGGCTATTGTTTCAAACTAGAAGCTTCTTCTGTGTTCTACTATGGTGCTTTTAGTGTCTCCGCATACCGCAGCACGCGACATAGCTTTGCAGACGATAAATGTAACCGTCTCAGAGAGAAAAGCGGCCATTGTGACGATCTGGCCTTAAGTCGATTCGATAACAAATGACGAAAACGGACGGATTTCTCAGGTTTTTACTACATATGAACACTTTTCACATTCAGCCGTGCGACGCGGCAGCTAGTCCACCTTTCATGCAAAATCTTAAGGTCCTAGGTCATGTCGAAAGTCACCAAAGCCGGCTACAAAGTGAATAATCGATAACTAAAACTTGAATTGTACTACGTCTTAATGGCTATTACTTCAACTTAGAAGCTTCTTCTGTGTTTTACTATGGAGCTTTTTGTGTCTCCGCATACCACAGCACGCGACATAGCTTTGCAGACGATAAATGTAACCGTCTCAGAGAGAACAGCGGCCATTGTGACGATCTGGCCTTAAGTCGATTCGATAACAAATGACGAAAACGGACGGATTTCTCAGGTTTTTACTACATATGAACACTTTTCACATTCAGCCGTGCGACGCGGCAGCTAGTCCACCTTTCATGCAAAATCTTAAGGTCCTAGGTCATGTCGAAAGTCACCAAAGCCGGCTACAAACTGAATACACAATAACTAAAACTTGAATTGTACTACCTCTTACTGGCTATTATTTCAACCTAGAACCTTCTTCTGTGTTCTACTATGGTGCTTTTAGTGTCTCCGCATACCGCAGCACGCGACATAGCTTTGCAGACGATAAATGTAACCGTCTCAGAGAGAAACGCGGCCAATGTGACGATCTGGTTTTAAGTCGATTCGATAACATATGACGAAAACGGGCGGATTTCTCAGGTTTTTATCACATATTAACACATTTCACATTCTTCCGTGCAACGCGGCTGCTAGTCCTCCTTTCATGCAAAATCTTAAGGTCCTAGGTCATTTCCAAGCCACCAAAGCCGGATAAAAAGTGAATAATCGATAACTAAAACTTGAATTGTACTACTTCTTACTGGTTATTACTTCAATTTAGAAGCTTCTTCTGTGTTCTACTATGGTGCTTTTTGTATCTCCTCATACCGCAGCACGCGACATACCTTTGCAGACGATAAATGTAACCGTTTCAGAGAGAAAAGCGGCCAATGTGACGATATGGCTTTATGTCGATTCGATAACAAATGACGAAAACGGACGGATATCTCAGATTCTTACTACATATGAACACTTTTCACATTCTCCCGTGGAACGCGGCTGCTAGTCCTCCTTTCATGCAAAATCTTATGGTCCTAGGTCATGTCCAAGCCACCAAAGCCGGCTAAAAAGTGAATAATCGATAACTAAAACTTGAATTGTACTACTTCTTAATGGCTATTACTCAAACATAGAAGCTTCTTCTGTGTTTTACTATGGAGCTTTTTGTGTCTCCGCATACCGCAGCACGCGACATAGCTTTGCAGACGATAAATGTAACCGTCTCAGAGAGAAAAGCGGCCATTGTGACGATCTGGCCTTAAGTCGATTCGATAACAAATGACGAAAACGGACGGATTTCTGAGGTTTTTACTACATATGAACACTTTTCACATTCAGCCGTGCGACGCGGCTGCTAGTCCTCCTTTCATGCAAAATCTTAAGGTCCTAGGTCTTGTCTAAAGTCACCAAAGCCGGCTAAGAAATGAATAAACAGTAACTAAAACTTGAATTGTACTACCTCTTACTGGCTATTATTTCAACCTAGAAGCTTCTTCTGTGTTCTACTATGGTGCTTTTAGTGTCCCCGCATACCGCAGCACGCGACATAGCTTTGCAGACGATAAATGTAACCGTCTCAGAGAGGAAAGCGGCCAATGTGACGATCTGGCCTTAAGTCGATTCGATAACAAATGACGAAAACGGAAGGATTTCTCAGGTTTTTACTACGTATGAACACTTTTCACATTCTGCCGTGCAACGCAGCTGCTAGTCCTCCTTTCATGCAAAATTCTAAGGTCCTAGGAAATATCCAAGCCACCAAAGCCGGCTAAAAAGTGAATAATCGATAACTAAAACTTGAATTGTACTACTCTTACTGGCTATTGTTTCAAACTAGAAGCTTCTTCTGTGTTCTACTATGGTGATTTTAGTGTCTCCGCATACCGCAGCACGCGACATAGCTTTGCAGACGATAAGTACAACCGTTTCAGAGAGAAGAGCGGCCAATGTGATGATCAGGCTTTAAGTCGATTCGATAACAAATGACGAAAACGGACGGATTTCTCAGGTTTTTACTACTTATGAACACTTTTCACATTCTACCGTGCATCTCGGCTGCTAGTCCTCCTTTCAAACATAATCTTAAGGTCCTAGCTCATGTCCAAGGCACCAAAGCCAGCTAAAAAGTAAATAATCAATACCTAAAACGTGAATTGTACTACTTCTTACTGGCTATTCCATCAACTTAGAAGCTTCATCTGTGTTCTACTATGGTGCTTTTAGTGTCTACGCATACCGCAGCACGCGACATAGCTTTGCAGACGATAAATGTAACCGTCTCAGAGAGAAAAGCGGCCAATGTGACGATCTGGCTTTAAGTCGATTCGATAACAAATGACGAAAACGGACGGATTTCTCAGATTTTTACTACATATGAACACTTTTCACATTCTCCCGTGGAACGCGCCTGCTAGTCCTTCTTTCATGCAAAATCTTATGGTTCTAGGTCATGCCCAAGCCACCAAAGCCGGCTAAAAAGTGAATAATCGATAACTAAAACTTGAATTGTACTACCTCTTACTGGCTATTATTTCAACCTAGAACCTTCTTCTGTGTTCTACTATGGTGCTTTTAGTGTCTCCGCATACCGCAGCACGCGACATAGCTTTGCAGACGATAAATGTAACCGTCTCAGAGAGAAACGCGGCCAATGTGACGATCTGGTTTTAAGTCGATTCGATAACAAATGACGAAAACGGGCGGATTTCTCAGGTTTTTATCACATATTAACACATTTCACATTCTTCCGTGCAACGCGGCTGCTAGTCCTCCTTTCATGCAAAATCTTAAGGTCCTAGGTCATTTCCAAGCCACCAAAGCCGGATAAAAAGTGAATAATCGATAACTAAAACTTGAATTGTACTACTTCTTACTGGTTATTACTTCAATTTAGAAGCTTCTTCTGTGTTCTACTATGGTGCTTTTTGTATCTCCTCATACCGCAGCACGCGACATAGCTTTGCAGACGATAAATGTATCCGTTTCAGAGAGAAAAGCGGCCAATGTGACGATATGGCCTTAAGTCGATTCGATAACAAATGACGAAAACGGACGGATTTCTCAGGTTTTTACTACGTATGAACACTTTTCACATTCTCCCGTGCATCTCGGCTGCTAGTCCTCCTTTCAAACATAATCTTAAGGTCCTAGCTCATGTCCAAGGCACCAAACCCAGCTAAAAAGTCAATAATCAATACCTAAAACTTGAATTGCACTACTTCTTACTGGCTATTACATCAACTTAGAAGCTTCATCTGTGTTCTACTATGGTGCTTTTAGTATCTACGCATACCGCAGCACGCGACATAACTTTGCAGACGATAAATGTAACCGTCTCAGAGAGAAAAGCGGCCAATGTGACGATCTGGCTTTAAGTCGATTCGATAACAAATGACGAAAACGGACGGATTTCTCAGATTTTTACTACATATGAACACTTTTCACATTCTCCCGTGGAACGCGCCTGCTAGTCCTCCTTTCATGCAAAATCTTATGGTCCTAGGTCATGTCCAAGCCACCAAAGCCGGCTAAAAAGTGAATAATCGATAACTAAAACTTGAATTGTACTACGTCATAATGGCTATTACTTCAACTTAGAAGCTTCTTCTGTGTTTTACTATGGAGCTTTTTGTGTCTCCGCATACCACAGCACGCGACATAGCTTTGCAGACGATAAATGTAACCGTCTCAGAGAGAACAGCGGCCATTGTGACGAACTGGCCTTAAGTCGATTCGATAACAAATGACGAAAACGGACGGATTTCTCAGGTTTTTACTACATATGAACACTTTTCACATTCAGCCGTGCGACGCGGCAGCTAGTCCACCTTTCATGCAAAATCTTAAGGTCCTAGGTCATGTCGAAAGTCACCAAAGCCGGCTACAAACTGAATACACAATAACTAAAACTTGAATTGTACTACCTCTTACTGGCTATTATTTCAACCTAGAACCTTCTTCTGTGTTCTACTATGGTGCTTTTAGTGTCTCCGCATACCGCAGCACGCGACATAGCTTTGCAGACGATAAATGTAACCGTCTCAGAGAGAAACGCGGCCAATGTGACGATCTGGTTTTAAGTCGATTCGATAACAAATGACGAAAACGGGCGGATTTCTCAGGTTTTTATCACATATTAACACATTTCACATTCTTCCGTGCAACGCGGCTGCTAGTCCTCCTTTCATGCAAAATCTTAAGGTCCTAGGTCATTTCCAAGCCACCAAAGCCGGATAAAAAGTGAATAATCGATAACTAAAACTTGAATTGTACTACTTCTTACTGGTTATTACTTCAATTTAGAAGCTTCTTCTGTGTTCTACTATGGTGCTTTTTGTATCTCCTCATACCGCAGCACGCGACATACCTTTGCAGACGATAAATGTAACCGTTTCAGAGAGAAAAGCGGCCAATGTGACGATATGGCTTTATGTCGATTCGATAACAAATGACGAAAACGGACGGATATCTCAGATTCTTACTACATATGAACACTTTTCACATTCTCCCGTGGAACGCGGCTGCTAGTCCTCCTTTCATGCAAAATCTTATGGTCCTAGGTCATGTCCAAGCCACCAAAGCCGGCTAAAAAGTGAATAATCGATAACTAAAACTTGAATTGTACTACTTCTTAATGGCTATTACTCAAACATAGAAGCTTCTTCTGTGTTTTACTATGGAGCTTTTTGTGTCTCCGCATACCGCAGCACGCGACATAGCTTTGCAGACGATAAATGTAACCGTCTCAGAGAGAAAAGCGGCCATTGTGACGATCTGGCCTTAAGTCGATTCGATAACAAATGACGAAAACGGACGGATTTCTGAGGTTTTTACTACATATGAACACTTTTCACATTCAGCCGTGCGACGCGACTGCTAGTCCTCCTTTCATGCAAAATCTTAAGGTCCTAGGTCTTGTCTAAAGTCACCAAAGCCGGCTAAGAAATGAATAAACAGTAACTAAAACTTGAATTGTACTACCTCTTACTGGCTATTATTTCAACCTAGAAGCTTCTTCTGTGTTCTACTATGGTGCTTTTAGTGTCCCCGCATACCGCAGCACGCGACATAGCTTTGCAGACGATAAATGTAACCGTCTCAGAGAGGAAAGCGGCCAATGTGACGATCTGGCCTTAAGTCGATTCGATAACAAATGACGAAAACGGAAGGATTTCTCAGGTTTTTACTACGTATGAACACTTTTCACATTCTGCCGTGCAACGCAGCTGCTAGTCCTCCTTTCATGCAAAATTCTAAGGTCCTAGGAAATATCCAAGCCACCAAAGCCGGCTAAAAAGTGAATAATCGATAACTAAAACTTGAATTGTACTACTCTTACTGGCTATTGTTTCAAACTAGAAGCTTCTTCTGTGTTCTACTATGGTGATTTTAGTGTCTCCGCATACCGCAGCACGCGACATAGCTTTGCAGACGATAAGTACAACCGTTTCAGAGAGAAGAGCGGCCAATGTGATGATCAGGCTTTAAGTCGATTCGATAACAAATGACGAAAACGGACGGATTTCTCAGGTTTTTACTACTTATGAACACTTTTCACATTCTACCGTGCATCTCGGCTGCTAGTCCTCCTTTCAAACATAATCTTAAGGTCCTAGCTCATGTCCAAGGCACCAAAGCCAGCTAAAAAGTAAATAATCAATACCTAAAACGTGAATTGTACTACTTCTTACTGGCTATTCCATCAACTTAGAAGCTTCATCTGTGTTCTACTATGGTGCTTTTAGTGTCTACGCATACCGCAGCACGCGACATAGCTTTGCAGACGATAAATGTAACCGTCTCAGAGAGAAAAGCGGCCAATGTGACGATCTGGCTTTAAGTCGATTCGATAACAAATGACGAAAACGGACGGATTTCTCAGATTTTTACTACATATGAACACTTTTCACATTCTCCCGTGGAACGCGCCTGCTAGTCCTTCTTTCATGCAAAATCTTATGGTTCTAGGTCATGCCCAAGCCACCAAAGCCGGCTAAAAAGTGAATAATCGATAACTAAAACTTGAATTGTACTACTTCTTAATGGCTATTACTTCAACTTAGAAGCTTCTTCTGTGTTTTACCATGGAGCTTTTTGTGTCTCCACATACCGCAGCACACGACATAGCTTTGCAGACGATAAATGTAACCGTCTCAGAGAGAAAAGCGGCCAATGTGACGATCTGGCCTTAAGTCGATTCGATAACAAATGACGAAAACGGACGGATTTCTCAAGTTTTTTCTACATATGAACACTTTTCTTATTCAGCCGTGCGACGCGGCTGCTAGTCCTCTTTTCATGCAAAATCTTAAGGTCCTAGGTCATGTCGAAAGTCACCAAAGCCGGCTAAAAAGTGAATAATCAATAACTAAAACTTGAATTGTACTACCTCTTACTGGCTATTATTTCAACCTAGAAGCTTCTGCTGTGTTCTACTATGGTGCTTTTAGTGTCTCCGCATACCGCAGCACGCGACATAGCTTTGCAGACGATAAATGTAACCGTTTCAGAGAGAAAAGCGGCCAATATGACGATCTGACTTTAAGTCGATTCGATAACAAATGACGAAAACGCACGGATTTCTAAGGTTTTTACTACATATGAACACTTTTCACATCTCCCGTGCAACTCGGCTGCCAGTCCTCCTTCCATTCAGAATCTTAAGGTTCTAGGTAATGTCCAAATCACCAAAGCCAGCTAAAAAGTAAATAATCGATACCAAAAATTTGAGTTGTACTACTTCTTACTGGCTATTACATCAACTTAGAAGCTTCTTCTGTGTTCTACTATGGTGCTTTTAGTGTCTCCGCATACCGCAGCACGAGACATAGCTTTGCAGACGATAAGTACAACCTTTTCAAAGAGATAAACGGCCAGTGAGACGATCTGGCTTTAAGTCGATTCCATAACAAATGACGAAAACGTACAAATTCCTCAGATTTTTACTACATATGAACACTTTCCTCATTCTCCCGCGCAACTCGGCTGCTAGTCCTCTTTCGTGCAGAATCTTAAGGTCCTAGCTCATGTCCAAGGCACCAAAGCCAGCTAAAAAGTCAATAATCGATACCTAAAACTTGAATTGTACTACTTCTTACTGGCTATTACATCAACTTACAACCGTCTTCTGTGTTCTACTATGGTGCTTTTTGTATCTCCGCATACCGCAGCACGCGACATAGCTTTGCAGACGATAAATGTAACCGTTTCAGAGAGAAGAGCGGCCAATGTGATGATCAGGCTTTAAGTCGATTCGATAACAAATGACGAAAACGGAAGGATTTCACAGATTTTTACTACATATGAACACTTTTCACATTCTCCCGTGGAACGCGCCTGCTAGTCCTAATTTCATGCAAAATCTTATGGTCCTAGGTCATGTCCAAGCCACCAAAGCCGGCTAAAAAGTGAATAATCGATAACTAAAACTTGAATTCTACTACTTCTTAATGGCTATTACTTCAACTTAGAAGCTTCTTCTGTGTTTTACTATGGAGCTTTTTGTGTCTTCGCATACCGCAGCACACGACAAAGCTTTGGAGACGATAAATGTAACCGTCTCAGAGAGAAAAGCGGCCATTGTGACGATCTGGCCTTAAGTCGATTCGATAACAAATGACGAAAACGGACGGATTTCTCAGGTTTTTACTACATATGCACACTTTTCACATTCTCCCATGGAACGCGGCTGCTAGTCCTCCTTTCATGCAAAATCTTAAGGTCCTACGTCATGTCCAAGCCACCAAAGCCGGCTAAAAAGTGAATAATCGACAACTAAACCTTGAATTGTACTACTTCTTACTGGCTATTACTTCAACTTAGAACCTTCTTCTGTGTTGTACTATGGTGCTTTTAGTGTCTCCGCATACCGCAGCACGCGACATAGCTTTACAGACGTTAAATGTAACTGTCTCAGAGAGAAAAGCGGCCAATTTGACGATCTAGCTTTATGTCGATTCGATAACAAATGACGAAAAGGAGGGATTTCTCAGGTTTTTACTAGATATGAACCCTTTTCACATTCTGCCGTGCAACGCGGCTGCTAGTCCTCCTTTCATGCAAAATCTTAAAGTCCTAGGTCATGTCCAAGCCACCAAAGCCGGCTAAAAAAAGAATAATCGATAACTAAAACTTGAATTGTACTACATCTTACTGGCTATTATTTCAACCTAGAAGCCTCTTCTGTGTTGTACTATGGTGCTTTTACTGTCTCCGCATACCGCAGCACGCGACATAACTTTGCAGACGATAAATGTAACCGTCTCAGAGAGAAAAGCGGCCAATGTGACGATCTGGTTTTAAGTCGATTCGATAACAAATGACGAAAACAGACGGATTTCTCAGGTTTTTACTACATATGAACACTTTTCACATTCTCCCGTGCAACGCGGCTGCTAGTCCTCCTTTCATGCAAAATCTTAAGGTATTAGGTCATGTCCAAGCCACCAAAGCCGGATAAAAAGTGAATAATCGATAACTAAAACTTGAATTGTACTACCTCTTACTGGCTATTGTTTCAAACTAGAAGCTTCTTCTGTGTTCTACTATGGTGCTTTTAGTGTCTCCGCATACCGTAGCACGCGACATAGCTTTGCAGACGATAAATGTAACCGTCTCAGAGAGAAAAGCGGCCAATGTGACGATCTGGCTTTAAGTCGATTCGATAACAAATGACGAAAACGGATGGATTTCTCAGATTTTTACAACATATGAACACTTTTCACATTCTCCCGTGGAACGCGGCTGCTAGTCCTCCTTTCATGCAAAATCTTAAGGTCCTAGGTCATGTCCAAGCCACCAAAGGCGGCTAAAAAGTGAATAATCGACAACTAAAACGTGAATTGTACTACTTCTTACTGGCTATTACTTCAACTTAGAAGCTTCTTCTGTGTTCTACTATGGTGCATTTAGTGTCTCCGCATACCGCAGCACGTGACATAGCTTGGCAGACGATAAATGTAACCGTCTCAGAGAGAAAAGCGGGCAATGTGACGATCGGGCTTTAAGGCGATTCAATAACAAATGACGAAAACGGACAGATTTCTCAGGTTTTTACTACATATGAACACATTTCACGTTCTCCCGTGCAACGCGGCTGCTAGTCCTCCTTTCATGAAAAATCTTAAGGTCCTAGGTCATGTCCAAACCCCCAAAGCCGGCTAAAAAGTGAATAATCGATAACTAAAACTTGAATTGTACTACTTCTTACTGGCTATTATTTCAACCTGGAAGCTTCTTCTCTGTTGTACTATGGTGCTTTTACTGTCTCCGCATACCGCAGCATGCGACATAGCTTTGCAGACGATAAATGTAACCGTCTCAGAGAGAAAGGCGGCCAATGTGACGATCTGGCTTTAAGTCGATTCGATAACAAATGACGAAAACGGACGGATTTCTCAGGTTTTTACTACATATGAACACTTTTCACATTCTCCCGTGCAACGCGGCTGCTAGTCCTCCATTCATGCAAAATCTTAAGGTCCTAGGTCATGTCCAAGCCACCAAAGCCGGATAAAATGTGAATAATCGATAACTAAAACTTGAATTGTACTACTTCTTACTGGCTATTACTTCAACTTAGAAGCTTCTTCTGTGTTCTACTATGGTGTTTTTCTTATCTCCACATACCGCAGCACGCGACATAGCTTTGCAGACGATAAATGTAACCGTTTCAGAGAGAATAGCGGCCAATGTGACGATATGGCTTTAAGTCGATTCGATAACAAATGACGAAAACGGACGGATTTCTCAGATTTTTACTACATATGAACACTTTTCACATTCTCCCGTATAACGCGGCTGCTAGTCCTCCTTT
The DNA here is from genome assembly GCF_023897955.1 of Schistocerca gregaria. Lineage (NCBI taxonomy): Eukaryota > Metazoa > Arthropoda > Insecta > Orthoptera > Acrididae > Schistocerca > Schistocerca gregaria. The sequence continues at coordinate 4,304,777 of NW_026061801.1, read as the reverse complement.
CATGCAAAATCGTATGGTCCTAGGTCATGTCCAAGCCACCAAAGCCGGCTAAAAAGTGAATAATCGATAACTAAAACTTGAATTGTACTACTTCTTAATGGCTATTACTTCAACTTAGAAGCTTCTTCAGTGTTTTACTATGGAGCTTTTTGTGTCTCCGCATACCGCAGCACGCGACATAGCTTTGCAGACGATAAATGTAACCGTGTCAGAGAGAAAAGCGGCCAATGTGACGATCTGGCCTTAAGTCGATTCGATAACAATTGACGAAAACGGACGGATTTCTCAGGTTTTTACTACATATGAACACTTTTCACATTCTCCCGCGCAACGCGGCTGCTAGTCCTCCTTTCATGCAAAATCATAAGGTTCCACCTCATGTCCAAGCCACCAAAGTCGGCTAAAAGTGATTAATCGACAACTAAAACTTGAATTGTACTACTTCTTACTGGCTATTACTTCAACTTAGAAGCTACTTCTGTGTTCTACTATGGTGCTTTTAGTGTTTCCGCATACCGCAGCACGCGACATAGCTTTGCAGACGATAAATGTAACCGTCTCAGAGAGAAAAGCGGCCAATGTGACGATCTGGTTTTAAGTCGATTCGATAACAAATGACGAAAACGGGCGGATTTCTCAGGTTTTTATCACATATGAACACATTTCACATTCTTCCGTGCAACGCCGCTGCTAGTCCTCCTTTCATGAAAAATCTTAAGGTCCTAGGTCATGTCCAAGCCACCAAAGCCGGATAAAATGTGAATAATCGACAACTAAAACTTGAATTGTACTACTTCTTACTGGCTATTACTTCAACTTAGAAGCTTCTTCTGTGTTCTACTATGGTGCTTTTAGTGTCTCCGCATACCGCAGCACGCGACATAGCTTTGCAGACGATAAATGTAACCGTCTCAGAGAGAAAAGCGGCCAATGTGACGATCTGGCTTTAAGTCGATTCGATAACAAATGACGAAAACGGACGGATTTCTCAGGTTTTTACTACTTATGAACACTTTTCACATTCTACCGTGCATCTCGGCTGCTAGTCCTCCTTTCAAACATAATCTTAAGGTCCTAGCTCATGTCCAAGGCACCAAAGCCAGCTAAAAAGTAAATAATCAATACCTAAAACGTGAATTGTACTACTTCTTACTGGCTATTCCATCAACTTAGAAGCTTCATCTGTGTTCTACTATGGTGCTTTTAGTGTCTACGCATACCGCAGCACGCGACATAGCTTTGCAGACGATAAATGTAACCGTCTCAGAGAGAAAAGCGGCCAATGTGACGATCTGGCTTTAAGTCGATTCGATAACAAATGACGAAAACGGACGGATTTCTCAGATTTTTACTACATATGAACACTTTTCACATTCTCCCGTGGAACGCGCCTGCTAGTCCTTCTTTCATGCAAAATCTTATGGTTCTAGGTCATGCCCAAGCCACCAAAGCCGGCTAAAAAGTGAATAATCGATAACTAAAACTTGAATTGTACTACTTCTTAATGGCTATTACTTCAACTTAGAAGCTTCTTCTGTGTTTTACCATGGAGCTTTTTGTGTCTCCACATACCGCAGCACACGACATAGCTTTGCAGACGATAAATGTAACCGTCTCAGAGAGAAAAGCGGCCAATGTGACGATCTGGCCTTAAGTCGATTCGATAACAAATGACGAAAACGGACGGATTTCTCAAGTTTTTTCTACATATGAACACTTTTCTTATTCAGCCGTGCGACGCGGCTGCTAGTCCTCTTTTCATGCAAAATCTTAAGGTCCTAGGTCATGTCGAAAGTCACCAAAGCCGGCTAAAAAGTGAATAATCAATAACTAAAACTTGAATTGTACTACCTCTTACTGGCTATTATTTCAACCTAGAAGCTTCTGCTGTGTTCTACTATGGTGCTATTAGTGTCTCCGCATACCGCAGCACGCGACATAGCTTTGCAGACGATAAATGTAACCGTTTCAGAGAGAACAGCGGCCAATATGACGATCTGGCTTTAAGTCGATTCGATAACAAATGACGAAAACGCACGGATTTCTAAGGTTTTTACTACATATGAACACTTTTCACATCTCCCGTGCAACTCGGCTGCCAGTCCTCCTTCCATTCAGAATCTTAAGGTTCTAGGTAATGTCCAAATCACCAAAGCCAGCTAAAAAGTAAATAATCGATACCAAAAATTTGAGTTGTACTACTTCTTACTGGCTATTACATCAACTTAGAAGCTTCTTCTGTGTTCTACTATGGTGCTTTTAGTGTCTCCGCATACCGCAGCACGAGACATAGCTTTGCAGACGATAAGTACAACCTTTTCAAAGAGATAAACGGCCAGTGAGACGATCTGGCTTTAAGTCGATTCCATAACAAATGACGAAAACGTACAAATTCCTCAGATTTTTACTACATATGAACACTTTCCTCATTCTCCCGCGCAACTCGGCTGCTAGTCCTCATTCGTGCAGAATCTTAAGGTCCTAGCTCATGTCCAAGGCACCAAAGCCAGCTAAAAAGTCAATAATCGATACCTAAAACTTGAATTGTACTACTTCTTACTGGCTATTACATCAACTTACAACCGTCTTCTGTGTTCTACTATGGTGCTTTTTGTATCTCCGCATACCGCAGCACGCGACATAGCTTTGCAGACGATAAATGTAACCGTTTCAGAGAGAAAAGCGGCCAATGTGACGATCTGGCTTTAAGTCGATTCGATAACAAATGACGAAAACGGACGGATTTCTCAGGTTTTTACTACGTATGAACACTTTTCACATTCTGCCGTGCAACGCGGCTGCTAGTCCTCCTTTCATGCAAAATTTTAAGGTCCTAGGTCATATCCAAGCCACCAAAGCCGGCTAAAAAGTAAATAATCGATAACTAAAACTTGAATTGTACAACTCTTACTGGCTATTGTTTCAAACTAGAAGTTTCTTCTGTGTTCTACTATGGTGATTTTAGTGTCTCCGCATACCGCAGCACGCGACATAGCTTTGCAGACGATAAGTACAACCGTTTCAGAGAGAAGAGCGACCAATGTGATGATCAGGCTTTAAGTCGATTCGATAACAAATGACGAAAACGGAAGGATTTCACAGATTTTTACTTTATATGAACACTTTTCACATTCTCCCGTGGAACGCTCCTGCTAGTCCTAATTTCATGCAAAATCTTATGGTCCTAGGTCATGTCCAAGCCACCAAAGCCGGATAAAAAGTGAATAATCGATAACTAAAACTTGAATTGTACTACTTCTTAATGGCTATTACTCAAACATAGAAGCTTCTTCTGTGTTTTACTATGGAGCTTTTTGTGTCTCCGCATACCGCAGCACGCGACATAGCTTTGGAGACGATAAATGTAACCGTCTCAGAGAGAAAAGCGGCCATTGTGACGATCTGGCCTTAAGTCGATTCGATAACAAATGACGAAAACGGACGGATTTCTCAGGTTTTTACCACATATGAACACATTTCACATTCTGCCGTGCAACGCGGCTGCTAGTCCTCCTTTCATGCAAAATCTTAAGGTCCTAGGTCATGTCCAAGCCACCAAAGCCGGATAAAATGTGTATAATCGACAACTAAAACTTGAATTGTACTACTTCTTACTGGCTATTACTTCAACTTAGAAGCTTCTTCTGTGTTCTACTATGGTGCTTTTAGTGTCTCCGCATACCGCAGCACGCGACATAGCTTTGCAGACAATAAATGTAACCGTCTCAGAGAGAAAAGCGGCCAATGTGACGATCTGGCTTTAAGTCGATTCGATAACAAATGACAAAAACGGACGGATTTCTCAGGTTTTTACTACATATGCACACTTTTCACATTCTCCCATGCAACGCGGCTGCTAGTCCTCCTTTCATGCAAAATCTTAAGGTCCTACGTCATGTCCAAGCCACCAAAGCCGGCTAAAAAGTGAATAATCGACAACTAAACCTTGAATTGTACTACTTCTTACTGGCTATTACTTCAACTTAGAAGCTTCTTCTGTGTTGTACTATGGTGCTTTTAGTGTCTCCGCATACCGCAGCACGCGACATAGCTTTACAGACGTTAAATGTAACTGTCTCAGAGAGAAAAGCGGCCAATTTGACGATCTAGCTTTATGTCGATTCGATAACAAATGACGAAAAGGAGGGATTTCTCAGGTTTTTACTAGATATGAACCCTTTTCACATTCTGCCGTGCAACGCGGCTGCTAGTGCTCCTTTCATGCAAAATCTTAAAGTCCTAGGTCATGTCCAAGCCACCAAAGCCGGCTAAAAAAAGAATAATCGATAACTAAAACTTGAATTGTACTACATCTTACTGGCTATTATTTCAACCTAGAAGCCTCTTCTGTGTTGTACTATGGTGCTTTTACTGTCTCCGCATACCGCAGCACGCGACATAACTTTGCAGACGATAAATGTAACCGTCTCAGAGAGAAAAGCGGCCAATGTGACGATCTGGTTTTAAGTCGATTCGATAACAAATGACGAAAACAGACGGATTTCTCAGGTTTTTACTACATATCAACACTTTTCACATTCTCCCGTGCAACGCGGCTGCTAGTCCTCCTTTCATGCAAAATCTTAAGGTCCTAGGTCATGTCCAAGCCACCAAAGCCGGATAAAAAGTGAATAATCGAAAACTAAAACTTGAATTGTACTACCTCTTACTGGCTATTATTTCAACCTGGAAGCTTCTTCTCTGTTGTACTATGGTGCTTTTACTGTCTCCGCATACCGCAGCATGCGACATAGCTTTGCAGACGATAAATGTAACCGTCTCAGAGAGAAAGGCGGCCAATGTGACGATCTGGCTTTAAGTCGATTCGATAACAAATGACGAAAACGGACGGATTTCTCAGGTTTTTACTACATATGAACACTTTTCACATTCTCCCGTGCAACGCGGCTGCTAGTCCTCCATTCATGCAAAATCTTAAGGTCCTAGGTCATGTCCAAGCCACCAAAGCCGGATAAAATGTGAATAATCGATAACTAAAACTTGAATTGTACTACTTCTTACTGGCTATTACTTCAACTTAGAAGCTTCTTCTGTGTTCTACTATGGTGTTTTTCTTATCTAAGCATACCGCAGCACGCGACATAGCTTTGCAGACGATAAATGTAACCGTTTCAGAGAGAAAAGCGGCCAATGTGACGATATGGCTTTAAGTCGATTCGATAACAAATGACGAAAACGGACGGATTTCTCAGATTTTTACTACATATGAACACTTTTCACATTCTCCCGTATAACGCGGCTGCTAGTCCTCCTTTCATGCAAAATCGTATGGTCCTAGGTCATGTCCAAGCCACCAAAGCCGGCTAAAAAGTGAATAATCGATAACTAAAACTTGAATTGTACTACTTCTTAATGGCTATTACTTCAACTTAGAAGCTTCTTCAGTGTTTTACTATGGAGCTTTTTGTGTCTCCGCATACCGCAGCACGCGACATAGCTTTGCAGACGATAAATGTAACCGTGTCAGAGAGAAAAGCGGCCAATGTGACGATCTGGCCTTAAGTCGATTCGATAACAATTGACGAAAACGGACGGATTTCTCAGGTTTTTACTACATATGAACACTTTTCACATTCTCCCGCGCAACGCGGCTGCTAGTCCTCCTTTCATGCAAAATCATAAGGTTCCACCTCATGTCCAAGCCACCAAAGTCGGCTAAAAGTGATTAATCGACAACTAAAACTTGAATTGTACTACTTCTTACTGGCTATTACTTCAACTTAGAAGCTACTTCTGTGTTCTACTATGGTGCTTTTAGTGTTTCCGCATACCGCAGCACGCGACATAGCTTTGCAGACGATAAATGTAACCGTCTCAGAGAGAAAAGCGGCCTATGTGACGATCTGGTTTTAAGTCGATTCGATAACAAATGACGAAAACGGGCGGATTTCTCAGGTTTTTATCACATATGAACACATTTCACATTCTTCCGTGCAACGCCGCTGCTAGTCCTCCTTTCATGAAAAATCTTAAGGTCCTAGGTCATGTCCAAGCCACCAAAGCCGGATAAAATGTGAATAATCGACAACTAAAACTTGAATTGTACTACTTCTTACTGGCTATTACTTCAACTTAGAAGCTTCTTCTGTGTTCTACTATGGTGCTTTTAGTGTCTCCGCATACCGCAGCACGCGACATAGCTTTGCAGACGATAAATGTAACCGTCTCAGAGAGAAAAGCGGCCAATGTGACGATCTGGCTTTAAGTCGATTCGATAACAAATGACAAAAACGGACGGATTTCTCAGGTTTTTACTACATATGCACACTTTTCACATTCTCCCATGCAACGCGGCTGCTAGTCCTCCTTTCATGCAAAATCTTAAGGTCCTAGGTCATGTCCAAGCCACCAAAGCCGGCTAAAAAGTGAATAATCGACAACTAAAACTTGAATTGTACTACTTCTTACTGGCTATTACTTCAACTTAGAAGCTTCTTCTGTGTTCTACTATGGTGCTTTTTGTGTCTCCGCATACCGCAGCACGCGACATAGCTTTACAGACGTTAAATGTAACTGTCTCAGAGAGAAAAGCGGCCAATGTGACGATCTGGCTTTAAGTCGATTCGATAACAAATGACGAAAAGGTACGGATTTCTCAGGTTTTTACTACATATGAACACTTTTCACATTCTGCAGTGCAACGCGGCTGCTAGTCCTCCTTTCATGCAAAATCGTAAGGTCCTAGGTCATGTCCAAGCCACCAAAGCTGGCTAAAAAGTGAATAGTCGATAACTAAAATCTGAATTGTACTACACCTTACTGGCTATTATTTCAACCTAGAAGCTTCTTCTGTGATCTACTATGGTGCTTTTAGTCTCTCCGCATACCGCAGCACGCGACATAGCTTTGCAGACATTAAATGTAACCGTCTCAGAGAGAAAAGCGGCCAATGTGACGATCTGGTTTTAGGTCGATTCGATAACAAATGACGAAAACGGATGGATTTCTCAGGTTTCTACTACATATGAACACTTTTCACATTCTCCCGTGCATCGCGGCTGCTAGTCCTCCTTTCATGCAAAATCTTAAGGTCCTAGGTAATGTCCAAGCCACCAAAGCCGGATAAAAAGAGAATAATCGATAATTAAACTTGAATTGTGCTACTTCTTTCTGGCTATTACTTCACCTTAGAAGCTTCTTCTGTGTTCCACTATGGTGCTTTTAGTGTCTCCGCATAACGCAGCACGGGACATAGTTTTGCAGACGATAAATGTAACCGTTTCAGAGAGAAGAGCGGCTAATCTGACGATCTGGCTTTAAGTCGATTCTATAACAAATGACGAAAACGGACGGATTTCTCAGGTTTTTACTACATATGAACACTTTTAACATTCTCCCATGAAACGCGGCTGCTAGTCCTCCTTTCATGCAAAATCGTAAGGTCCTAGATCATGTCCAAGCCACCGAAGCCGGCTAAAAAGTGAATAATCGACAACTAAAATCATAATTGTACTACTTCTTACTGGCTATTACTTCAACTTAGTAGCTTCTTCTGTGTTCTACTATGGTGCTTTTAGTGTCTCCGAATACCGCAGCACGCCACGTAGCTTTGCAGACGATAAATTTAATCGTTTGAGAGAGAAGTGCGACCAATGGGACTATCTGGCATTAAGTCGGTTCGATAACAAATGTCAAAAACGGAAGGATTTCTCAGGTTTTTACTACATATGAACACTTTTCACATTCTCCCGTGCAACGCAGCTGCTAGTCCTCCTTTCATGCAAAATCTTAAGGTCCTAGGTCATGTCCAAACCACTAAACCCGGCTAAAAAGTGAATAATCGATAACTAAAACTTGAATTGTACTACCTCTTACTGGCTATTATTTCAACCTAGAAGCTTCTTCTGTGTTCTACTATGGTGAATTTAGTGTCTACGCATACCGCAGCACGCGACATAGCTTTGCAGACGATAAGTACAACCGTTTCAGAGAGAAAAGCGGCCAATGTGACGATCTGGCTTTAAGTCGACTCGATAACAAATGACGAAAGTTGACGGATTTCTCTGGTTTTTACTACATATGAACACTTTTCACATTCTCCCGTGCAACGCGGCTGCTAGTCCTCCTTTCATCCAAAATCTTAAGGTCCTAGGTCATGTCCAAGTCACCAAAGCCCGCTAAAAAGTGAATAATCGACAACTAAAACTTGAATTGTACTACTTCTTACTGGCTATTACTTCAACTTAGAAGCTTCTTCTGTGTTCTACTATGGTGCTTTTAGTGTCTCCGCATACCGCAGCACGCGACATAGCTTTGCAGACGATAAATGTAACCGTCTCAGAGAGAAAAGCGGCCAATGTGACGATCTGGCTTTAAGTCGATTCGATAACAAATGACGAAAACGGACGGATTTCTCAGGTTTTTACGACATATGAACTCTTTTCACATTCTACCGTGCAACGCGGCTGCTAGTCCTCCTTTCATGCAAAATCTTAAAATCCTAGGTCATGTCCAAGCCACCGAAGCCGGCAAAAAAGTGAATAATCGACAACTAAAATTTGAATTGTACTGCTTCTTACTGGCTATTACTTCAACTTAGAAGCTTCTTCTGTGTTCTATGGTGCTTTTAGTGTCTCCGCATACCGCAGCGCGCGACATAGCTTTGCAGACCATAAATGTAACTGTCTCAGAGAGAAAAGCAGCCAATTTGACGATCTGGCTTTAAGTCGATTCGATAACAAATGACGAAAACGGACGGATTTCTCAGGTTTTTACTACATATGCACACTTTTCACATTCTCCCATGCAACGCGGCTGCTAGTCCTCCTTTCATGCAAAATCTTAAGGTCCTAGGTCATGTCCAAGCCACCAGAGCCGGCTAAAAAGTGAATAATCGATAACGAAAACTAGAATTGTACTACTTCTTCCTGGCTATTACTTCAACTTAGAAGCTTCTTCTGTGTTCTACTATGGTGCTTTTTGTGTCTCCGCATACCGCAGCACGCGACATAGCTTTGCAGACGATAAATGTAACCGTCTCAGAGAGAAAAGCGGCCAATGTGACGATCTGGCTTTAAGTCGATTCGATAACAAATGACGAAAACGGACGGATTTCTCAGGTTTTTACTACATATGAACACTTTTCACATTCTCCCGTGCAACGCGGCTGCTAGTCCTCCTTTCATGCAAAATCTTAAGGTCCTAGGTCATGTCCGAGCTACCAAAGCCAGATAAAAAGTGAATAATCGATAACTAAAACTTGAATTGTACTACTTCTTACTGGCTATTACTTCAACTTAGAAGCTTCTTCTGTGTTCTATGGTGCTTTTAGTGTCTCCGCATACCGCAGCATGCGACATAGCTTTGCAGACGATAAATGTAACCGTCTCAGAGAGAAAAGCGGCCAATGTGACGATCTGGCTTTAAGTCGATGCGATAACAAATGACGAAAACGGACGGATATCTCAGGTTTTTACTACATATGCACACTTTTCACATTCTCCCATGCAACGCGGCTGCTAGTCCTCCTTTCATGCAAAATCTTAAGGTCCTAGGTCATTTCCAAGCCACCAAAGCCGGCTAAAAAGTGAATAATCGGTAACTAAAACTTGAATATGACTACACCTTACTGTCTATTATATAAACCTAGAAGCTTCTTCTGTGTTCTACTATGGTGCTTTTAGTGTCTCCGCATACCGCAGCACGCGACATAGCTTTGCAGACATTAAATGTAACCGTCTCAGAGAGAAAAGCGGCCAATGTGACTGGCTGTAAGTCAAGTCGATAACAAATGACGAAAACGGACGGATCTCTCAGGTTTTTTCTACATATGAACACTTTTCACATTCTCCCATGCAACGCGGCTGCTAGTCTTCCTTTCATGCATAATCTTAAGGTGCTAGGTCATGTCCAAGCCACCGAAGCTGGCTAAAAAGTGAATAATCGACAACTAAAATCTGAATTGTACTACTTCTTACTGGCTATTACTTCAACTTAGTAGCTTCTTCTGTGTTCTACTATGGTGTTTTAGTGTCTCCGAATACCGCAGCATGCCACGTAGCTTTGCAGACGACAAATGTAACCGTCTCAGAGAGAAAAGCGGCCAATGTGACGATATGGCTTTAAGTCGATTCGATAACAAATGACGAAAACGGACGGATTTCTCAGGTTTTTACTACATATGAACACTTTTCACATTCTCCCGTGCAACGCGGCTGCTAGTCCTCCTTTCATGCAAAATCTTAAGGTCCTAGGTCATGTCCAAGCCACTAAAGCCGGCTAAAAAGTGAATAATCGATATCTAAAACTTGAATTGTACTACCTCTTACTGGCTATTATTTCAACCTAGAAGCTTCTTCTGTGTTCTACTATGGTGATTTTAGTGTCTACGCATACCGCAGCACGCGACATAGCTTTGCAGACGATAAATGTAACCGTCTCAGAGAGAAAAGCGGCCTAAGTGACGGTCTGGCTGTAAGTCAAGTCGATAACAAATTACGAAAAAGGACGGATTTCTCAGGTTTTTACTACATATGAACACTTTTCACATTCTCCCATGCAACGCGGCTGCTAGTCTTCCTTTCATGCCAAACCGTATGGTCCTAGGTCATGTCCAAGCCACCGAAGACGGCTAAAAAGTGAATAATCGACAACTAAAATCTGAATTGTACTACTTCTTAGTGGCTATTACTTCAACTTAGTAGCTTCTTCTGTGTTCTACTATGGTGCTTTTAGTGTCTCCGCATACCGCTGCACGCGACATAGCATTGCAGACGATAAATGTAACCGTCTCAGAGAGAAAAGCGGCCAATGTGACGATCTGGCTTTAAGTCAATTCGATAACAAATGACGAAAACGGACGGATTTCTCAGGTTTTTACTACATATGCACACTTTTTACATTCTCCCATGCAACGCGGCTGCTAGTCCTCCTTTCATGCAAAATCTTAAGGTCCTAGGTCGTGTCCAAGCCACCAAAGCCGGCTAAAAGTGAATAATCGATAACAAAAACTTGAATTGTACTACTTCTTACTGATTATTACTTCAACTTAGAAGCTTCTTCTGTGTTCTACTATGGTGTTTTTTGTGTCTCCGCATACCGCAGCACGCCACATAGCTTTGCAGACGATAAATGTAACCTTCTCAGAGAGAAAAGCGGCCAATGTGACGATCTGGCTTTAAGTCGATTCGATAACAAATGACGAAAACGGACGGATTTCTCAGGTTTTTACTACATATGAACACTTTTCACATTCTCCCGTGCAACGCGGCTGCAAGTCCTCCTTTCATGGAAAATCTAAAGGTCCTAGGTCATGTCCAAGCCACCGAAGCCGGCAAAAAAGTGAATAATCGACAACTAAAATTTGAATTGTACTGCTTCTTACTGGCTATTACTTCAACTTAGAAGCTTCTTCTGTGTTCTATGGTGCTTTTAGTGTCTCCGCATACCGCAGCGCGCGACATAGCTTTGCAGACCATAAATGTAACTGTCTCAGAGAGAAAAGCAGCCAATTTGACGATCTGGCTTTAAGTCGATTCGATAACAAATGACGAAAACGGACGGATTTCTCAGGTTTTTACTACATATGCACACTTTTCACATTCTCCCATGCAACGCGGCTGCTAGTCCTCCTTTCATGCAAAATCTTAAGGTCCTAGGTCATGTCCAAGCCACCAGAGCCGGCTAAAAAGTGAATAATCGATAACGAAAACTAGAATTGTACTACTTCTTCCTGGCTATTACTTCAACTTAGAAGCTTCTTCTGTGTTCTACTATGGTGCTTTTTGTGTCTCCGCATACCGCAGCACGCGACATAGCTTTGCAGACGATAAATGTAACCGTCTCAGAGAGAAAAGCGGCCAATGTGACGATCTGGCTTTAAGTCGATTCGATAACAAATGACGAAAACGAACGGAATTCTCAGGTTTTTACGACATATGAATTCTTTTCACATTCTCCCGTGCAACGCGGCTGCTAGTCCTCCTTTCATGCAAAACCGTAAGGTCCTATGTCATGTCCAAGCCACCGAAGCCGGCTAAAAATTGAATAATCGACAACTAAAATCTGAATTGTACTACTTCTTACTGGCTATTACTTCAACTTAGTAGCTTCTTCTGTGTTCTACTATGGTGCTTTTAGTGTCTCCACATACCGCAGCACGCCACATAGCTTTGCAGACGATAAATGTTACCGTCTCAGAGAGAAAAGCGGCCAATGTAACGATCTGGGTTTAAGTCAATTCGATAACAAATGAAGAAAACGGACGGATTTCTCAGGTTTTTACTACATACGAACACTTTTCACATTCTCCCGTGCAACGTGGCTGCTAGTCCTCCTTTCATGCTAAATCTTAAGGTCCTAGGTCATGTCCAAGCCACCTAAGCCGGCTAAAAAGTGAATAATCGATAACTAAAACTTGAATTGTACTACTTCTTACTGGCTATTATTTCAACCTAGAAGCTTCTTCTGTGTTCTACTATGGTGCTTTTAGTGTCTCCGCATACCGCAGCACGCGACATAGCTTTGCAGACGATAAATGTAACCGTCTCAGAGAGAAAAGCGGCCTATGTGACGATCTGGTTTTAAGTCGATTCGATAACAAATGACGAAAACGGGCGGATTTCTCAGGTTTTTATCACATATGAACACATTTCACATTCTTCCGTGCAACGCCGCTGCTAGTCCTCCTTTCATGAAAAATCTTAAGGTCCTAGGTCATGTCCAAGCCACCAAAGCCGGATAAAATGTGAATAATCGACAACTAAAACTTGAATTGTACTACTTCTTACTGGCTATTACTTCAACTTAGAAGCTTCTTCTGTGTTCTACTATGGTGCTTTTAGTGTCTACGCATACCGCAGCACGCGACATAGCTTTGCAGACGATAAATGTAACCGTCTCAGAGAGAAAAGCGGCCAAAATGACGATCTGGCTTTAAGTCGATTCGATAACAAATGACGAAAACGGACGGATTTCTCAGGTTTTTACTACATATGAACACATTTCACATTCTCCCGTGCAACGCGGCTGCTAGTCCTCCTTTTATGCAAAATCTTAAGGTCGTAGGTTATGTGCAAGCCACCAAAGCCGGCTAAAAAGTGAATAATCGACAATTAAAACTTGAGTTGTACTACTTCTTACTGGCTATTACTTCAACTTAGAAGCTTCTTCTGTGTTCTACTACGGTGCTTTTAGTGTCTCCGCATACCGCAACACGCGACATAGCTTTGCAGACGATAAATGTAATCGTCTCAGAGAGAAAAGCGGCCAATGTGTTGATCTGGCTTTAAGTCGATTCGATAACAAATGACGAAAACGGACGGATTTCTCAGGTTTTTACTACATATGAACACTTTTAACATTCTCCCATGCAACGCGGCTGCTAGTCCTCCTTTCATGCAAAATCGTAAGGTCCTAGGTCATGTCCAAGCCACCGAAGCCGGCTAAAAAGTGAATAATCAACAACTAAAATCTGAATTGTACTACTTCTTACTGGCTATTACTTCAACTTAGTAGCTTCTTCTGTGTTCTGCTATGGTGCTTTTAGTGTCTCCGCATACCGCAGCACGCGACATAGCTTTGCAGACGATAAATGTAACCGTCTCAGAGAGAAAAGCGGCCAATGTGATGATCTGGCTTTAAGTCGATTCGATAACAAATTACGAAAACGGACGGATTTCTCAAGTTTTTACATCATAAGAACACTTTTCACATTCTCCCGTGCAACGCGGCTGCTAGTCCTCCTTTCTTGCAAAATCTTATGGTCCTAGGTCATGTCCAAGCCACCGAAGCTGGCTAAAAAGTGAATAATCGACAACTAAAATCTGAATTGTACTACTTCTTACTGGCTATTACTTCAACTTAGTAGCTTCTTCTGTGTTCTACTATGGTGTTTTAGTGTCTCCGAATACCGCAGCATGCCACGTAGCTTTGCAGACGACAAATGTAACCGTCTCAGAGAGAAAAGCGGCCAATGTGACGATATGGCTTTAAGTCGATTCGATAACAAATGACGAAAACGGACGGATTTCTCAGGTTTTTACTACATATGAACACTTTTCAGATTCTCCCGTGCAACGCGGCTGCTAGTCCTCCTTTCATGCAAAATCTTAAGGTCCTAGGTCATGTCCAAGCCACTAAAGCCGGCTAAAAAGTGAATAATCGATATCTAAAACTTGAATTGTACTACCTCTTACTGGCTATTATTTCAACCTAGAAGCTTCTTCTGTGTTCTACTATGGTGATTTTAGTGTCTACGCATACCGCAGCACGCGACATAGCTTTGCAGACGATAAATGTAACCGTCTCAGAGAGAAAAGCGGCCTAAGTGACGGTCTGGCTGTAAGTCAAGTCGATAACAAATTACGAAAAAGGACGGATTTCTCAGGTTTTTACTACATATGAACACTTTTCACATTCTCCCATGCAACGCGGCTGCTAGTCTTCCTTTCATGCCAAACCGTATGGTCCTAGGTCATGTCCAAGCCACCGAAGACGGCTAAAAAGTGAATAATCGACAACTAAAATCTGAATTGTACTACTTCTTAGTGGCTATTACTTCAACTTAGTAGCTTCTTCTGTGTTCTACTATGGTGCTTTTAGTGTCTCCGCATACCGCTGCACGCGACATAGCATTGCAGACGATAAATGTAACCGTCTCAGAGAGAAAAGCGGCCAATGTGACGATCTGGCTTTAAGTCAATTCGATAACAAATGACGAAAACGGACGGATTTCTCAGGTTTTTACTACATATGCACACTTTTTACATTCTCCCATGCAACGCGGCTGCTAGTCCTCCTTTCATGCAAAATCTTAAGGTCCTAGGTCGTGTCCAAGCCACCAAAGCCGGCTAAAAGTGAATAATCGATAACAAAAACTTGAATTGTACTACTTCTTACTGATTATTACTTCAACTTAGAAGCTTCTTCTGTGTTCTACTATGGTGTTTTTTGTGTCTCCGCATACCGCAGCACGCCACATAGCTTTGCAGACGATAAATGTAACCTTCTCAGAGAGAAAAGCGGCCAATGTGACGATCTGGCTTTAAGTCGATTCGATAACAAATGACGAAAACGGACGGATTTCTCAGGTTTTTACTACATATGAACACTTTTCACATTCTCCCGTGCAACGCGGCTGCAAGTCCTCCTTTCATGGAAAATCTAAAGGTCCTAGGTCATGTCCAAGCCACCGAAGCCGGCTAAAAAGTGAATAATCGACAGCTAAAATCATAATTGTACTACTTCTTACTGGCTATTATTTCAACTTAGTAGCTTCTTCTGTGTTCTACTATGGTGTTTTTTGTGTCTCCGCATACCGCAGCACGCCACATAGCTTTGCAGACGATAAATGTAACCTTCTCAGAGAGAAAAGCGGCCAATGTGACGATCTGGCTTTAAGTCGATTCGATAACAAATGACGAAAACGGACGGATTTCTCAGGTTTTTACTACATATGAACACTTTTCACATTCTCCCGTGCAACGCGGCTGCAAGTCCTCCTTTCATGGAAAATCTTAAGGTCCTAGGTCATGTCCAAGCCACCGAAGCCGGCTAAAAAGTGAATAATCGACAATTAAAATCTGAATTGTACTACTTCTTACTGGCTATTACTTCAACTTACTAGCTTCTTCTGTGTTCTACTATGGTGCTTTTAGTGTCTCCGCATACCGCAGCACGCGACATAGCTTTGCAGACGATAAATGTAACCGTCTCAGAGAGAAAAGCGGCCAATGTGACGATCTGGCTTTAAGTCGATTCGATAACAAATGACGAAAACGAACGGAATTCTCAGGTTTTTACGACATATGAATTCTTTTCACATTCTCCCGTGCAACGCGGCTGCTAGTCCTCCTTTCATGCAAAACCGTAAGGTCCTATGTCATGTCCAAGCCACCGAAGCCGGCTAAAAATTGAATAATCGACAACTAAAATCTGAATTGTACTACTTCTTACTGGCTATTACTTCAACTTAGTAGCTTCTTCTGTGTTCTACTATGGTGCTTTTAGTGTCTCCACATACCGCAGCACGCCACATAGCTTTGCAGACGATAAATGTTACCGTCTCAGAGAGAAAAGCGGCCAATGTAACGATCTGGGTTTAAGTCAATTCGATAACAAATGAAGAAAACGGACGGATTTCTCAGGTTTTTACTACATACGAACACTTTTCACATTCTCCCGTGCAACGTGGCTGCTAGTCCTCCTTTCATGCTAAATCTTAAGGTCCTAGGTCATGTCCAAGCCACCTAAGCCGGCTAAAAAGTGAATAATCGATAACTAAAACTTGAATTGTACTACTTCTTACTGGCTATTATTTCAACCTAGAAGCTTCTTCTGTGTTCTACTATGGTGCTTTTAGTGTCTCCGCATACCGCAGCACGCGACATAGCTTTGCAGACGATAAATGTAACCGTCTCAGAGAGAAAAGCGGCCTATGTGACGATCTGGTTTTAAGTCGATTCGATAACAAATGACGAAAACGGGCGGATTTCTCAGGTTTTTATCACATATGAACACATTTCACATTCTTCCGTGCAACGCCGCTGCTAGTCCTCCTTTCATGAAAAATCTTAAGGTCCTAGGTCATGTCCAAGCCACCAAAGCCGGATAAAATGTGAATAATCGACAACTAAAACTTGAATTGTACTACTTCTTACTGGCTATTACTTCAACTTAGAAGCTTCTTCTGTGTTCTACTATGGTGCTTTTAGTGTCTACGCATACCGCAGCACGCGACATAGCTTTGCAGACGATAAATGTAACCGTCTCAGAGAGAAAAGCGGCCAAAATGACGATCTGGCTTTAAGTCGATTCGATAACAAATGACGAAAACGGACGGATTTCTCAGGTTTTTACTACATATGAACACATTTCACATTCTCCCGTGCAACGCGGCTGCTAGTCCTCCTTTTATGCAAAATCTTAAGGTCGTAGGTTATGTGCAAGCCACCAAAGCCGGCTAAAAAGTGAATAATCGACAATTAAAACTTGAGTTGTACTACTTCTTACTGGCTATTACTTCAACTTAGAAGCTTCTTCTGTGTTCTACTACGGTGCTTTTAGTGTCTCCGCATACCGCAACACGCGACATAGCTTTGCAGACGATAAATGTAATCGTCTCAGAGAGAAAAGCGGCCAATGTGTTGATCTGGCTTTAAGTCGATTCGATAACAAATGACGAAAACGGACGGATTTCTCAGGTTTTTACTACATATGAACACTTTTAACATTCTCCCATGCAACGCGGCTGCTAGTCCTCCTTTCATGCAAAATCGTAAGGTCCTAGGTCATGTCCAAGCCACCGAAGCCGGCTAAAAAGTGAATAATCAACAACTAAAATCTGAATTGTACTACTTCTTACTGGCTATTACTTCAACTTAGTAGCTTCTTCTGTGTTCTGCTATGGTGCTTTTAGTGTCTCCGCATACCGCAGCACGCGACATAGCTTTGCAGACGATAAATGTAACCGTCTCAGAGAGAAAAGCGGCCAATGTGATGATCTGGCTTTAAGTCGATTCGATAACAAATTACGAAAACGGACGGATTTCTCAAGTTTTTACATCATAAGAACACTTTTCACATTCTCCCGTGCAACGCGGCTGCTAGTCCTCCTTTCTTGCAAAATCTTATGGTCCTAGGTCATGTCCAAGCCACCAAAGCCGGCTAAAAAGTGAATAATCGATAACTAAAACTTGAATTTTACTACCTCTTACTGGCTATTATTTCAACCTAGAAGCTTCTTCTGTGTTCTACTATGGTGCTTTTAGTGTCTCCGCATACCGCAGCACGCGACATAGCTTTGCAGACGATAAATGTAACCGTCTCAGAGAGAAAAGCGGCAAATGTGACGATCTGGCTTTAAGTCGATTCGATAACAAATGACGAAAACGAACGGATTTCTCAGGTTTTTACTACATATGAACACTTTTAACATTCTCCCATGCAACGAGGCTGCTAGTCCTCCTTTCATGCAAAATCTTAAGGTCCTAGGTCATGTGCAAGCCACCGAAGCCGGCTAAAAAGTGAATAATCGATAACTAAAATCATAATTGTACTACTTCTTACTGGCTATTACTTCAACTTAGTAGCTTCTTCTGTGTTCTACTATGGTGCTTTTAGTGTCTGCGAATACCGCAGCACGCCACATAGCTTTGCAGACGACAAATGTAACCGTCTCATAGAGAAAAGCGGCCAATGTGACGATATGGCTTTAAGTCGATTCGATAACAAATGACGAAAACGGACGGATGTCTCAGGTTTTTACTACATATGAACACTTTTCACATTCTCCCGTGCAACGCGGCTGCTAGTCTTACTTCATGCTAAACCTTAAGGTCCTAGGTCATGTCCAAGCCACCGAAGACGGCTAAAAAGTGAATAATCGACAACTAAAATCTGAATTGTACTACTTCTTAATGGCTATTACTTCAACTTAGTAGCTTCTTCTGTGTTCTACTATGGTGCTTTTAGTGTCTCCGCATACAGCTGCACGCGACATAGCATTGCAGACGATAAATGTAACCGTCTCAGAGAGAAAAGCGGCCAATGTGACGATCTGGCTTTAAGTCGATTCGATAACAAATGACGAAAAGGGACGGATTTCTCAGGTTTTTACTACATATGCACACTTTTTACATTCTCCCATGCAACGCGGCTGCTAGTCCTCCTTTCATGCAAAATCTTAAGGTCCTAGGTCGTGTCCAAGCCACCAAAGCCGGCAAAAAGAGAATGATCGATAACAAAAACTTGAATTGTACTACTTCTTACTGGCTATTACTTCAACTTAGAAGCTTCTTCTGTGTTCTACTATGGTGCTTTTCGTGTCTACGCATACCGCAGCACGTGACATAGCTTTGCAGACGATTAATGTAACCGTCTCAGAGAGAAAAGCGGCCAAAGTGACGATCTGGCATTAAGTCGATTCGATGACAAATGACGAAAACGGACGGATTTCTCAGGTTTTTACTACATATGAACACTTTTCACATTCTCCCGTGCAACGCGACTGCAAGTCCTCCTTTCATGGAAAATCTTAAGGTCCTAGGTCATGTCCAAGCCACCGAAGCCGGCTAAAAAGTGAATAATCGACAGCTAAAATCATAATTGTACTACTTCTTACTGGCTATTATTTCAACTTAGTAGCTTCTTCTGTGTTCTACTATGGTGCTTTTAGTGTCTCCGAATACCGCAGCACGCCACATAGCTTTGCAGACGACAAATGTAACCGTCTCAGAGAGAAAAGCGGCCAATGTGACGATATGGCTTTAAGTCGATTCGATAACAAATGACGAAAACGGACGGATTTCACAGGTTTTTACTACATATGAACACATTTCACATTCTCCCGTGCAACGCGGCTGCTAGTCCTCCTTTTATGCAAAATCTTAAGGTCGTAGGTCATGTCCAAGCCACCAAAGCCGGCTAAAAAGTGATTAATCGACAACTAAAACTTGAATAGTACTACTTCTTACTGGCTATTACTTCAACTTAGAAGCTTCTTCTGTGTTCTAATATGGTTCTTTTAGTGTCTCCGCATACCGCAGCACGCGACATAGCTTTGCAGACGATAAATGTAACCGTCTCAGAGAGAAAAGCGGCCAATGTGACGATCTGGCTTTAAGTCGATTCGATAACAAATGACGAAAACGAACGGATTTCTCAGGTTTTTACTACATATGAACACTTTTAACATTCTCCCATGCAACGCGGCTGCTAGTCCTCCTTTCATGCAAAATCGTAAGGTTCCACCTCAAGTCAAAGCCACCAAAGCCGGCTAGAAAGTGAATAATCGATAACTAAAACTTGAATTGTTCTTCTTCTTACTGGCTATTACTTCAAATTAGAAGATTCTTCTGTGTTCTACTATGGCGCTTTTAGTGTTTCGGCATACCGCAGCACGCGACATAGCTTTGCAGACGATAAATGTAACCGTTTCAGAGACAGGAACGGCCAATGTGACGATCTGGCTTTAAGTCGATTCGATAACAAATGACGAAAACGGACGGATTTCTCAGGTTTTTCCTACATATGAACACTTTTCACTTTCTCCCATGCAAAACGGCTGCTAGTCTTCCTTTCATGCAAAATCTTAAGGTCCTAGGTCATATCCAAGCCACCGAAGCTGGCTAAAAAGTGAATAATCGACAACTAAAATCTGAATTGTACTACTTCTTACTGGCTATTACTTCAACTTACTAGCTTCTTCTGTGTTCTACTATGGTGCTTTTAGTGTCTCCGCATACCGCAGCACACGACATAGCTTTGCAGACGATAAATGTAACCGTCTCAGAGAGAAAAGCGGCCAATATGACGATCTGGCTTTAAGTCGATTCGATAACAAATGGCGAAAACAGACGTATATCTCAGGTTTTTACTACATATGAACACTTTTCACATTCTCCCATGCAACGCGGCTGCTAGTCCTCCTTTCATGCAAAATCTTAAGGTCCTAGGTCATGTCCGAGCTACCAAAGCCAGATAAAAAGTGAATAATCGATAACTAAAACTTGAATTGTACTACTTCTTACTGGCTATTACTTCAACTTAGTAGCTTCTTCTGTGTTCTACTATGGTGCTTTTAGTGTCTCCGAATACCGCAGCACGCCACATAGCTTTGCAGACGACAAATGTAACCGTCTCAGAGAGAAAAGCGGCCAAAGTGACGATCTGGCATTAAGTCGATTCGATGACAAATGACGAAAACGGACGGATTTCTCAGGTTTTTACTACATATGAACACTTTTCACATTCTCCCGTGCAACGCGGCTGCAAGTCCTCCTTTCATGGAAAATCTTAAGGTCCTAGGTCATGTCCAAGCCACCGAAGCCGGCTAAAAAGTGAATAATCGACAGCTAAAATCATAATTGTACTACTTCTTACTGGCTATTATTTCAACTTAGTAGCTTCTTCTGTGTTCTACTATGGTGCTTTTAGTGTCTCCGAATACCGCAGCACGCCACATAGCTTTGCAGACGACAAATGTAACCGTCTCAGAGAGAAAAGCGGCCAAAGTGACGATCTGGCATTAAGTCGATTCGATGACAAATGACGAAAACGGACGGATTTCTCAGGTTTTTACTACATATGAACACTTTTCACATTCTCCCGTGCAACGCGGCTGCAAGTCCTCCTTTCATGGAAAATCTTAAGGTCCTAGGTCATGTCCAAGCCACCGAAGCCGGCTAAAAAGTGAATAATCGACAGCTAAAATCATAATTGTACTACTTCTTACTGGCTATTATTTCAACTTAGTAGCTTCTTCTGTGTTCTACTATGGTGCTTTTAGTGTCTCCGAATACCGCAGCACGCCACATAGCTTTGCAGACGACAAATGTAACCGTCTCAGAGAGAAAAGCGGCCAATGTGACGATATGGCTTTAAGTCGATTCGATAACAAATGACGAAAACGGACGGATTTCTCAGGTTTTTACTACATATGAACACATTTCACATTCTCCCGTGCAACGCGGCTGCTAGTCCTCCTTTTATGCAAAATCTTAAGGTCGTAGGTCATGTCCAAGCCACCAAAGCCGGCTAAAAAGTGATTAATCGACAACTAAATCTTGAATACTACTACTTCTTACTGGCTATTACTTCAACTTAGAAGCTTCTTCTGTGTTCTAATATGGTTCTTTTAGTGTCTCCGCATACCGCAGCACGCGACATAGCTTTGCAGACGATAAATGTAACCGTCTCAGAGAGAAAAGCGGCCAATGTGACGATCTGGCTTTAAGTCGATTCGATAACAAATGACGAAAACGGACGGATTTCTCAGGTTTTTACTACATATGAACACTTTTAACATTCTCCCATGCAACGCGGCTGCTAGTCCTCCTTTCATGCAAAATCTTAAGGTTCCACCTCAAGTCAAAGCCACCAAAGCCGGCTAGAAAGTGAATAATCGATAACTAAAACTTGAATTGTTCTTCTTCTTACTGGCTATTACTTCAAATTAGAAGATTCTTCTGTGTTCTACTATGGCGCTTTTAGTGTTTCGGCATACCGCAGCACGCGACATAGCTTTGCAGACGATAAATGTAACCGTTTCAGAGACAGGAACGGCCAATGTGACGATCTGGCTTTAAGTCGATTCGATAACAAATGACGAAAACGGACGGATTTCTCAGGTTTTTCCTACATATGAACACTTTTCACTTTCTCCCATGCAAAACGGCTGCTAGTCTTCCTTTCATGCAAAATCTTAAGGTCCTAGGTCATATCCAAGCCACCGAAGCTGGCTAAAAAGTGAATAATCGACAACTAAAATCTGAATTGTACTACTTCTTACTGGCTATTACTTCAACTTACTAGCTTCTTCTGTGTTCTACTATGGTGCTTTTAGTGTCTCCGCATACCGCAGCACACGACATAGCTTTGCAGACGATAAATGTAACCGTCTCAGAGAGAAAAGCGGCTAATATGACGATCTGGCTTTAAGTCGATTCGATAACAAATGACGAAAACGGACGGATCTCTCAGGTTTTTACTACATATGGACACTTTTCACATTCTCCCGGGCAACTCGGCTGCTAGTCCTCCTTTCATGCAGAATGTTAAGGTCCTAGCTCATGTACAAGGCACCAAAGCCAGCTAAAAAGACAATAATCCATACATAAAACTTGAATTGTACTACATCTTACTGGCTATTACATCAACTTAGAAGCTTCATCTGTGTTCTACTATGGTGCTTTTAGCGTCTCCGCATACCGCAACACGCGACATAGCTTTGCAGACGATAAATGTAATCGTCTCAGAGAGAAAAGCGGCCAATGTGTTGATCTGGCTTTAAGTCGATTCGATAACAAATGACGAAAACGGACGGATTTCTCAGGTTTTTACTACATATGAACACTTTTAACATTCTCCCATGCAACGCGGCTGCTAGTCCTCTTTTTCATGCAAAATCGTAAGGTCCTAGGTCATGTCCAAGCCACCGAAGCCGGCTAAAAAGTGAATAATCAACAACTAAAATCTGAATTGTACTACTTCTTACTGGCTATTACTTCAACTTAGTAGCTTCTTCTGTGTTCTGCTATGGTGCTTTTAGTGTCTCCGCATACCGCAGCACGCGACATAGCTATGCAGACGATAAATGTAACCGTCTCAGAGAGAAAAGCGGCCAATGTGACGATCTGGCTTTAAGTCGATTCGATAACAAATGACGAAAACGGACGGATTTCTCAGGTTTTTACTACATATGAACACTTTTCACATTCTGCCGTGCAACGCGGCTGCTAGTCCTCCATTCATGCAAAATCTTAAGGTCCTAGATCATGTCCAAGCCACCAAACCCGGTTAAAAAGTGAATAATCGATAACTAAAACTTGAATTGTACTACCTCTTACTGGCTATTATTTCAACCTAGAAGCTTCTTCTGTGTACTACTATGGTGCTTTTAGTGTCTTCGCATACCGCAGCACGCGACATAGCTTTGCAGACGATAAATGTAACCGTCTCAGAGAGAAAAGCGGCCAATGTAACGATCTGGCTGTAGTCAAGTCGATAACAAATGACGAAAACGGACGGATTTCTCAGGTTTTTACTACATATGAACACTTTTCACATTGTCCCGTGCAACACGGCTGCTAGTCTTCCTTTTATGCAAAATCTTAAGGTCCTAGGTCATGTCCAAGCCACCAAAACCGGGTATAAAGTGAACAATCGACAACTAAAACTTGAATTGTACTACATCTTACTGGCTATTACTTTAACTTAGAAGCTTCTTCTGTGTTCTACTATGGTGCTTTTAGTGTCTACGCATACCGCAGCACGCGACATAGCTTTGTAGACGATAAATGTAACCGTTTCAGCGGAAAGAGCGGCCAATGCGACGATATGGCTCTAAGTCGATTCGATAACAAATGACGAAAACGGACGGATCTCTCAGGTTTTTACTACATATGAACACTTTTCACATTCTCCCGGGCAACTCGGCTGCTAGTCCTCCTTTCATGCAGAATGTTAAGGTCCTAGCTCATGTACAAGGCACCAAAGCCAGCTAAAAAGACACTAATCCATACATAAAACTTGAATTGTACTACATCTTACTGGCTATTACATCAACTTAGAAGCTTCATCTGTGTTCTACTATGGTGCTTTTAGTGATTCCGCGTACCGCAGCACGCGACATAGCTTTGCAGACGATAAATGTAACCGTCTCAGAGAGAAAAGCGGCCAAATTGACGATCTGGCTTTAAGTCGATTCGATAACAAATGACGAAAACGGACGGATTTCTCAGGTTCTTACTACATATGAACACTTTTCACATTCTCCCGTGCAACGCGGCTGCTAGTCCTCCTTTTATGCAAAATATTAAGGTCCTAGGTCATGTCCAAGCCACCAAACCAAGCTAAAAAGTGAATAATCGACAACTAAAACTTGAATTGTACTACTTCTTACTGGCTATTACTTCAACATAGAAGCTTCTTCTGTGTTCTACTATGGTGCTTTTAGTGTCTCCGCATACCGGAACACGCGACATATCTTTGCAGACGATAAATGTAATTGTCTCAGAGAGAAACGCGGCCAATGTGTTGATCTGGCTTTAAGTCGATCCGATAACAAATGACGAAAACGGACGGATTTCTCAGGTTTTTACTACATATGAACACTTTTAACATTCTCCCATGCAACGCGGCTGCTAGTCCTCCTTTCATGCAAAATCGTAAGGTCCTAGGTCATGTCCAAGCCACCGAAGCCGGCTAAAAAGTGAATAATCAACAACTAAAATCTGAATTGTACTACTTCTTACTGGCTATTACTTCAACTTAGTAGCTTCTTCTGTGTTCTGCTATGGTGCTTTTAGTGTCTCCGCATACCGCAGCACGCGACATAGCTTTGCAGACGATAAATGTAACCGTCTCAGAGAGAAAAGCGGCCAATGTGACGATCTGGCTTTAAGTCGATTCGATAACAAATGACGAAAACGGACGGATTTCTCAGGTTTTTACTACATATGAACACTTTTCACATTCTGCCGTGCAACGCGGCTGCTAGTCCTCCTTTCATGCAAAATCTTAAGGTCCTAGATCATGTCCAAGCAACCAAACCCTGTTAAAAAGTGAATAATCGATTACTAAAACTTGAATTGTACTACCTCTTACTGGCTATTATTTCAACCTAGAAGCTTCTTCTGTGTACTACTATGGTGCTTTTAGTGTCTTCGCATACCGCAGCACGCGACATAGCTTTGCAGACGATAAATGTAACCGTCTCAGAGAGAAAAGCGGCCAATGTAACGATCTGGCTGTAGTCAAGTCGATAACAAATGACGAAAACGGACGGATTTCTCAGGTTTTTACTACATATGAACACTTTTCACATTGTCCCGTGCAACGCGGCTGCTAGTCTTCCTTTTATGCAAAATCTTAAGGTCCTAGGTCATGTCCAAGCCACCAAAACCGGGTATAAAGTGAACAATCGACAACTAAAACTTGAATTGTACTACATCTTACTGGCTATTACTTTAACTTAGAAGCTTCTTCTGTGTTCTACTATGGTGCTTTTAGTGTCTACGCATACCGCAGCACGCGACATAGCTTTGCAGACGATAAATGTAACCGTCTCAGAGAGAAAAGCGGCCAAATTTACGATCTGGCTTTAAGTCGATTCGATAACAACTGACGAAAACGGACGGATTTCTCAGGTTTTTAGTACGTATGAACACTTTTCACATTCTCCCGTGCAACGCGGCTGCTAGTCCTCCTTTCATGCAAAATCTTAAGTTCCTAGGTCATGTCCAAGCCACTAAAGCCGGCAAAAAAGTGAATAATCGACATCTAAAACTTGAATTGTACAACTTCTTACTGGCTATTACTTCAACTTAGAAGCTTCTTCTGTGTTCTACTATGGTTCTTTTACTGTCTCCGTATACCGCAGCACGCGACATAGCTTTGCAGACGATAAATGTAACCGTCTCAGAGAGAAAAGCGGCCAATGTGACGATCTGGCTTTAAGTCGATTCGATAACAAATGACGAAAACGGACGTATTTCTCAGGTTTTTACCACATATGAACACTTTTCACATTCTCCCATGCAACGCGGCTGCTAGTCCTCCTTTCATGCAAAATCTTAAGGTCCTAGGTCATGTCCAAGCCACCAAAGCCGGCTAAAAAGTGAATAATCGATAACTAAAACTTGAATTGTACTATTTCTTACTGGCTATTGCTTTACTTAGAAGCTTCTTGTGTGCTCTACTATGGTGCTTTTAGTGTCACCGCATACCGCAGGACGCGACTTAGCTTTGCAGACGATAAATGTAACCGTCTCAGAGAGAAAAGCGGCCAATGTGACGATCTGGCTGTAAGTCGATTCGATAACAAATGACGAAAACGGACGGATTTCTCAGGTTTTTACTACATATGAACACTTTTCACATTCTCCCGTGCAACGCGGCTGCTAGTCTTCCTTTTATGTAAAATCTTAAGGTCATAGGTCATGTTCAAACCACCAAAGCCGGCTACAAAGTGAATAAACGACAACTAAAACTTGAATTGTACTACTTCTTACTGGCTATTACTTCAACTTAGAAGCTTCTTCTGTGTTCTACTATGGTGCTTTTAGTGTCTCCGCATACCGCAGCACGCGACATAGCTTTGCAGACGATAAATGTAACCGTCTCAGAGAGACAAGCGGCCAATGTGACGATCTGGCTTTAAGTCGATTCGATAAGAAATGACGAAAACGGACGGATTTCTCAGGTTTTTAAAACATATGAACTCTTTTCACATTCTCCCGTGCAACGCGGCTGCTAGTCCTCCTTTCATGCAAAATCTTAAGGTCCTAGGTCATATCCAAGCCACCAAAGCCGGCTAAAAAGTGAATAATCGATAGTTAAAACTTGAATTGTACTACTTCTTACTGGCTATTACTTCAACTTAGAAGCTTCTTCTGTGTTCTACTATGATGCTTTTATTGTCTCCGCATACCGCAGCACGCGACATAGCTTTGCAGACGATAAATGTAACCGTTTCAAAGAGAAGAGTGGCCAATGTGACGATCTGGCTTTAAATCGATTCGATAACAAATGACGAAAACGGACGGATTTCTCAGGTTTTTACTACATATGAACACTTTTCACATTCTCCCGTGCAACGAGGCTGCTAGTCTTCCTTTCATGCAAAATCTTAAGGTCCTAGATCATGTCCAAGCCACCAAAGCCGGCTAAAAAGTGATTAATCGACAACTAAATCTTGAATAGTACTACTTCTTACTGGCTATTACTTCAACTTAAAAGCTTCTTCTGTGTTCTAATATGGTGCTTTTAGTGTCTCCGCATACCGCAGCACGCGACATAGCTTTGCAGACGATAAGTACAACCGTTTCAGAGAGAAGAGCGGCCAATGTGACGATCTGGCTTTAAGTCGACTCGATAACAAATGACGAAACCGGACGGATTTCTCAGGTTTTTACTACATACACTCCTGGAAATGGAAAAAGGAACACATTGACACCGGTGTGTCAGACCCACCATACTTGCTACGGACACTGCGAGAGGGCTGTACAAGCAATGATCACACGCACGGCACAGCGGACACACCAGGAACCGCGGTGTTGGCCGTCGAATGGTGCTAGCTGCGCAGCATTTGTACACCGCCGCCGTCAGTGTCAGCCAGTTTGCCGTGGCATACGGAGCTCCATCGCAGTCTTTAACAGTGGTAGCATGTCACGACAGCGTGGACGTGAACCGTATGTGCAGTTGACGGACTTTGAGCGAGGGCGTATAGTGGTTATGCGGGAGGCCGGGTGGACGTACCGCCGAATTGCTCAACACGTGGGGCGTGAGGTCTCCACTGTACATCGATGTTGTCGCCAGTGGTCGGCGGAAGGTGCACGTGCCCGTCGACCTGGGACCGGACCGCAGTGACGCACGGATGCACGCCAAGACCGTAGGATCCTACGCAGTGCCATAGGGGACCGCACCGCCACTTCCCAGCAAATTATGGACACTGTTGCTCCTGGGGTATCGGCGAGGACCATTCGCAACCGTCTCCATGAAGCTGAGCTACGGTCCCGCACACCGTTAGGCCGTCTTCCGCTCACGTCCCAACATCATGCTGCCCGCCTCCAGTAGAGTCGCGACAGGCGTGAATGGAGGGACGAATGGAGACGTGTCGTCTTCAGCGATGAGAGTCGCTTCTGCCTTGGTGACAATGATGGTCGTATGCGTGTTTGGCGCCGTGCAGGTGAGCGCCACAATCAGGACTGCATACGACCGAGGCACACAGGGCCAACATCCGGCATCATGATGTGGGGAGCGATCTCCTACACTGGCCGTACACCTGTGGTGATCGTCTAGGGGACACTGAATAGTGCACGGTACATCCAAACCGTCATCAAACCCATCGTTCTACCATTATTAGACCGGCAAAGGAACGTGCTGTTCCAACAGGACAATGCACGTCCGCCTGTATCCCGTGCCACCCAACGTGCTCTAGAATGTGTAAGTCAACTACCCTGGCCAGCAAGATCTCCGGATCTGTCCCCCATTGAGCATGTTTGGGACTGGATGAAGCGTCGTCTCACGCGGTCTGCACGTCCAACACGAACGCTGGTCCAGCTGAGGCGCCAGGTGGAAATGGCATGGCAAGCCGGTCCACAGGACTACATCCAGCATCTCTACGATCGTCTCCATGGCAGAATAGCAGCCTGCATTGCTGCGAAAGATGGATATACACTGTACTAGTGCCGAAATTGTGCATGCTCTGTTGCCTGTGTCTATGTGCCTGTGGTTCTGTCAGTGTGATCACGTGATGTATCTGACCCCAGGAATATGTCAATAAAGTTTCCCCTTCCTGGGACAATGAATTCACGGTGTTCTTATTTCAATTTCCAGGAGTGTATGAACACTTTTCACATTATCCCGTGCAACGCGGCTGCTAGTCCTCCTTTCATGCAAAATCTTAAGGTCCTAGGTCACGTCCAAGCCATCAAAGCCGGCTAAAAAGTAAATAATCGACAACTAAAACTTGAATTGTACTACTTCTTACTGGCTACAGCTTCAACTAAGAAGCTTCTTCTGTGTTCTACTATGGTGCTTTTAGTGATTCCGCGTACCGCAGCACGCGACATAGCTTTGCAGACGATAAATGTAACCGTTTCAGAGAGAAGAGCGGCCAATGTGACGATCTGGCTTTAAATCGATTCGATAACAAATGACGAAAACGGACGGATTTCTCAGGTTTTTACTACATATGAACACTTTTCACATTCTCCCATGCAACGCGGCTGCTAATCCTCCTTTCATGCAAAATCTTAAGGTCCTAGGTCATGTCCAAGCCACCAAACCAAGCTAAAAAGTGAATAATCGACAACTAAAACTTGAATTGTACTACTTCTTACTGGCTATTACTTCAACATAGAAGCTTCTTCTGTGTTCTACTATGGTGCTTTTAGTGTCTCCGCATACCGGAACACGCGACATAGCTTTGCAGACGATAAATGTAATTGTCTCAGAGAGAAACGCGGCCAATGTGTTGATCTGGCTTTAAGTCGATCCGATAACAAATGACGATAACGGAGGGATTTCTCAGGTTTTTACTACATATGAACACTTTTAACATTCTCCCATGCAACGCGGCTGCTAGTCCTCCTTTCATGCAAAATCGTAAGGTCCTAGGTCATGTCCAAGCCACCGAAGCCGGCTAAAAAGTGAATAATCAACAACTAAAATCTGAATTGTACTACTTCTTACTGGCTATTACTTCAACTTAGTAGCTTCTTCTGTGTTCTGCTATGGTGCTTTTAGTGTCTCCGCATACCGCAGCACGCGACATAGCTTTGCAGACGATAAATGTAACCGTCTCAGAGAGAAAAGCGGCCAATGTGACGATCTGGTTTTAAGTCGATTCGATAACAAAAGACGAAAACGGACGGATTTCTCAGGTTTTTACTACATATGAACACTTTACACATTCTGCCCTGCAACGCGGCTGCTAGTCCTCCTTTCATGCAAAATCTTAAGGTCCTAGATCATGTCCAAGCAACCAAACCCTGTTAAAAAGTGAATAATCGATTACTAAAACTTGAATTGTACTACCTCTTACTGGCTATTATTTCAACCTAGAAGCTTCTTCTGTGTACTACTATGGTGCTTTTAGTGTCTTCGCATACCGCAGCACGCGACATAGCTTTGCAGACGATAAATGTAACCGTCTCAGAGAGAAAAGCGGCCAATGTAACGATCTGGCTGTAGTCAAGTCGATAACAAATGACGAAAACGGACGGATTTCTCAGGTTTTTACTACATATGAACACTTTTCACATTGTCCCGTGCAACGCGGCTGCTAGTCTTCCTTTTATGCAAAATCTTAAGGTCCTAGGTCATGTCCAAGCCACCAAAACCGGGTATAAAGTGAACAATCGACAACTAAAACTTGAATTGTACTACATCTTACTGGCTATTACTTTAACTTAGAAGCTTCTTCTGTGTTCTACTATGGTGCTTTTAGTGTCTACGCATACCGCAGCACGCGACATAGCTTTGCAGACGATAAATGTAACCGTCTCAGAGAGAAAAGCGGCCAAATTTACGATCTGGCTTTAAGTCGATTCGATAACAAATGACGAAAACGGACGGATTTCTCAGGTTTTTAGTACGTATGAACACTTTTCACATTCTCCCGTGCAACGCGGCTGCTAGTCCTCCTTTCATGCAAAATCTTAAGGTCCTAGGTCATGTCCAAGCCACCAAAGCCGGCTAAAAAGTGAATAATCGATAACTAAAACTTGAATTGTACTATTTCTTACTGGCTATTGCTTTACTTAGAAGCTTCTTGTGTGCTCTACTATGGTGCTTTTAGTGTCACCGCATACCGCAGGACGCGACTTAGCTTTGCAGACGATAAATGTAACCGTCTCAGAGAGAAAAGCGGCCAATGTGACGATCTGGCTGTAAGTCGATTCGATAACAAATGACGAAAACGGACGGATTTCTCAGGTTTTTACTACATATGAACACTTTTCACATTCTCCCGTGCAACGCGGCTGCTAGTCTTCCTTTTATGTAAAATCTTAAGGTCATAGGTCATGTTCAAACCACCAAAGCCGGCTACAAAGTGAATAAACGACAACTAAAACTTGAATTGTACTACTTCTTACTGGCTATTACTTCAACTTAGAAGCTTCTTCTGTGTTCTACTATGGTGCTTTTAGTGTCTCCGCATACCGCAGCACGCGACATAGCTTTGCAGACGATAAATGTAACCGTCTCAGAGAGACAAGCGGCCAATGTGACGATCTGGCTTTAAGTCGATTCGATAAGAAATGACGAAAACGGACGGATTTCTCAGGTTTTTAAAACATATGAACTCTTTTCACATTCTCCCGTGCAACGCGGCTGCTAGTCCTCCTTTCATGCAAAATCTTAAGGTCCTAGGTCATATCCAAGCCACCAAAGCCGGCTAAAAAGTGAATAATCGATAGTTAAAACTTGAATTGTACTACTTCTTACTGGCTATTACTTCAACTTAGAAGCTTCTTCTGTGTTCTACTATGATGCTTTTATTGTCTCCGCATACCGCAGCACGCGACATAGCTTTGCAGACGATAAATGTAACCGTTTCAAAGAGAAGAGCGGCCAATGTGACGATCTGGCTTTAAATCGATTCGATAACAAATGACGAAAACGGACGGATTTCTCAGGTTTTTACTACATATGAACACTTTTCACATTCTTCCGTGCAACGAGGCTGCTAGTCTTCCTTTCATGCAAAATCTTAAGGTCCTAGATCATGTCCAAGCCACCAAAGCCGGCTAAAAAGTGATTAATCGACAACTAAATCTTGAATAGTACTACTTCTTACTGGCTATTACTTCAACTTAAAAGCTTCTTCTGTGTTCTAATATGGTGCTTTTAGTGTCTCCGCATACCGCAGCACGCGACATAGCTTTGCAGACGATAAGTACAACCGTTTCAGAGAGAAGAGCGGCCAATGTGACGATCTGGCTTTAAGTCGACTCGATAACAAATGACGAAACCGGACGGATTTCTCAGGTTTTTACTACATACACTCCTGGAAATGGAAAAAGGAACACATTGACACCGGTGTGTCAGACCCACCATACTTGCTACGGACACTGCGAGAGGGCTGTACAAGCAATGATCACACGCACGGCACAGCGGACACACCAGGAACCGCGGTGTTGGCCGTCGAATGGTGCTAGCTGCGCAGCATTTGTACACCGCCGCCGTCAGTGTCAGCCAGTTTGCCGTGGCATACGGAGCTCCATCGCAGTCTTTAACAGAGGTAGCATGTCACGACAGCGTGGACGTGAACCGTATGTGCAGTTGACGGACTTTGAGCGAGGGCGTCTAGTGTGCATGCGGGAGGCCGGGTGGACGTACCGCCGAATTGCTCAACACGTGGGGCGTGAGGTCTCCACTGTACATCGATGTTGTCGCCAGTGGTCGGCGGAAGGTGCACGTGCCCGTCGACCTGGGACCGGACCGCAGTGACGCACGGATGCACGCCAAGACCGTAGGATCCTACGCAGTGCCATAGGGGACCGCACCGCCACTTCCCAGCAAATTATGGACACTGTTGCTCCTGGGGTATCGGCGAGGACCATTCGCAACCGTCTCCATGAAGCTGAGCTACGGTCCCGCACACCGTTAGGCCGTCTTCCGCTCACGTCCCAACATCATGCTGCCCGCCTCCAGTAGAGTCGCGACAGGCGTGAATGGAGGGACGAATGGAGACGTGTCGTCTTCAGCGATGAGAGTCGCTTCTGCCTTGGTGACAATGATGGTCGTATGCGTGTTTGGCGCCGTGCAGGTGAGCGCCACAATCAGGACTGCATACGACCGAGGCACACAGGGCCAACATCCGGCATCATGATGTGGGGAGCGATCTCCTACACTGGCCGTACACCTGTGGTGATCGTCTAGGGGACACTGAATAGTGCACGGTACATCCAAACCGTCATCAAACCCATCGTTCTACCATTATTAGACCGGCAAAGGAACGTGCTGTTCCAACAGGACAATGCACGTCCGCCTGTATCCCGTGCCACCCAACGTGCTCTAGAATGTGTAAGTCAACTACCCTGGCCAGCAAGATCTCCGGATCTGTCCCCCATTGAGCATGTTTGGGACTGGATGAAGCGTCGTCTCACGCGGTCTGCACGTCCAACACGAACGCTGGTCCAGCTGAGGCGCCAGGTGGAAATGGCATGGCAAGCCGGTCCACAGGACTACATCCAGCATCTCTACGATCGTCTCCATGGCAGAATAGCAGCCTGCATTGCTGCGAAAGATGGATATACACTGTACTAGTGCCGAAATTGTGCATGCTCTGTTGCCTGTGTCTATGTGCCTGTGGTTCTGTCAGTGTGATCACGTGATGTATCTGACCCCAGGAATATGTCAATAAAGTTTCCCCTTCCTGGGACAATGAATTCACGGTGTTCTTATTTCAATTTCCAGGAGTGTATGAACACTTTTCACATTATCCCGTGCAACGCGGCTGCTAGTCCTCCTTTCATGCAAAATCTTAAGGTCCTAGGTCACGTCCAAGCCATCAAAGCCGGCTAAAAAGTAAATAATCGACAACTAAAACTTGAATTGTACTACTTCTTACTGGCTACAGCTTCAACTAAGAAGCTTCTTCTGTGTTCTACTATGGTGCTTTTAGTGATTCCGCGTACCGCAGCACGCGACATAGCTTTGCAGACGTTAAATGTAACCGTTTCAGAGAGAAGAGCGGCCAATGTGACGATCTGGCTTTAAATCGATTCGATAACAAATGACGAAAACGGACGGATTTCTCAGGTTTTTACTACATATGAACACTTTTCACATTCTCCCATGCAACGCGGCTGCTAATCCTCCTTTCATGCAAAATCTTAAGGTCCTAGGTCATGTCCAAGCCACCAAACCAAGCTAAAAAGTGAATAATCGACAACTAAAACTTGAATTGTACTACTTCTTACTGGCTATTACTTCAACATAGAAGATTCTTCTGTGTTCTACTATGGTACTTTTAGTGTCTCCGCATACCGGAACACGCGACATAGCTTTGCAGACGATAAATGTAATTGTCTCAGAGAGAAACGCGGCCAATGTGTTGATCTGGCTTTAAGTCGATCCGATAACAAATGACGATAACGGAGGGATTTCTCAGGTTTTTACTACATATGAACACTTTTAACATTCTCCCATGCAACGCGGCTGCTAGTCCTCCTTTCATGCAAAATCGTAAGGTCCTAGGTCATGTCCAAGCCACCGAAGCCGGCTAAAAAGTGAATAATCAACAACTAAAATCTGAATTGTACTACTTCTTACTGGCTATTACTTCAACTTAGTAGCTTCTTCTGTGTTCTGCTATGGTGCTTTTAGTGTCTCCGCATACCGCAGCACGCGACATAGCTTTGCAGACGATAAATGTAACCGTCTCAGAGAGAAAAGCGGCCAATGTGACGATCTGGCTTTAAGTCGATTCGATAACAAATGACGAAAACGGACGGATTTCTCAGGTTTTTACTACATATGAACACTTTTCACATTCTGCCGTGCAACGCGGCTGCTAGTCCTCCTTTCATGCAAAATCTTAAGGTCCTAGATCATGTCCAAGCAACCAAACCCTGTTAAAAAGTGAATAATCGATTACTAAAACTTGAATTGTACTACCTCTTACTGGCTATTATTTCAACCTAGAAGCTTCTTCTGTGTACTACTATGGTGCTTTTAGTGTCTTCGCATACCGCAGCACGCGACATAGCTTTGCAGACGATAAATGTAACCGTCTCAGAGAGAAAAGCGGCCAATGTAACGATCTGGCTGTAGTCAAGTCGATAACAAATGACGAAAACGGACTGATTTCTCAGGTTTTTACTACATATGAACACTTTTCACATTGTCCCGTGCAACGCGGCTGCTAGTCTTCCTTTTATGCAAAATCTTAAGGTCCTAGGTCATGTCCAAGCCACCAAAACCGGGTATAAAGTGAACAATCGACAACTAAAACTTGAATTGTACTACATCTTACTGGCTATTACTTTAACTTAGAAGCTTCTTCTGTGTTCTACTATGGTGCTTTTAGTGTCTACGCATACCGCAGCACGCGACATAGCTTTGCAGACGATAAATGTAACCGTCTCAGAGAGAAAAGCGGCCAAATTTACGATCTGGCTTTAAGTCGATTCGATAACAAATGACGAAAACGGACGGATTTCTCAGGTTTTTATTACGTATGAACACTTTTCACATTCTCCCGTGCAACGCGGCTGCTAGTCCTCCTTTCATGCAAAATCTTAAGGTCCTAGGTCATGTCCAAGCCACCAAAGCCGGCAAAAAAGTGAATAATCGACATCTAAAACTTGTATTGTACTACTTCTTACTGGCTATTACTTCAACTTAGAAGCTTCTTCTGTGTTCTACTATGGTTCTTTTACTGTCTCCGCATACCGCAGCACGCGACATAGCTTTGCAGACGATAAATGTAACCGTCTCAGAGAGAAAAGCGGCCAATGTGATGATCTGGCTTTAAGTCGATTCGATAACAAATGACGAAAACGGACGTATTTCTCAGGTTTTTACAACATATGAACACTTTTCACATTCTCCCATGCAACGCGGCTGCTAGTCCTCCTTTCATGCAAAATCTTAAGGTCCTAGGTCATGTCCAAGCCACCAAAGCCGGCTAAAAAGTGAATAATCGATAACTAAAACTTGAATTGTACTATTTCTTACTGGCTATTGCTTTACTTAGAAGCTTCTTGTGTGCTCTACTATGGTGCTTTTAGTGTCACCGCATACCGCAGGACGCGACTTAGCTTTGCAGACGATAAATGTAACCGTCTCAGAGAGAAAAGCGGCCAATGTGACGATCTGGCTGTAAGTCGATTCGATAACAAATGACGAAAACGGACGGATTTCTCAGGTTTTTACTACATATGAACACTTTTCACATTCTCCCGTGCAACGCGGCTGCTAGTCTTCCTTTTATGTAAAATCTTAAGGTCATAGGTCATGTTCAAACCACCAAAGCCGGCTACAAAGTGAATAAACGACAACTAAAACTTGAATTGTACTACTTCTTACTGGCTATTACTTCAACTTAGAAGCTTCTTCTGTGTTCTACTATGGTGCTTTTAGTGTCTCCGCATACCGCAGCACGCGACATAGCTTTGCAGACGATAAATGTAACCGTCTCAGAGAGACAAGCGGCCAATGTGACGATCTGGCTTTAAGTCGATTCGATAAGAAATGACGAAAACGGACGGATTTCTCAGGTTTTTAAAACATACGAACTCTTTTCACATTCTCCCGTGCAACGCGGCTGCTAGTCCTCCTTTCATGCAAAATCTTAAGGTCCTAGGTCATATCCAAGCCACCAAAGCCGGCTAAAAGGTGAATAATCGATAGTTAAAACTTGAATTGTACTACTTCTTACTGGCTATTACTTCAACTTAGAAGCTTCTTCTGTGTTCTACTATGATGCTTTTATTGTCTCCGCATACCGCAGCACGCGACATAGCTTTGCAGACGATAAATGTAACCGTTTCAAAGAGAAGAGCGGCCAATGTGACGATCTGGCTTTAAATCGATTCGATAACAAATGACGAAAACGGACGGATTTCTCAGGTTTTTACTACATATGAACACTTTTCACATTCTCCCGTGCAACGAGGCTGCTAGTCTTCCTTTCATGCAAAATCTTAAGGTCCTAGATCATGTCCAAGCCACCAAAGCCGGCTAAAAAGTGATTAATCGACAACTAAATCTTGAATAGTACTACTTCTTACTGGCTATTACTTCAACTTAAAAGCTTCTTCTGTGTTCTAATATGGTGTTTTTAGTGTCTCCGCATACCGCAGCACGCGACATAGCTTTGCAGACGATAAGTACAACCGTTTCAGAGAGAAGAGCGGCCAATGTGACGATCTGGCTTTAAGTCGACTCGATAACAAATGACGAAACCGGACGGATTTCTCAGGTTTTTACTACATACACTCCTGGAAATGGAAAAAGGAACACATTGACACCGGTGTGTCAGACCCACCATACTTGCTACGAACACTGCGAGAGGGCTGTACAAGCAATGATCACACGCACGG
Organism: Schistocerca gregaria; assembly: GCF_023897955.1. Taxonomy (NCBI): domain Eukaryota; kingdom Metazoa; phylum Arthropoda; class Insecta; order Orthoptera; family Acrididae; genus Schistocerca; species Schistocerca gregaria. Next base: position 4,267,758 of record NW_026061801.1, on the reverse strand, counting down.
CACAGCGGACACACCAGGAACCGCGGTGTTGGCCGTCGAATGGTGCTAGCTGCGCAGCATTTGTACACCGCCGCCGTCAGTGTCAGCCAGTTTGCCGTGGCATACGGAGCTCCATCGCAGTCTTTAACAGAGGTAGCATGTCACGACAGCGTGGACGTGAACCGTATGTGCAGTTGACGGACTTTGAGCGAGGGCGTATAGTGGGCATGCGGGAGGCCGGGTGGACGTACCGCCGAATTGCTCAACACGTGGGGCGTGAGGTCTCCACTGTACATCGATGTTGTCGCCAGTGGTCGGCGGAAGGTGCACGTGCCTGTCGACCTGGGACCGGACCGCAGTGACGCACGGATGCACGCCAAGACCGTAGGATCCTACGCAGTGCCATAGGGGACCGCACCGCCACTTCCCAGCAAATTATGGACACTGTTGCTCCTGGGGTATCGGCGAGGACCATTCGCAACCGTCTCCATGAAGCTGAGCTACGGTCCCGCACACCGTTAGGCCGTCTTCCGCTCACGTCCCAACATCATGCTGCCCGCCTCCAGTAGAGTCGCGACAGGCGTGAATGGAGGGACGAATGGAGACGTGTCGTCTTCAGCGATGAGAGTCGCTTCTGCCTTGGTGACAATGATGGTCGTATGCGTGTTTGGCGCCGTGCAGGTGAGCGCCACAATCAGGACTGCATACGACCGAGGCACACAGGGCCAACATCCGGCATCATGATGTGGGGAGCGATCTCCTACACTGGCCGTACACCTGTGGTGATCGTCGAGGGGACACTAAATAGTGCACGGTACATCCAAACCGTCATCAAACCCATCGTTCTACCATTATTAGACCGGCAAAGGAACGTGTTGTTCCAACAGGACAATGCACGTCCGCCTGTATCCCGTGCCACCCAACGTGCTCTAGAATGTGTAAGTCAACTACCCTGGCCAGCAAGATCTCCGGATCTGTCCCCCATTGAGCATGTTTGGGACTGGATGAAGCGTCGTCTCACGCGGTCTGCACGTCCAACACGAACGCTGGTCCAGCTGAGGCGCCAGGTGGAAATGGCATGGCAAGCCGGTCCACAGGACTACATCCAGCATCTCTACGATCGTCTCCATGGCAGAATAGCAGCCTGCATTGCTGCGAAAGATGGATATACACTGTACTAGTGCCGAAATTGTGCATGCTCTGTTGCTTGTGTCTATGTGCCTGTGGTTCTGTCAGTGTGATCACGTGATGTATCTGACCCCAGGAATATGTCAATAAAGTTTCCCCTTCCTGGGACAATGAATTCACGGTGTTCTTATTTCAATTTCCAGGAGTGTATGAACACTTTTCACATTATCCCGTCCAACGCGGCTGCTAGTCCTCCTTTCATGCAAAATCTTAAGGTCCTAGGTCACGTCCAAGCCATCAAAGGCGGCTAAAAAGTAAATAATCGACAACTAAAACTTGAATTGTACTACTTCTTACTGGCTACAGCTTCAACTAAGAAGCTTCTTCTGTGTTCTACTATGGTGCTTTTAGTGATTCCGCGTACCGCAGCACGCGACATAGCTTTGCAGACGATAAATGTAACCGTTTCAGAGAGAAGAGCGGCCAATGTGACGATCTGGATTTAAATCGATTCGATAACAAATGACGAAAACGGACGGATTTCTCAGGTTTTTACTACATATGAACACTTTTCACATTCTCCCATGCAACGCGGCTGCTAATCCTCCTTTCATGCAAAATCTTAAGGTCCTAGGTCATGTCCAAGCCACCAAAGCCTGCTAAAAAGTGAATAATCGACAACTAAAATCTGAATTGTACTACTTCTTACTGGCTATTACTTCAACTTACTAGCTTCTTCTGTGTTCTACTATGGTGCTTTTAGTGTCTCCGCATACCGCAGCACACGACATAGCTTTGCAGACGATAAATGTAACCGTCTCAGAGAGAAAAGCGGTCAATATGACGATCTGGCTTTAAGTCGATTCCATAACAAATGACGAAAACAGACGTATTTCTCAGGTTTTTACTACATATGAACACTTTTCACATTCTCCCATGCAACGCGGCTGCTAGTCCTCCTTTCATGCAAAATCTTAAGGTCCTAGGTCATGTCCAAGCCACCAAAGCCGGCCAAAAAGTGAATAATCGATAACTAAAACTTGAATTGTACTACTTCTTACTGGCTATTACTTCAACTTAGAAGCTTCTTCTGTGTTCTACTATGGTGCTTTTCGTGTCTACGCATACCGCAGCACGCGACATAGCTTTGCAGACGATTAATGTAACCGTCTCAGAGAGAAAAGCGGCCAAAGTGACGATCTGGCCTTAAGTCGATTCGATAACAAATGACGAAAACGGACGGATTTCTCAGGTTTTTACTACGTATGAACACTTTTCACATTCTCCCGTGCAACGCGGCTGCTAGTCTTCCTTTTATGTAAAATCTTAAGGTCCTAGGTCATGTTCAAGCCACCAAAGCCGGCTAAAAAGTGAAAAATCGACAACTAAAACTTGAATTGTACTACTTCTTACTGGCTATTACTTCAACTTAGAAGCTTCTTCTGTGTTCTACTATGGTGTTTTTTGGGTCTCCGCATACCGCAGCACGCGACATAGCTTTGTAGACGATAAATGTAACCGTTTCAGCGGAAAGAGCGGCCAATGTGACGATATGGCTTAAAGTCGATTCGATAACAAATGATGAAAACGGACGGATCTCTCAGGTTTTTACTACATATGAACACTTTTCACATTCTCCCGGGCAACTCGGCTGCTAGTCCTCCTTTCATGCAGAATGTTAAGGTCCTAGCTCATGTACAAGGCACCAAAGCCAGCTAAAAATACAATAATCCATACATAAAACTTGAATTGTACTACATCTTACTGGCTATTACATCAACTTAGAAGCTTCATCTGTGTTCTACTATGGTGCTTTTAGTGTCTCCGCATACCGCAGCACGCGACATAGCTATGCAGACGATAAATGTAACAGGTTTCAGACAGAAGAGCGGCCAATGTGACGATCTGGCTTTAAGTCGATTCGATAACAAATGACAAAAACGAACGGACTTTTCAGGTTTTTACGACATATGAATTCTTTTCACATTCTCCCGTGCAACGCGGCTGCTAGTCCTCCTTTCATGCAAAATCGTAAGGTACTAGGTCATGTCCAAGCCACCGAAGCCGGCTAAAAAGTGAATAATCGACAACTAAAATCTGAATTGTACTACTTCTTACTGGCTATTACTTCAACTTAGTAGCTTCTTCTGTGTTCTACTATGGTGCTTTTAGTGTCTCCACATACCGCAGCACGCCACATAGCTTTGCAGACGATAAATGTAACCGTCTCAGAGAGATAAGCGGCCAATGTGACGATCTACCTGTAAGTCAAGTCGATAACAAAAGACGAAAACGGACGGATTTCTCAGGTTTTTACTACATATGAACACTTTTCTCATTCTCCCATGCAACGCGGCTGCTAGTCTTCCTTGCATGAAAAATCGTATGGTCCTAGGTCATGTCCAAGCCACCAAAACCGGCTATAAAGTGAATAATCGACAACTAAAATTTGAATTGTACTACTTCTTACTGGCTATTACTTCAACTTAGAAGCTTCTTCTGTGTTCTACTATGGTGCTTTTAGCGTCTACGCATACCGCAGCAGGCGACAGCTTTGCAGACGATAAATGTAACCGTCTCAGAGAGAAAAGCGGCCAATGTGACGATCTGGCTTTAAGTCGATTCGATAACAAATGACGAAAACGGACGGATTTCTCAGGTTTTTACTACATATGAACACTTTTCACATTCTCCCGTGCAACGCGGCTGCTAGTCCTCCTTTTATGCAAAATCTTAAGGTCCTAGGTCATGTCCAAGCCACCATAGCAAGCTAAAAAGTGAATAATCGACAACTAAAGCTTGAATTGTACTACTTCTTACTGGCTATTACTTCAACATAGAAGCTTCTTCTTTGTTCTACTATGGTGCTTTTAGTGTCTCCGCATACCGCAACACGCGACATAGCTTTGCAGACGATAAATGTAATCGTCTCAGAGAGAAACGCGGCCAATGTGTTGATCTGGCTTTAAGTCGATTCGATAACAAATGACGAAAACGGACGGATTTCTCAGGTTTTTACTACATATGAACACTTTTCACATTCTGCCGTGAAACGCGGCTGCTAGTCCTCCTTTCATGCAAAATCTTAAGGTCCTAGATCATGTCCAAGCCACCAAACCCGGTTAAAAAGTGAATAATCGATAACTAAAACTTGAATTGTACTACCTCTTACTGGCTATTATTTCAACCTAGAAGCTTCTTCTGTGTACTACTATGGTGCTTTTAGTGTCTTCGCATACCGCAGCACGCGACATAGCTTTGCAGACGATAAATGTAACCGTCTCAGAGAGAAAAGCGGCCAATGTAACGATCTGGCTGTAGTCAAGTCGATAACAAATGACGAAAACGGACGGATTTCTCAGGTTTTTACTACATATGAACACTTTTCATATTGTCCCGTGCAACGCGGCTGCTAGTCTTCCTTTTATGCAAAATCTTAAGGTCCTAGGTCATGTCCAAGCCACCAAAACCGGGTATAAAGTGAACAATCGACAACTAAAACTTGAATTGTACTACATCTTACTGGCTATTACTTTAACTTAGAAGCTTCTTCTGTGTTCTACTATGGTGCTTTTAGTGTCTACGCATACCGCAGCACGCGACATAGCTTTGCAGACGATAATTGTAACCGTCTCAGAGAGAAAAGCGGCCAAATTTACGATCTGTCTTTAAGTCGATTCGATAACAAATGACGGAAACGGACGGATTTCTCAGGTTTTTAGTACGTATGAACACTTTTCACATTCTCCCGTGCAACGCGGCTGCTAGTCCTCCTTTCATGCAAAATCTTGAGGTCCTAGGTCATGTCCAAGCCACCAAAGCCGGCAAAAAAGTGAATAATCGACATCTAAAACATGAATTGTACTACTTCTTACTGGCTATAACTTCAACTTAGGAGCTTATTCTGTGTTCTACTATGGTGCTTTTACTGTCTCCGCATACCGCAGCACGCGACATAGCTTTGCAGACGATAAATGTAACCGTCTCAGAGAGAAAAGCGGCCAATGTGACGATCTGGCTTTAAGTCGATTCGATAACAAATGACGAAAACGGACGTATTTCTCAGGTTTTTACCACATATGAACACTTTTCACATTCTCCCATGCAACGCGGCTGCTAGTCCTCCTTTCATGGAAAATCTTAAGGTCCTAGCTCATGTACAAGGCACCAAAGCCAGCTAAAAAGACAATAATCCATACATAAAACTTGAATTGTACTACATCTTACTGGCTATTACATCAACTTAGAAGCTTCATCTGTGTTCTACTATGGTGCTTTTAGTGTCTCCGCATACCGCAGCACGCGACATAGCTTTGCAGACGATAAATGTAACCGTTTCAGACAGAAGAGCGGCCAATGTGACGATCTGGCTTTAAGTCGATTCGATAACAAATGACGAAAACGGACGGATTTCTCAGGTTTTTACTACATATGAACACTTTTCACATTGTCCCGTGCAACGCGGCTGCTAGTCTTTCTTTTATGCAAAATCTTAAGGTCCTAGGTCATGTCCAAGCCACCAAAACCGGGTATAAAGTGAACAATCGACAACTAAAACTTGAATTGTACTACTTCTTACTGGCTATTACTTCAACTTAGAAGCTTCTTCTGTGTTCTACTATGGTGCTTTTAGTGTCTCCGCATACCGCAGCACGCGACATAGCTTTGCAGACGATAAATGTAACCGTCTCAGAGAGAAAAGCGGCCAATGTAACGATCTGGCTGTAGTCAAGTCGATAACAAATGACGAAAACGGACGGATTTCTCAGGTTTTTACTACATATGAACACTTTTCACATTGTCCCGTGCAACGCGGCTGCTAGTCTTTCTTTTATGCAAAATCTTAAGGTCCTAGGTCATGTCCAAGCCACCAAAACCGGGTATAAAGTGAACAATCGACAACTAAAACTTGAATTGTACTACTTCTTACTGGCTATTACTTCAACTTAGAAGCTTCTTCTGTGTTCTACTATGGTGCTTTTACTGTCTCCGCATACCGCAGCACGCGACATAGCTTTGCAGACGATAAATGTAACCGTCTCAGAGAGAAAAGCGGCCAATGTGACGATCTGGCTTTAAGTCGATTCGATAACAAATGACGAAAACGGACGTATTTCTCAGGTTTTTACCAAATATGAACACTTTTCACATTCTCCCATGCAACGCGGCTGCTAGTCCTCCTTTCATGCAAAATCTTAAGGTCCTAGGTCATGTCCAAGCCACCAAAGCCGGCTAAAAAGTGAATAATCGATAACTAAAACTTGAATTGTACTATTTCTTACTGGCTATTGCTTTACTTAGAAGCTTCTTGTGTGCTCTACTATGGTGCTTTTAGTGTCACCGCATACCGCAGGACGCGACTTAGCTTTGCAGACGATAAATGTAACCGTCTCAGAGAGAAAAGCGGCCAATGTGACGATCTGGCTGTAAGTCGATTCCATAACAAATGACGAAAACGGACGGATTTCTCAGGTTTTTACTACATATGAACACTTTTCACATTCTCCCGTGCAACGCGGCTGCTAGTCTTCCTTTTATGTAAAATCTTAAGGTCATAGGTCATGTTCAAACCACCAAAGCCGGCTACAAAGTGAATAAACGACAACTAAAACTTGAATTGTACTACTTCTTACTGGCTATTACTTCAACTTAGAAGCTTCTTCTGTGTTCTACTATGGTGTTTTTAGTGTCTCCGCATACCGCAGCACGCGACATAGCTTTGCAGACGATAAATGTAACCGTCTCAGAGAGACAAGCGGCCAATGTGACGATCTGGCTTTAAGTCGATTCGATAAGAAATGACGAAAACGGACGGATTTCTCAGGTTTTTAAAACATATGAACTCTTTTCACATTCTCCCGTGCAACGCGGCTGCTAGTCCTCCTTTCATGCAAAATCTTAAGGTCCTAGGTCATATCCAAGCCACCAAAGCCGGCTAAAAAGTGAATAATCGATAGTTAAAACTTGAATTGTACTACTTCTTACTGGCTATTACTTCAACTTAGAAGCTTCTTCTGTGTTCTACTATGATGCTTTTATTGTCTCCGCATACCGCAGCACGCGACATAGCTTTGCAGACGATAAATGTAACCGTTTCAAAGAGAAGAGCGGCCAATGTGACGATCTGGCTTTAAATCGATTCGATAACAAATGACGAAAACGGACGGATTTCTCAGGTTTTTACTACATATGAACACTTTTCACATTCTCCCGTGCAACGAGGCTGCTAGTCTTCCTTTCATGCAAAATCTTAAGGTCCTAGATCATGTCCAAGCCACCAAAGCCGGCTAAAAAGTGATTAATCGACAACTAAATCTTGAATAGTACTACTTCTTACTGGCTATTACTTCAACTTAAAAGCTTCTTCTGTGTTCTAATATGGTGCTTTTAGTGTCTCCGCATACCGCAGCACGCGACATAGCTTTGCAGACGATAAGTACAACCGTTTCAGAGAGAAGAGCGGCCAATGTGACGATCTGGCTTTAAGTCGATTCGATAACAAATGACGAAACCGGACGGATTTCTCAGGTTTTTACTACATACACTCCTGGAAATGGAAAAAGGAACACATTGACACCGGTGTGTCAGACCCACCATACTTGCTACGAACACTGCGAGAGGGCTGTACAAGCAATGATCACACGCACGGCACAGCGGACACACCAGGAACCGCGGTGTTGGCCGTCGAATGGTGATAGCTGCGCAGCATTAGTACACCGCCGCCGTCAGTGTCAGCCAGTTTGCCGTGGCATACGGAGCTCCATCGCAGTCTTTAACAGAGGTAGCATGTCACGACAGCGTGGACGTGAACCGTATGTGCAGTTGACGGACTTTGAGCGAGGGCGTATAGTGGGCATGCGGGAGGCCGGGTGGACGTACCGCCGAATTGCTCAACACGTGGGGCGTGAGGTCTCCACTGTACATCGATGTTGTCGCCAGTGGTCGGCGGAAGGTGCACGTGCCCGTCGACCTGGGACCGGACCGCAGTGACGCACGGATGCACGCCAAGACCGTAGGATCCTACGCAGTGCCATAGGGGACCGCACCGCCACTTCCCAGCAAATTATGGACACTGTTGCTCCTGGGGTATCGGCGAGGACCATTCGCAACCGTCTCCATGAAGCTGAGCTACGGTCCCGCACACCGTTAGGCCGTCTTCCGCTCACGTCCCAACATCATGCTGCCCGCCTCCAGTAGAGTCGCGACAGGCGTGAATGGAGGGACGAATGGAGACGTGTCGTCTTCAGCGATGAGAGTCGCTTCTGCCTTGGTGACAATGATGGTCGTATGCGTGTTTGGCGCCGTGCAGGTGAGCGCCACAATCAGGACTGCATACGACCGAGGCACACAGGGCCAACATCCGGCATCATGATGTGGGGAGCGATCTCCTACACTGGCCGTACACCTGTGGTGATCGTCGAGGGGACACTGAATAGTGCACGGTACATCCAAACCGTCATCAAACCCATCGTTCTACCATTATTAGACCGGCAAAGGAACGTGCTGTTCCAACAGGACAATGCACGTCCGCCTGTATCCCGTGCCACCCAACGTGCTCTAGAATGTGTAAGTCAACTACCCTGGCCAGCAAGATCTCCGGATCTGTCCCCCATTGAGCATGTTTGGGACTGGATGAAGCGTCGTCTCACGCGGTCTGCACGTCCAACACGAACGCTGGTCCAGCTGAGGCGCCAGGTGGAAATGGCATGGCAAGCCGGTCCACAGGACTACATCCAGCATCTCTACGATCGTCTCCATGGCAGAATAGCAGCCTGCATTGCTGCGAAAGATGGATATACACTGTACTAGTGCCGAAATTGTGCATGCTCTGTTGCTTGTGTCTATGTGCCTGTGGTTCTGTCAGTGTGACCACGTCATGTATCTGACCCCAGGAATATGTCAATAAAGTTTCCCCTTCCTGGGACAATGAATTCACGGTGTTCTTATTTCAATTTCCAGGAGTGTATGAACACTTTTCACATTATCCCGTGCAACGCGGCTGCTAGTCCTCCTTTCATGCAAAATCTTAAGGTCCTAGGTCACGTCCAAGCCATCAAAGGCGGCTAAAAAGTAAATAATCGACAACTAAAACTTGAATTGTACTACTTCTTACTGGCTACAGCTTCAACTAAGAAGCTTCTTCTGTGTTCTACTATGGTGCTTTTAGTGATTCCGCGTACCGCAGCACGCGACATAGCTTTGCAGACGATAAATGTAACCGTTTCAGAGAGAAGAGCGGCCAATGTGACGATCTGGCTTTAAATCGATTCGATAACAAATGACGAAAACGGACGGATTTCTCAGGTTTTTACTACATATGAACACTTTTCACATTCTCCCATGCAACGCGGCTGCTAATCCTCCTTTCATGCAAAATCTTAAGGTCCTAGGTCATGTCCAAGCCACCAAAGCCGGCTAAAAAGTGATTAATCGACAACTAAAACTTGAATTGTACTACTTCTTACTGGCTATTACTTCAACTTAGAAGCTTCTTCTGTGTTCTAATATGGTGCTTAGAGTGTCTCCGCATACCGCAGCACGCGACATAGCTTTGCAGACGATAAATGTAACTGTCTCAGAGAGAAAAGCGGCCAATGTGACGATCTGGCTTTAAGTCGATTCGATAACAAATGACGAAAACGGACGGATTTCTCAGGTTTTTACTACATATGAACACTTTTCACATTCTCCCGTGCAACGGGGCTGCTACTCCTCCTTTCATGCAAAATCTTAAGGTTGTACCTCATGTCCAAGCCACCAAAGCCGGCTAAAAAGTGAATAATCAATAACTAAAACTTGAATTGTACTACTTCTTACTGGCTATTACTTCAACTTAGAAGCTTCTTCTGTGTTCTACTATGGTGCTTTTAGTGTCTCCGCATACCGCAGCACGTGACATAGCTCTCCAGACGATAAATGTAACTGTTTCAGAGAGAAAAGCGGCCAATGTGATGATCTGGCTTTAAGTCGATTCGATAACAAATGAGGAAAACGGACGGATTTCTCATGTTTTTACTACATATGAACACATTTCAAATTCTCCCGTGCAACGCGGCTGCAAGTCCTTCTTTCATGGAAAATCGTAAGGTCCTAGGTCATGTCCAAGCCACCAAAGCCGGCTAAAAAGTGAATAATCGACAACTAAAACTTGGAATGTACTTCTTCTTACTGGCTATTACTTCAACTTAGAAGCTTCTTCTGTGTTCTACTATGGTGCTTTTAGTGTCTCCGCATACCGCAGCACGCGACATAGCTTTGCAGACAATAAATGTAACCGTCTCAGAGAGAAAAGCGGCCAATATGACGATCTGGCTTTAAGTCGATTCGATAACAAACGACGAAAACGGACGGATTTCTCAGGTTTTTACTACATATGAACACTTTTCACATTCTCCCCTGCATCGCGGCTGCTAGTCCTCCTTTCAAGCAAATTCTTAAGGTCCTAGGTCATGTCCAAGCCACCAAAGCGGGCTAAAAAGTGAATTATCGACAACTAAATCTTGAATTGTACTACTTCATACTGGCTATTACTTCAACTTAGAAGCTTCTTCTATGTTCTACTATGGTGCTTTTAGTGTCTCCGCACACCGCAGCACGCGACATGGCTTTGCAGACGATAAATGTAACCGTCTCAGAGAGAAAAGCGGCCAATGTGACGATCTGGCTTTAAGTCGATTCGATAACAAATGACGGATTTCTCAGGTTTTTACTACATATGAATACTTTTCACATTCTCACGTGCTACGCGGCTGCCAGTCCTCCTCTCATGCAAAATTTTAACCTCCTAGGTCATGTCCAAGCCACCAAAGCTGGCTAAAAAGTGATTAATAGACAACTATAACTTTAATTGTACTACTTCTTACTGGCTATTGCTTCAACTTAGAAGCTTCTTCTGTGTTCTACTATGGTGCTTTTAGTGTCTCCGCATACCGCAGCACACGACATACCTTGCAGACGATAAATGTAACCGTCTCACAGAGAAAAGCGGCCAATGTGACGATCTGGCTTGAAGTCGATTCGATAACAAATGACGAAAACGGACGGATTTCTCAGGTTTTTACTACATATGAACACTTTTCACATTCTCACGTGCAACGCGGCTTCAAGTCCTCCTTTCATGCAAAATCTTAAGGTCCTAGATCATGTCCAAGCCACCAAAGCCGGCTAAAAAGTGAATAATCGACATCTAAAACTTTAATTGTACTACTTCTTACTGGCTATTGCTTCAACTTAGAAGCTTCTTCTGTGTTCTGCTATGGTGCTTTTAGTGTCTCCGCATACCGCAGCACGCGACATAGCTTTGCAGACGATAAGTACAACCGTTTCAGAGAGAAGAGCGGCCAATGTGACGATCTGGCTTTAAGTCGATTTGATAACAAATAACGAAATCGGACGGATTTATCGGGTTTTTACTACATATTAACTCTTTTTACATTCTCCCATGCAACGCGGGTGCTAGTCCTCGTTTCATGCAAAATCTTAAAGTCCTAGCACATGACCAAGGCACCAAAGAAGGGTTAAAAGTATATAATCGACAACTAAAACTTGAATTGTACTGCTTCTTACTGGCTTTTACATCAACCTAGAAGCTTCATCTGTGTTCTACTATGGTACTTTTAGTGTCTCGGCATACAGCAGCGCGCGACACAGCTTTGCAGACGATAAATGTAATCGTTTCAGAGAGAAGAGCGGCCAATGTGGCGATCTGGCTATAAGTCGATTCGATAACAAATGACGAAAACGGACTGATTTCTCAGGTTTTTACAACATATGATCACTTTTCACATTCTCCCGTGCAACGCGGCTGCTAGCCTTCTTTCTATGCAAAATCTTTAATTCCTAGATCATGTGCAAGGCACCAAAGAAAGATATAAAGTCAATAATCGATAACTAAATCTAGAATTGAACTGCTTCTTACTGGCTATTACATCAACTTAGAAGCTTCTTCTGTGTTCTACTGTAGTGCTTTTAGTGTGTCCGCATACCGCATCACGCGACCTAGCTTTATAGACGATAAATGTAAGCGTTCCAGAGAGAAGAGCGGCCAATGTGACGATCTGGCTTTAAGTCGATTCGATAACAAATGAAGAAAACGGACGGAAATCTCAGGATTTTACTTTATTTGTACACTTTTCACATTCTCCCGTGCAAGGCGGGTGCTAGTCCTCTTTTCATGCAAAATCTTAAGGTCATAGCTCATTTCCAAGGCACCCAAGAAGTGTAAAAAGTCAATAATCGGTAACTAAAACTTGAATTGTACTGCTTCTTACTGGCTATTACATCTACTAATGTCCTTCTTCTGTGTTCTACTATGGTTCTTTTAGTGTTTCGGCTTACGGCAGCACACGACATAGCTTTGCAGACGATAAATGTAACCGTTTCAGATAGAAGAGCCTCCAATGTGACGATCTGGCTTTAAGTCGATTCCATAACAAATGACGAAAACGGACTGATTTCTCAGGTTTTTCCTACATATGAACACTTTTCACATTCTCCCGTGCAACGCTTCTGCTAGTCCTCCTTTCATGCAAAATCTTAAGGTCCTAGGTCATGTCCCAGCCACCAAAGCCGGATAAAGAGTGAATAATCGATAATTAAAACTTGAATTGTACTACTTCTTTCTGGCTATTACTTCAACTTAGAAGCTTCTTCTGTGTTCTACTATGGTGCTTTTAGTGTCTCCGCATAACGCAGCACGCGACATAGCTTTGCAGACAATAAATGTAACCGTTTCTGAGAGAAGAGCGGCCAATGTGACGATCTGGCTTTAAATCGATTCGATAACAAATGACGAAAACGGACGGATTTCTCACGTTTTTACTACATATGAACACTTTTCACATTCTCACGTGCAACGCGGCTGCTAGTCTTCATTTCATGCAAAATCTTAAGGTCCTAGATCATGTCCAAGCCACCAAAGCCGGCTAAAAAGTGAATAATCGACAACTAAAACTTGAATTGTACTACTTCTTACTGGCTATTACTTCAACTTAGAAGTTTCTTCTGTGTTCTACTATGGAGCTTTTAGTGTCTCCGCATACCGCAGCACGCGACATAGCTTTGCAGACGATAAATGTAACCGTCTCAGAGAGAAAAGCGGCCAATGTGACGGTCTGGTTTTAAGTCGATTCGATAACAAATGACGAAAACGGACGGATTTCACAGGTTTTTACTACATATGAACACTTTTCACAATCTCCCGTGCAACGCTTCTGCTAGTCCTCTTCTCATGCAAAATCTTAAGGTCCTAGGTCGTGTCCCAGCCACCAAAACCGGATAAAGAGTGAATAATCGATAATTAAAACTTGAATTGTACTATTTCTTTCTGGCTATTACTTCAACATAGAAGCTTCTTCTGTGTTCTACTATGGTGCTTTTAGAGTCTCCGCATAACGCAGCACGCGACATAGCTTTGCAGACGATAATTGTAACCGTTTCAGAGAGAAGAGCGGCCAATGTGACGATCTGGCTTTAAATCGATTCGATAACAAATGACGAAAACGGACGGATGTCTCAGGTTTTTACTACAGATGAACAATTTTCACATTCTCCCGTGCAACGCGGCTGCTAGTCTTCCTTTTATGCAAAATCTTAAGGTCCTACGTCATGTCCAAGCCACCAAAACCGGCTATAAAGTGAATAATCGACAACAAAAACTTGAATTGTACTACTTCTTACTGGCTATTACTTCAACTTAGAAGCTTCTTCTGTGTTCTATGGTGCTTTTAGTGTCTCCGCATACCGCAGCACGCGACATAGCTTTGCAGAAGAAAAATGTAACCGTTTCAGAGAGAAGAGCGGCCAATGCGACGATCTGGCCTTAAGTCGATTTGATAACAAATTACGAAAACGAATGGATTTATCAGGTTTTTACTACATATGAACACTTTTCACATTCTCCCATGCAACGCCGCTGATAGTCCTCCGTTCAAGGAGAATCTCAAGGTCCTAGCTCATATCCAAGGAACTAAAGAAGGGTAAAAGCTAAATATCCGATAACTAAAAATTTAATTGTAGTACTTCTTACTGGCTATTACATCAACTTGGATGCTTTATCTGTGTTCTACATTGGTGTTTTAGTGTCTCCGCATACCGCAGCACGAGACATATCATTGCATACGATATATGTAACCGTTTCAGAGAGAAGAGCGGCCAATGTGACAATCTATTTTTACGTGGATTCGACAACAAATGACGAAAACGGACGGATTTTTCAGGTTTTTACTACATATGAACACTTTTCACATTCTGCCGTGCAACGCGGCTGCTAGTCCTCTTTTGATGCAAAATCTTAAGGTCCTAGATCATGTCCAAGGCTCCAAAGAAGGGTAAAGAGTCAATAATCAATAACTAAAACTTGAATTGAACTACTTATTGCTGGCTATTATATCAACTTAGGAGCTTCATCTGTGCTCTAATATGGGGCTTTTGTGTCTCCGCATACCGCAGCACGCAACATAGCTTCGCAGACGGTAAGTACAACCGTTTCAGAGAGAAGAGCGGCCAATGTGACGGTCTGGCTATAAGTCGATTCGATAACAAATGACGAAAACGGACGGATTTCTCAGGTTTTTACTACATATGAACACTTTTCACATTCTCCCGTGGTTACGAGGCTGCTAGTCCTCCTTTCATGCTAAATCTTAAGTTAATAGCTCATGTCCAAGGCACCAAAGAAGGGTAAAAAGTCAACAATCGATACCTAAAACTTGAATTGTACTACTTCTTGCTGGCTATTACATCAACTCAGAAGCTTCATCTGTGTTCTACTATGGTGCTTTTAGTGTCTCCGCATACCGCAGCACGCGACATAGCTTTACAGACGATAAATGTAACCGTTTCTGAGAAAAGAGCGGCCAATGTGACGATCTGGCTTTTAGTCGATTCGATAACAATTGACGAAAACGAACGCATTTTTCAGGTTTTTACTACATATAAACTCTTTACACGTTCTACCGTGCAAAGCGGCTGCTAGTCCTCCTTTCATGCATAGTTTTATGGTCCTACCTCATGTCCAAGGTACCAAAACCGGCAAAAAAATCAATAATCGATGACTAACACTTGAATTGTACTACTTCTTACTGGCTATTACATCAACTTCGAAGCTTCATCTGTGTTCTGCTATGGTACTTTTAGTGTCTCTGCATACCACAGCATGCCACATAGCTTTGCAGACGATAAATGTAACCGTTTCAGAGCGAAGAGCGGCCAATGTGACGATCTGGCTTTCAGTCGATACGAAAACACATGACGAAAACGGACGGATTTCTCATGTTTTTACTACATTTGAACACTTTACACATTCTCGCGTGCAACGCGGGTGCTAGTCCTCCTATTATGCAAAATCTTAAGGTCCTAGCTCATGTCCAAGGCACCAAAGCCGGCTAAAGGTCAATAATCAATAACTAAAACTTGAATTGTACTACTGCTTACTGGCTATTACATCAACTTAGAAGCTTCATCTGTGTTCTACTATGGTGCGTTTAGTGTCTCCGCATACCTCAGCACGCGACATAGCTTTGCAGACGATAAATGTAACCGTTTCAGTGAGAAGAGCGGCCAATGTCACGATCTGGCTTTAAGTTGATTTGATAACAAATGAGAAAACGGACGGATTTCTCAGGTTTTTATTACATATGAACATTTTTCACATTCTCCCGTGCAACGCGGCTGCTAGTCCTCCTTCCTTGCCAAATCTTGAGGTCCTAGCTCATGTCCAAGGCACCAAAGACGGCTGAAAACTCAATAATCGATAAGTAAACTTGAATTGTACTACTTCTTACTGGCTATTACATCAACTTAGAAGCTTCATCTGTTTTCTACTATGGTGCTTTTAGTGTCTCCGCATACCGCAGCACGCGAGACATTTTTGCAGACGTAAATGTAACCGTTTCAGAAAGAAGAGCGGCCAATGTGACGATCTGCGTTTAAGTCGATTCGATAACAAATGACAAAAACGGATGGATTTCTCAGGTTTTTACAACATATGAACACTTTTCACATTCTCCCGTGCACCGCGGCTGCTAGTCCCCCTTTCATGCAAAATCTTGAGGTACTAGCCTATGCCCAAGGCACCAAATAAGGGTAAAAGGTCTATAATCGATAACAAAAACTTGAAATTAACTTCTTGTTACTGGATATTACATCAGCCTAGAAGCTTCTTCTGTGTTCTACTATGGTTTTTTTTAAGTGTCTCGGCACACCGCAGCACGCGACATATCTTTGCAGACGATAAATGTAACCGTTTCAGAGAAGAGAGCGGCCAATGTTACTATGTGGCTTTAAGTAGATTCGATGACAAATGAAGAAAACGGACGGATTTCTCATGTTTTTACTACATATGAACACTTTTCACACTCTCCCGAGCAACGCGGCTTCTAGACCTCCCTTCATGCAAAATCTTAAGGTCTTATCTCCTGTCCAAGGCACCTAAGCCGGCTAAAAAGTCAATAATCGAAAACTAAAACTTGAATTGTACTACTTCTTACTGGCTATTACATCAACTTAGAAGCTTCATCTGTGTTCTGCTATGGTGCTTTTAGTGTCTTCGCATACCGCAGCACGCGACATAGCTTTGCAAACGATAAATGTAACCGTTTCAGAAAAAAGAGTGGCCAATGTACCATCTGGCTTTAAGTCGATTCGATAACAAATGAAGAAAACGGACGGATTTCTCAGGATTTTACTACTTATGAACACTTTTCACATTCTCCCGTGCAACGCGGGTGCTAGTCCACCTTTCATGCAAAATCTTAAGGTCCTATCTCATGTCCAAGGCACCAAAGTCGGCTAAAAAGTTAATAATCCATAACTAAAGCTTGAATTGAACCATATATTACTGGCTATTATATCGACTTAGAAGTTTTATTTGTGTTCTATTATGGTGCTTTTAGTGTCCTCGCATACCGCAGCACGCGACATACCTTTGCAGACGCTAAATATATGCGTTTCAGAGGGAAGAGCGGCCAATGTGACGATCTGGCTTCAAGTCGATTCGATAACAAATGACGAGAACGGTTGGATTTCTCATGTTTTACTACATATGAACTATTTTCACGTTCACCCGTGCAACGCGGCTGCTAGTCCTACTTTCGTGCAAAATCTTAAGATCCTATCCCATGTCCAAGGCACCAAAGAAGGGTAAAAAGTCAATAATTCATAACTAAAACTTGAATTGTGCTGCTTCTTACGGTCTATTACATCAACTTAGAAGCTTCTTCTGTTTTGTACTATGGTGCTTTTAGTGTCTCCGCATACCGCAGCACGCGACATAGGTTTGCAGATGAAAAATGTAACAGTTTCAGAGAGAAGAGCGGCCGATGTGACGATCTGGCCTTTAGTCGATTTGATAACAAATTACGAAAACGAACAGATTTCTCAGGTTTTTACTACATATGAACACTTTTCACATGCTCCCATGCAACGCGGCTGATAGTCCTCCGTTCAAGCAGAATCTCAAGCTCCTAGCTCATGTCCAAGGCACTAAAGAAGGGTAGAAGCTAAATATAAGATAACTAAAAATTTAATTGTAGTACTTCTTACTGGCTATTACATCAACTTGAATGCTTTATCTGTGTTCTACATTGGTGTTTTAGTGTCTCCGCATACCGCAGTACGCGACATATCTTTGCAGACGATATATGTAACCGTTTCAGAGAGAAGAGCGGCCAATGTGACAATCTATCTTTACGTGGATTCGACAACAAATGACGTAAACGGACGGATATTCCAGGTTTTCACTGCATATGAAAACTTTTCACATTCTCCCGTGCAACGCGGCTGCTACTCCTCCTTTCATGCAAAATCTTACGTTAATAGCTTATGTCCAAGGCAGCAAAGAAGGGTAAAAAGGCAATAATCGATACCTAAAACTTGAATTGTACTACTTCTTACTGGCTAATACATCAACTTGGAAGCTTCATCTGTGTTCTACTATTATGCTTTTAGTGTTCCCGCATACCGCATAACGCGACATAGCTTTGCAGACGATAATTGTAACCGTTTCTGAGAAAAGAGCGGCCAATGTGACGATCTGGCTTTTAGTCAATTCGATAACAATTGACGAAAACGAACGCATTTCTCAGGTTTTTACTACATATAAACACTTTTCACATTCTCCAGTGAAACGTGGGTGCTAGTCCTCCTTTCATGCATAATCTTAAGGTCCCAGCTCATGTCAACGGCACAAAAGAAGGGTAAAAAGTCAATAATCGATAGCTAAAACTTGAATTGTACTACTTCTTACTGGCTATTATATCACCTTAAAAGCTTCATCTGTGTTCTTCTATGGTTCGTTTTGTGTCTCCGCATACCGCAGCACGCGACATAGTGTTGCAGACGGTAAATGTAACCGTTTCTGAGAGAAGAGCGGCTAATGTGATGATCTGGCTTTAAGTCGATTCGTTAACAAATGAGGAGTGCAGACAGATTTCTCTGGTTTTTACTACATAAGATCACTTTTCACATTCTCCCGTGCAACGCGGCTGCTAGTCCCCCTTTCATGGAAAATCTTAAGGTTCTAGCTCATGTCCAAGGCACCAAAGAAGGGTAAAAAGTAAATAATCGACACCTAAAACTTGAATTGTACTGCTTCTTACTGGCTATTACATCAAATTAGAAGCTACATCTGTTTTCTACTATGGTCCTCTTGTGTCTCCGCATACCGCAGAACGCGACAAAGCTTTGCAGACGATGAATGTAACCGTTTAAGATAGAAGAGCGGCCAATGTGACGATCTGGCTTTAAGTCGATTCGATAACAAATGACGAAAACAGACGGATTTCTCAGGTTTTTACTACATATGAACACTTTTCACTTTCTTCCATGCAACGCGGCTGCTAGTCCTCCATTCATGCAAAATCTTAAGGTCCTAGGTCATGTCCAAGGCACCAAGGAAGTGTCAAAAGGCAATAATTGATAAATAAAACTTGAATTTTACTGCTTCTTACTGACTACTACATCAACTTAGAACGTTCTTCTGTGTTCTACTATGGTGCTTTTAGTGTCTCGGCGTACCTCAGCACGCGACATAGCTTTGCAGACGATAAATGTGACCGTTTCAGAGAGAAGAGCGGCCAATGTGACGATCTATGTTTAAGTTTATTCGATAACAAATGTCGAAAACGGACGGATATCTCAGGTTTTTTCTACATATGAACACTTTTCACATTCTCCCGTGCATCGTGGCTGCTAGTCCTCTTTTCATGCAAAATCTTAAGGTCTTAGCTCATGTCCAAGGCACAAAAGCCGGCTAAATAGTCAATAATCGATAATTAAAACTTAAATTTTACTACTTCTTACTGGCTATTATATCAACTTAGAAGCTTCATCTGTGTTCCACTATGGTGTTTTTGTGACCCTGCATACCGCAGGACGCGACATTGCTTTGCAGACGATAAATATAGGCGTTTCAGAGAGAAGAGCGGCCAATGTGACGATCTGGCTTTAAGTCGCTTCGATAACAAATGACGAAAACGGACGAATGTCTCAGGTTTTTACAACATACGAACACTTTCCACATTCTCCCATGCAACGAGTTTGCTAGTCCTCCATTCATGCAAAATCCTAAGGTCCTAGCTCATGTCCAAGCCACCAAAGAAGAGAAAAAAGTCAATAATCGATAATTAAAACTGGAATTATACTACTTCTTATTGGCTATTACATCAACTTAGAAGCTTCATCAATGTTCTACTATGGTGCTTTTAGTGTCTCCGCATACCGCAGCACGCGACAGAGCTTTGCAGACGATAAATGTAACCGTTCCAGCGAGAATAGCGGCCAAGGTGACGATCTGGCTTTAAGTTGATTCGATAAAAAATTACGAAAACAGACGCATTTCTGAGGTTTTTACTGCATATGAACACTTTTACCATTCTCCCGGCAACGCGGCTGTTAGTCATCCTTCCATGGAAAACCTTAAGGTCCTAGCTCATGTCCAAGGCACCAAAGGATAATAAAAAGTCAATAATCGAAAGTTAAAACTTGAATTCTACTACTTCATATTGGCTATTACGTCAACTTAGAATCTTCATCTGTGTTCTACTAAGTTCCTTTGTGTCTCCGCATACCGCAGCATGCGACATAGCTTTGCAGACAATAAATGTAACCGTTTCAGAGGGAAGAGCGGCCAATGGGACTATCTGGCTTTAAGTCAATTCGATAACAAATGACGTAAACGGAAGGATTTCTTAGGTTTTTACTACGTATGTACACTTTTGACATTCTGCCGTGCAACACGGCTGCTAGTTCTAATTTCATGCAATATCGTAAGGTCCTATCTCATGTCCAAGGCACCAATGCCGGCTAAATAGTCAATAATCGATAACTAAAACTTGAGTTGTACTACTTCTTATTGGCTATTACATCAACTTAGAAGCTTCATCTGTGTTCTACTATGGTGCTTTTAGTGTCTCCGCATACCGCAGCATGAGACATAGCTTTGCAGACGACAAATGTAACCGTTTCAGAGAGAAGAGCGGCCTATGTAACGATCTGGCTATAAGTCGATTTGATAACAAATGACCAAAATGGACGGATTTCTCAGGTTTTTATTACATATGAACACTTCTCACATTCTCCCGTGCAACGCGACTGATAGTAATTCTTTCATGCAAAATCTTAAGGACGTAGCTCAAGTCCAACAACCAAAGAAAGGTAAAAAGTCAATAATCGATAAAAAACTTGAATTTTACTATATCTTACTGGCTATTACATCAACTTAGAAGCTTCATCTGTGTTCTACTTTGGTGCTTTTAGTGTCTCCACCTACCGCAGCACGTGACATAGCTTTGCAGACGATAAATATAAAGGTTTCAGAGAGAAGAGCGGCCAATGTGACGATCTGGCTTTAAGTCGATTCGATAACACATGACGAAAACAGACGGATTTCTCAGGTTTTTCTACATATGACCACTTTTCACATTCTCCCGTGCAACGCGGCTTCTAGTCCTCCTTTCATGTAAAATCTTAAGTTCCTAGCTCATGTCCAAGTCACCAAAAAAGGGTAAAAAGTCAATAATCGATAACAAAAACTTGAATTTTACTACTTCTTACTGGCTATTACATCAACTTAGAAGCTTCATCTGTGTTCTACTATGGTGCTTTTAGTGTCTCCGCATACCGCAGCACGCGACATAGCTTTGCAGACGATAAGTGTAACCGTTTCAGAGAGAAGAGCGGCCGATGTGACGATCTATCTTTAAGTTCATTCGAATACAAATGTCGAAAACGGACGGATTTCTCAGGTTTTTACTACATATGAACACTTTTTACATTCTCCGATGCAACGCGGCTGCTAGACCTCCTTTCATGCAAAATCTTAAGGTCCTAGCACATGTCAAAGGCACCAAAGCCGGCAAAAAAGTCAATAATCGATAAATAAAACTTGAATTCTACAGCGTTTTAAAGGCTATTACATCTACTTAGAAGCTTCTTCTGTGTTCTACTATGGAGATTTCAGTGTCTCCGCACAGCGCAGAACGCGACATAGCTTTGCAGACGATAAATTTAATCGTTGGAGAGAGAAGTGCGACCAATGGGACTATCTGGCATTAAGTCGGTTCGATAACAAATGTCAAAAACGGAAGGATTTCTCAGGTTTTTACTACATATGAACACTTTTGACATTCTCCCGTGCAACAAGGCTGCTATTCCTAATTTCATGCAAAATCGTAAGGTCCTAGCACGTGTCCAAGGCACCAAAGAGGGGTAAAAAGTCAATAATCGATAACTAAAACTTGAGTTGTACTACTTCTTATTGGCTATTACATCAACTTAGAAGCATCATCTGTGTACTACTATGGTGCTTTTAGTGTCTCCGCATACCGCAGCACGCCACATAGCTTTGCAGACGGTAAATGTAACCGTTTCAGAGAGAAGAGCGGCCAATGTGCCGATCTACGTTTGTTCGATAACAAATGACGAAAACGGACGGATATATCAGGTTTTTACTACATATGAATACTTTTCATACTCTCCCGTGCAACGTGGCTGCTAGTCCTCTTTTCATGCAAAATCTTAAGGTCCTACCTCATGTCCAAGGCACCAAAGCCGACTAAAAAGTCAATAATCGATAACTAAAATATAAATTGTACTACTTGTTACTGGCTATTACATCAACTTAGATGCTTCTTCTGTGTTCTACTATGGTGTTTTTGTTACCCTGCAAACCGCAGCACGCGACATTGATCTGCAGACGATAAATATAAGCGTTTCAGAGAGATGAGCGACCGATGTGACGATCTGGCTTTAAGTCGCTACGATAACAAATGACGAAAACGGACGGATGTCTCAGGTTTTTACAACATACGAACACTTTTCACATTCCCCCATGCAACGCGGCTGCTAGTGCTCCTTTCATGCAAAATTTTCAGGTCCTAGCTCATGTCCAAGGCACCAAGGAAGAGAAAAAGAAAATAATCGATACTTAAAACTTGAGTTTTACTACTTCTTATTGGCTATTACATCAACTTAGAAGCTTCATCTGTGTTCTACTATGGTGCTTTTAGTGTCTCCGCATACCGCAGCACGCGACATAGCTTTGCAGACGAGGAATGTAACCGTTTCAGAGAGAAGAGCGGCCAAAGTGAAGATCTATGTTTAAGTTTATTCGATAACAAATGTCGAAAACGGACGGATATCTCAGGTTCTTACTACATATGAACACTTTTCACATTCTCCCGTGCAACGCGGCTGCTAGTCCTCCTTCCATGCAAAATCTTAAGGTCACAGCTCATGTCCAAGGCACCCAAGAAGGGTAAAAAGTAAATAATCGATAGCTAAAACTTGAATTGTACTACTTCTTATTGTCTCTTACATCAACTTAGAAGCTTTATCCTTGATCTACTATGATGCTTTTTGTGTCTCCGCATACCGCAGCACGCGACATAGCTTTGCAGACGATAAATGTAACCATTTCAGAGAGAAGAGAGGATAATGTGACGATCTGGCTTTAAGTCGATTGCACAACAAATGACGAAAACCGACGGATTCCTCAGATTTTTACTACATATTAACACTTTTCACATTTTCCCGATAAACGCGGCTGCTAGTCCTCCTTTCATGCAAAGTCTTGAGGTCCTAGCTCATGTCCAAGCACCAAAGAAGGGTAAAAATTCAATAATCATTAGCAAAAACTTGAATTGTTCTGCTTCTAACTGGCTATTACATCAACTTAGAAGCTTCGTCCATGTTCTACTATGGGGTTTTTAGTGTCTCCGCATACCGCAGCACGCGACATAGCTTTGAAAACGATAAATGTAACCGTATCAGAGAGAAGAGCGGCTAATTTGAATATCTTGCTTTAAGTCGATTCGATAACAAATGACGTAAACGGACGGATTTCTCAGGTTTTTTGTATTACTTCTTACTGGCTATTACATCAAATTAGAAGCTTCATCTGTGTTCCACTATGGTTCGTTTAGCGTCTCCGCATACCGCAGCACGCGACATAGCTTTGCAGACGATGAATGTAACCGTTTAAGAGAGAAGAGCGGCCAAAGTGTCGATCTATCTTTAAGTCGATTCGATAACAAATGACGAAAACGGACGGATGTCTCAGGTTTTTACTACATAAGAACACCTTTCACATTCTCCCGTGCAACACGGCTGCTAGTCCTCCTTTCATGCTAAATCTGAAGGTCCTAGCTCATGTCCAAGGCACCAAATCCGGCTAAAAAGTCAATAATCGATAACTAAAACTTGAATTGTACTACATCTTATTGGCTATTACATCAACTTAGAATCTTCATCTGTGTTCTACCATGGTGTTTTTAGTGACTCTGAAATCGCAGCACGTGTAATAGCTTTGCGGACGATAAATGTAACCGTTTCAGAGAGAAGAGCGGCCAGTGAAAGGATCTGGCTTTAAGTCGATTCGATGACGAATGATGAAAACGGACGGATTTCTTAGGTTTTTACTACATATGAACACTTTTCACATTCGCCCGTGCAACGACGCTGCCAGTCCTCTTATCATGCAAAATCTTAAGGATCTAGCTCATGTCCAAGGCACCAAAGCCGGCTAAAAAGTCAATAATCGATAACTAAAACTTGAATTGTACTACTTCTTACTGTCTATTACATCAACTTAGATGCTTCATCTGTATTCTACTATGCTGCTTTTAGTGTCTCCGCATCACGCAGGACGCGATATAGCTTTGCAGACGATAAATGTAACCGTTTCAGAGCGAAGAGCGGCTAATGTGAATATCTGGCTTCAAGTCGATTCGATAACAAATGACGAAAACGGACGGATTTCTCAGGTTTTAACCACATATGAACACTTTTCACATTCTCCCGTGCAAATGGGAGGCTAGTCCTCCTTTCATGCAAAATCTTTAGGTAATAGCTCATGTCCAAGGCATCAAAGCCACTTAAAAAGTCAATTATCGATAACTAAAACTTGAATTGTACTACTTCGTACTGCCTGTTATATCAACTTAGAAGACTCATCTGTGTTCTTCTAAGGTGTTTCTAGTGACCCCGAAATCGCAGCACACGACATAGCTTTGCAGACGATTAATGTAACCGTTTCAGAGAGAAGAGCGGCCAATGAAAGGATCTGGCTTGAAGTCGATTCGATGACGAATGACGAAACTGACGGATATCTCACGTTTTTTACTACATATGAACACTTTTCACATTCTCCCGTGCAACGCGGCTGCTAGTACTTCTTTCATGCAAAATCTTAAGGTCCTAGCTCATGTCCAAGGCACCAATGAAGGGTAATAAGTCAATAATCGATAACTAAAACTGGATCTGTACTGTTTCTTACTGGCTATTACATCAACATAGATGCTTCTTCTGTGTTCTACTACGGTACTTTTAGTGTCTGCGAATGCCGCAGCACTCGACATAGCTTTGCAGACGATAAATGTAACCGTTTCAGAAAGAGGAGTCTCCAATGTGACGATCTGGCTTTAAGTCGAAACGATAACTAATGACGAAAACGGACGGTTTTCTCAGGTTTTTACTACATATGAATACTTTTCACATTCTACCGTGCACCGCGGCTGCTAGTCCTCCTTTCATGCAAAATCATAATGTCCTAGCTTATGTCCAAGGCACCAAAGAAGGGTAAAAAGTCAATAATCGATAACTAAAACTTGACTTGTACTGTTTCTTACTGGCTATTACATCAACTTAGAAGCTTCTTCTGTGTTCTAATATGGTGCTTTTAGTGTCTCCGATTGCCGCAGCACGCGACATAGCTTTGCAGACTATAAATGTAACCGTTTCAGAGAGAGGAGTTTCCAATGTGACGATCTGGCTTTAAGTCGATTCGATAACAAATGACGAAAACGGATGGATTTCTCAGGTTTTTACTACATATGAACACTGTTCACATTATCCCGTGCAACGCGGCTGCTAGTCCTCCCTTCATGCAAAATCTTATGGTCCAGCTCATGGCCAAGGCACCAAAGCCGGCTAAAAAGTCAATAATCGGTAACTAAAACCTGAATTGGACTTCTTCCTACTGGCTATTACATCAACTTAGATGCTTCATCTGTGTTCTACTATGGTGCTTTTAGTGTCTCCGCATACCGCAGCATGCGACATAGTTGTGGAGACGATGAATGTAAGCGTTTCAGAGAGAAGAGCGGCCAAAGTGACGATCAGGATTTCAGTCGATTCGATAAAAAATGACGAAAGTGGACAGAGTTCTCAGGTTTTTACTACATATGAACACTTTTCACATTCGCCCGTGGACCGCGGCTGCTAGTCCTCCATTCATGCAAAATCCTAAGATTCTAGCAAATTTCCAAGGCACCAGAGCTTGCTGAAAAGTCAATAAACGATAACTAAAACTTGAATTGTACTACTGATTACTGGCTATTACATCAACTTAGAAGCTTCATCTGTGTTCTACTATGGTGCTTTTAGTATCTCCGGATACCGAAACACGCGACATACCTTTTCAGACGATAAATGAAACGGTTTGAGAGAGAAGAGCGATCAATGCGATGATCTGGCTTCGATTCGATAACAAATGGCGAAAACGGACGGATTTCTTAGGTTCTTACTACATATGAGCACTTTTCATATTCGCTTGTTCAACGCTGCTGCTGGTCCTCCTTTCATGCAAAATCGTAAGGTCCTAGCTCATGTAAAAGGCACCAAACTCGGATAATAATTAAATAATCTATACCTAGAACTTGAACTGTACTACTTCTTACTGCCTATCACATAAACTTGGAAGCTTTATCTGTATTCTACTATTGTGGTTTTAGTGTCTCCGCATACCGCAGCACGCGACATAACTTTGCAGTCGAGAAATGTAAACGTTTCAGAGAGTAGAGCGGCCAATATTTCGATCTGGATTTAAGTCGAATCGATAAAAAATGACGAAAACAGACGAATTTCTCAGATTTTTACTACATGTGAACACTTTTCACATTCCCCCGTGCAACGCGGCCACTAGACTTCCCTTCATGCAAAGTCTTAATGCCATAACTCATATCCAAGGCACCAAAGGCGGCTAAAAAGTCAATAATCCATAACTAAATCTTGATACGTACTACTTCTTACTGGCTATTACATCAACTTAGAAGCATCATCTGTGTTCTAGTATGGTGGTTTTAGTGTTTTCGCATACCGCACCACGCGACATAGCCTTGCAGACCATAAATGTAATCGTTTCAGAGCGAAGAGCGGCCAATGTCACTATCTGGCTTTAAGTCGATTCGATAAGACGAAAACGGACGGATTTCTCAGGTTTTTTGCCACATATGAACACTTTTCACATTTTCCCGTGCAACGCGGCTGCAAGTCCTCCTTTCATGCAAAATCTTAAGGTCCTTGCTCATGTCCAAGGTGCCATAGCCGTCTAAAAAGTCAATAATCGATAACTAGAATGTGAATTTTACTACTTCTTACTGGCTATTACATCAACTTAGAAGCTACTGCTGTGTTCTAGTATGGTTCTCTTAGTGTCTCCGTATACCGCAGCACGAGACATAACTTTGCAGACGATAAATGTAACCGTTTCAGAGAGAAGAGCGGCCAAATTGACGATCTGGCTTAAAGGCAATATGAGAACATATGACGAAAACAGGCGAATTTCTCAGGATTTCACTACAT
This sequence comes from Schistocerca gregaria, assembly GCF_023897955.1. Taxonomy (NCBI): domain Eukaryota; kingdom Metazoa; phylum Arthropoda; class Insecta; order Orthoptera; family Acrididae; genus Schistocerca; species Schistocerca gregaria. The sequence goes on along the minus strand of NW_026061801.1, from coordinate 4,240,572 downwards.
ACGAACGCTTTTCACATTTTCCCGTGCAACGATGCTGCTAGTCCTCCTTTCATGCAATATCGTAAGGTCCTAGCTCATGTCCAAAGCACCAAAGCCGGCTAAAATGGCAATAATCGACAACTAAAACTTGATTTGTAATGCTTGTTACTGGCTATTACATAGCCGGCCAAAAAGTCAAAACTCGATAACTAAAACTTGAATTGTACTACTTCTTACGGGTTATTACATCAACTTAGAAGCCTCTTCTGTGTTCTACTATGGTGCTTTTAGTGTCTCCGCATACCGCAGCACGCTACATAGCTTTGCAGACGATAAATGTAACCGTTTCAGAGAGAAGAGCCGCAAATTTAACGATCTGTCTTTAAGTCGATTCGATAACAAATGACGAAAATTGACGTATTTCTCAGGTTTTTTAATACATATGAACACTTTTCACATTCTCCCGTGCAACGCAGCTGCTAGTTCTCTTTTCATGCAAAATCGTAAGGTCCTAGCCCAACTTCAAGTCACTAAAGTCGGCTAAAAAGTCAATAATTGATAGATAAAACTTGAATTGTACTACTTCTTTCTGGCTATTAAATACACTTAGAAACTTCTTCTGTGTTCTACTATGCTGCTTTTAGTGTCACCGCATACCGCAGCACTCGACATCTCTTTGCGGTCGATAAATGTACCCGTTTCAGAGAGAAGAGCGGCCAATGTGACGATCTGGCTTTATGTCGATTCGATAACAAATGACGAAAACAGACGAGTTTCGCAGGTTTTTACTACTTATGAACACTTTCACATTTTCCCGTGCATCGCGGCTGCTAGTCCTTCTATCATGCAAAATCTTAAGGTCCTAGCTTATGTCAAAGGCACCAAACCCGGCTAAAAAGTCAATAATCGATAACTTAAACTTGAATTGTACTACTTCTTACTGGATATTAAATCAACTTAGAAGCTTCTTCTGTGTTCTATTATGGTGCTTTTAGTGACTCCGCCTACCGCAGCACGCGACATAGCTTTGCAGACGAAAAATGTAACCGTTTCAAAAGAAGAGCGGCCAATGTAACGATCTGGCTTTAAGTCGATTCGATAACAAATGACGAAAATTGACAGATTTCTCAGGTTTTTTACTACGTATGAACACTTTTCACATTCTCCCGTGCAACGCAGCTGCTAGTTCTCATTTCATGCAAAATCGTAAGGTCCTAGCTCAAGTTCAAGTCACCAAAGCTGGCTAAAAAGTCAACAATTGATAGATAACACTTGAATTGTACTACTTCTTACTGGCTATTAAATCAACTTAGAAACATCTTCTGTGTTCTACTATGGTGCTTTTAGTGTCTCCGCATACCGCAGCACGCGACATCTCTTTGCGGACGATAAATGTACCCGTTTCAGAGAGAAGAGCGGCTAATGTGACGATCTGGCTTTATGTCGATTCGATAACAAATGACGAAAACAGACGAGTTTCGCAGGTTTTTACTACTTATGAACACTTTCACATTTTCCCGTGCATCGCGGCTGCTAGTCCTTCTATCATGCAAAATCTTAAGGTCCTAGCTTATGTCAAAGGCACCAAAGCCGGATAAAAAGTCAATAATCGATAATTTAAACTTGAATTGTATTACTTCTTACTGGCTATTAAATCAACTTAGAAGCTTCCTCTGTGTTCTACTATGGTGCTTTTAGTGACTCCGCATACCGCAGCACGCGACATAGCATTGCAGACGATAAATGTAACCGTTTCAGAGAGAAGAGCCGCAAATTTAACGATCTGGCTTTAAGTCGATTCGATAACAAATAATGAAAACCGCAGCACGCTACATAGCTTTGCAGACGAAAAATGTAACCGTTTCAGAAAGAAGAGCGGCCAATGTAACGATCTGGCTTTAAGCCGATTCGATAACAAATGACGAAAATTGACGTATTTCTCAGGTTTTTTAATACACATGAACACTTTTCACATTCTCCCGTGCAACGCAGCTGCTAGTTCTCCTTTCATGCAAAATCGTAAGGTCCTAGCTCAACTTCAAGTCACCAAAGTCGGCTAAAACTCAATAATTGATAGACAAAGCTTGAATTGTACTACTTCTTTCTGGCTATTAAATCAACTTAGAAACTTCTTCTGTGTTCTACTATGGTGCTTTTAGTGTCTCCGCATACTGCAGCACTCGACATCTCTTTGCGGTCGATAAATGTACCCGTTTCAGAGAGAAGAGCGGCCAATGTGACGATCTGGCTTTATGTCGATTCGATAACAAATGACGAAAACAGACGAGTTTCGCAGGTTTTTACTACATATGAACTCTTTTCATATTTTGCCGGGCATCGCGGCTGCTAGTCCTTCTATCATGCAAAATCTTAAGCTCCTAGCTCATGTCCAAGGCGCCAAAGCCGGCTAAAAAATCATTAATCGATAACTAAAACTTGCATTGTACTACTTCTTACTGGCTATTGCATCAAGTTAGAAGCTTTTTCTGTGTTCTACTATGGTGCTTTTAGTGTCTCCGCAAACCGCATCACGTGACATTGCTTTGCAGACGATAAACGTGAACCATTTAAGATAGAAGAGCAGCAAATGTGACGACCTGGATTAAGTCGATTCGATAACAGATGACAAAAACTGACTTATTGCTCAGGTTTTTACTACATATGAACACTTTTTACATTCCTCCGTGCAACGCGGCTGCTAGTCCTCATTTCTTGTAAAAGCTCATGTCCAAGGCACCAAAGAGGGCTAAAAAGTGAATAATCGACAGCAAAAACTTGAATTGTACTACTTCTTACTGGCTATTACATCAACTTAGAAGCTTCTTCTTTGTTCTAGAATAGTGCTTTTAGTGTCTCCGCATACCCCAGCATGCGACATATCTTTGGAGACGATAAATGTAACCGTTTCAGAGAGAAGAGCGGCCAATGTGACGATCTGGCTTTAAGTCGATTCGATAACAAATAACAAAAACGGGCGGATTTCTCAGGTTTTTACAATATATGAAAACTTTTCACATTCTCCCGTGCAAAGCGGTTGGTAGACTTAGCTTCATGTAAAATCTTAAGGTCCTAGCTCATGTCCAAGGCAACAAAGCCCGGAAAAAATCAATAATCGATAACCAAAACTTGAATTGTACTGCTTCTTACTGGCTTTTACGTCAACTTGGAAGCTGCTTCTGTGTACTACTATGGTGCTTTTAGTATCTCCTCATACCGCAGCACGCGACATAGCTTTGCATACGACAAATGTAACCGTTTCAGGGAGAAGATCCGCCAATGTGAAGATCTGGCTTTAAGTTGACTCGATAACAAATGACGAAAACGGCCGGATTTCTCAGGTTTTTACAACATATGAACACTTTTCACAATCTCCCGTGCAACGCGGCTGCTAGGCCTCCCTTTATGCACAATCGTATGGTTCTAGTTCATGGCCAAGGAACCGAAGCCGGCTAAAAAGTCAATAATCGATAACTAAAATTTGAATTGTACAACTTCTTACTTGCTATTACATTAACTTAGAAGCTTTTTCTGTGTTCTACTATGGTGCTTTTAGTGTCTCCGCATACCGCAGCACGCGACATAGCTTTGCAGGCGATAAATGTAACCGTTTCAGAGAGAAGAGCAGCCAATGTATCGTCCTTGCTTTAAGTCGATTCGATAATAAATGACGAAAACGGACAGATTTCTCAGGTTGTTACTTCATATGAACACTTTTCACATTGTCCCGAGCAAAGAGGCTGCTAGTCCTCCTTTCATGCAAAATCGTAAGGTCCTAGCTTATGTCCAAGGCACGAAAGGAGGCTAAAAATTCAATAGTCGATAATTAAAACTTGAATTGTGCTACATCTTACTGGCTATTACATAGCCGAATAAAAAGTAAAAAACCGATAACTAAAACTTGAATTGTACTACTTCTTACTGGCTATTACATCAACTTAGAAGCTTCTTCTGGGTTCTACTATGGTGCTATTAGTGCCTCCGCATACCGCAGCACACAACATAAGTTTGCAGACGATGAAGGTAACCGCTTCACAGAGAAATTTCAAATTCTGTGTCTGTGTCTTCTGCCTGCTCATATTGTTTAAAGCAGGTTGCTCTAAATGCCCAGTGGATCCGGTTCCCTTGATACCCATTCTAAACAATCTCGGATTGGGAAAGACCAAGCTCTGCTTATACTTACAGTCTGGGAAGTTGACTTATCTTAGACAGTAAAATATGATGGTTAAAGATGTCCACTGGGTATTCCCATATACACTGAAGTTAGCTTTGAACAACAAATTATTAATTGGCCACCTACTCTTGACTCAATAGCTACTAAGATCTTTCACTGGTGAAGGAGGTGACGAAGTTGTTACGTCCATTAGAGGCTTCTGTAGTTTGCTGAGAATGATGTGATATAATTGTGCCTTGTGATTTTCTGTGGAGTTCCAGAGTAAGTTCTACACTGGTGCAATACATTCATTCCTGCTGTTCTCATTCGAGGCAATCCTCTATTCTGAATCTCAAGCACCAGAGGATTAGAAACAGCAATGCAACCTCTGTCTTCCTGGCTGTCCACTATTTCATAGTGCTGTGGTTGACAGTCTCTTCTCATTGTGCAGTGCTTGCAGATTATTGTAAATGGATAAACTGCAATATTTAGAACATCTCATTCTAAACTTTCTAAAGAACGAGACTTTTCTGTCACGACCACTTTTTGTGTGAGGTGATAAATACCAGGAATTTGGTTGCATTTTTGGAACCTAATGGTGACATACATTAGTGTCTGTGTAAATTAATGGAACTGGATTTTTCCTGAGGTCAGCAGTTTTCCGAAGGTCGGCGTTTTTCCCGAGGTCGACGTTTTTCCCAAGGTCGGCGTTTTTCCCCGAGGTTGGCCTTTTTTCCCAACGGCGGCGTTTTTCCCCGAGGTCGGCGTTTTCCCACGATGTCGCCGTTTTTCCCCGAGGCCGGCGTTTGACCCCGAGTTCGGCGTTTCTCCCCCGAGGTCGGCGTTTTACCCCGACGTCGGCCTTTTACCCAGAGGTCGACGTTTTTCCGTCGAGGTCTGCGTTTTTCCCCGAGGTCGGCGTTTTTTCCCTAGGTCTTCGTTTTTGCACCGAGGTCGGATCGGCGATTTTTTCCCCGAAGTCTAGAAATCTATCGATGTATTGAAAATTCTAAGTATTTTCATGTATATCGAACTATACTGATATGTCATGTCATCTTGAAACATATATCCGACCACTAGATATCGGTATTTATCGAGATAGCGATATATTTCGATATATCTATTTATTTCGAGAAAAGTTTTCTTAGGGGTACAGATTTATTTCGAGACGTCCATTTTCTTCCCATTATCGATTCATTTCGATATATCGACTTATGTCGAGACGCACATTACGTCGAGATGTCGATTTATTTCGAGATATCTATGTATATCGAGGAGTCCATTTTTCGAGGTATCGATTGATTTCGAAGTATCCGTTTATGTCGAGATATCGATTTATTTTATATACCGACACAAATCGTGTTGTCTATATATTTCGAGTTATTGATATATTTCAATGTATCTGTGTACTTTAGATATTGATTCCTTTCTAGATATCGAAATATTTCTAGAAACTTCTATATCTCAAGTAATCCATTAATTTCTAGATATCGTATTTTTAGAGATATCTTTATATTACGAGGTACGAATATATTTCAAGATATCGATAGATTTCTATACCTCGATTTATCTCGATAGGTCCTTGAGTTTTGAGGTATCGATCTATATGGTTAGCTGAAATGCGTCTGGATGTCGATATATTCCGGGATATCGAATCATTTCGATGTAGCAGTCTTGTGGAGGTGTCGATTTATTTCGAAGTTTCGATTTTTTTCATGGTGTCGATTTATTTCGAGGTTGCGATTTATTTCGGGTGGCGACTTATTTCTAGGTGTTGATTTATTTCGAGGTGTCGATATATTTCGAGGTGACGATATATTTCGACGTTACTTGTCGACTGCATCAGCTCAGAACCTATTTCGTACAGAGTGGTGCGACTGCATACCTCAGAAGACCACATTGATATCCAGACGATGAATGTAAACGTTTCCGAGAGAAAAGCGTCCAATGTGACGAATTGGCACTACGTCATTATGAAAACAAATGATGGAAACGTGAGGTTTCTGCCACTGAAAGTGCTGGCAACTTTCACCCCACCCCCTCCTCACTCTCCCCAGTCGTGGCGATCAGCTGGTGTGATAGAAATGGACTCAGGAAAGTAATAACGTTCCATGAAATCCCATTCTAGGGAGGTTCAAGGGTAAATGTTCCAGACGGTTTATTTGCATTAAGACACGCATACTGGACATCTACAATGTCACATCTGCCAAATCGTTTCTATTGTCAGCAGTGGAAAACAAAACAGCGTACTGAAAAAGCCATAGTGAAACGCGGTTTTTGGTATACGAAATAATAGGAATACTCTAGGCACTGATAATGATGATCTAATGAGAATTCTGGTATTGTTTTGAAAGATGCATTTAAATATGGATTGAACGTAGCTCCAAATTATTTTGAGAATTATAATTGCGGTATGATGAATCTACACTGGAGATTTGGTAATGCAAAACATTTCGATCTGAGAATACTTTACGTGATAGAACGGCATTGACCTTGTGTGTCATTAGGGTAAAGTTAATTTGCCGCCATTAACAAAAAATTTATCCGCCATTAACATAAAATCTATTTTTCAGCGCACTTCAATAAGGACTCACTTCAGATGATTGGACAATTAAAGAGAACTCAAACCGTTATTTTAATAGTATTCGTAGGTCCAATGCAAGCACTACTTTAAAAAAGCACTCCGTGTTCAGGTCACAAGTGGCCAATCAGGACCATCCGACCGCCACGTCATTCTCACTGAGGGTGGAGGAGGAGCTGGCTCTCCCACTCGTTGTGGTAGTTTCCTTTGACTGGAGCCGCTACTATTCGGTCGAGTAGTTCCTCAATTGGCATCGCAAGGCTGAGTGCAACCCGAAAAATGGAAACAGCGCATAGCGGCCCGGATGGTCACCCATCCAAGTGCCGACCACGCCCGAAAGTGCTAAACCTCAGTGATCTGACGGGAACCGGTGTATCCACTGCGGCAAGGCCGTTGCCCCTACCACTTTTACATGATATTTTTGATCGTAGATCAGGTCTGATGGCTGGAAAGAATGGACGTTTACCATGTTATGCACATTTATATTTTCACTACGTCGACACAGCTGGTCCAATTTCGACCACAGGTGATGGTAGCCATAATGATGGAGCCAAGCATCCTGTGTACATTAGTTGCACCCATGTGTGTGGGGATCACAGCATTCGTGACATTTAAATTTGTTACTTCTTTGCTACTATATTCGCAATAAATTTTGCAGACAGTATCCGCATATGACGCTGAATGCACCTACAAAATTATATCATTGTACGACACATGTTTCAGGAGATACATCATAAAAACTCAGGACAAGGCCAGACGCTGCATAGTACGGACGTGGACGCACAGCTGTAAATAAATGCCTGGTCAACACCAAGTTTTTCCGCTAGTCATCTATACAGATAAAAAAATCCCCAATATTGTCCACCAGCGTATTTTTGAAAAACCTTTATTTTGTCATCCATTTTTTTTCCTGTAAAAATCGTAAAAGCCGTGCATCATTGTGTTTTTAAAAATCGTTTCCTATTGTCATCTCTTTTTATGTATTTTAAACCATCTATCGCTTGTGTAACCTGTGGCTACAAGTCCATTCCCTTTATGGGGTAATCGAAATAATGAACAACGGAAAAATGTGTGGGTAATTTCTTCCTCAAGTTTCGGAACTTCTGATAATAGTAAATCGTTGGCTCTTTGAGGGCGTGGTAGGTACATACAAGAGATTAGTGTAAGATTAGAATTTGGGTTAGATACAGTGCCAGGACGTTCTGTTTCTATCTGGCTAGCTTCAGAGTACTTCACCATCTACTAAGTGATGCGTTTCATTGTGAATGGTGTGTTCTGTGCTAGGTCTACCCTTTACTCCACAATGCTGTTCCTTCGATGCTATTAAAACCAGGATGTTATCAAAATATATGCACAGTGGCAGACTGGAGTCTGCAGAAATATTTCCAGTGGTGGGGAGGGGGGAAGGCGCGTCGGGGCTGGAGTGCATGATTCTGAAACTGGCACTCTGTGTACAAATCAGCTGGTCAGTTACGAGGTGCATCAAGCTACAAGACCCTAACTCTATAAGCGCTACAACTGGTCAAAGCTAAGGTTTAGCAGTATTGTGGAGAATTCTTATCTGGAAGAGTGTGTGTGTACTGTAACGAATAAAAACTCTTTACTCCAGATTCCAAGGATGGTTAGGGGCGACGGGTGAAAGTGCCCTTTTGCCTATCCTCCCCTACCCACCTCCTCCCCTCCACCTCCCCTTCCCCCTCGCGGACGCCAATGGCTGGCCCGTTCATTTTGAGAACATCAGAGTTGCAGTTACCTTTCTGAGAAACTGTTCTAGATGTCCTTGCGCGTCAATCTTACCACTCACAACAGCAGTGGGAATGTCGGTTATCGCTGAAACAACTGGTTTTCGGCTCTTTATCAGTTTCCCAGCCTCACTTTAACCTAATTGTTAAAGCCTGTCACAATACCAGTTCTTGTAATAACCGATTTTCAGTCTTTTATTTACATTATTTCCTCTTGTAAACGTAGAAATCAAACAAAGATTAAAAAAATTTTACTTTCTCAGTTTCTTGAGAAATGGAATCAAAACGTCAAACACATTTATGATGACCTGCAGCCGTCCAGAACGAAATTAGAATTATATTAATACCGTCAGCTGCTCACGGGTTTCGATAAATATCAACGGGGACAGGTGACAATGTGTGCCCGTCTGGGACTCGAACCCGGGATCTCCTGCTTACATGGCAGGCGCTCTGCCCATCTGAGCCACCGATGGCACAGACGATAGTGTGACTGCAGGTACTATCTCGCGCACGCCTCCCGCGAGACTCACATTCTCACCTTGCATATGCACACACTACATTCGTAGTGTCCCACACCAACACACTCATTACTCGTGGAACACATTCTTACCAAGTCCCGTAGCAGTTCGGGGAATACTTGTGCATCTTCACAGAAGAAGGTCATGGCTGGTATTGCCAGAACCATATACTTATATGGATATGGACATGTCTTCCACGAGGAATGAGTGTGTTGGAGTGGGACTCTACGACTGTAGTGTATGGACATTCAAGGTGAGAATGTGAGTCTCGCAGGAGGCGTGCGCGAGATAGTCCCTGCAGTCGAACCATACACTGTGCCCTCGGTGGCCTAGATGGATAGAGCGTCTGTCATTTTAGCAAGAGATCCCGGGTTCGAGTCCCGGTCGCGGCACACATTTTCACTTGTCCACGTTGATATTTATCAACGCCCGTGAGCAACTGACGGTATTAATATAATTCTAATTTCTTTAAATTAAATAGTTCAATAAAACTTTGTCCGCTGTTCGCTGCTTCTCTCAAAATATAGTGAGTGCTTCTATACTACAGAAAACTGCCAGTATTATCCTACTGACTTTAGTTTTTAGAACTCTGCTCAAAAATTATATTTAAATCGGTTATCACAGCACTATGCGGGCATTACGTATAGTCCAGCGATAAAGAGTGAAAACTGCGGCAGGAGAACTCTCCTTTTCGTTTTAATTTCTCTGTTAAAGGCTAAAAGCAGATAACGGCATACTACGCAGACACAGGCAGCAGATCAGGCACTTTCTATTTTTATCCCGAACTATGAATGATTTGTAAAATTTTAACTTTTTTCGTTGTATGATGTCGCAAGTGACCAAATCGACCATTGTGCTTCACTCGTACTGCATATCGTAAAATACTTCCAGGCTTTCAGATGGTGCCATTCTGTGTTACAACTGACGTTCGACAACAGCGAGAAACTGCGTCCATTCTCGCGCACTGCTTGTATAACAGGCACAGTATTGTCTCGGCAATGTTGGACCAATTCATTTGTTGCTCGTTTCTATCAGCAGTGTTATTAAAGCGGCATACATCACTTTTCCCATTTTTTCTGTAATAACGCAGTATTTCAGAACTATGGAAATCTTACGAATAAAAATTACTCGTCTTTTCTAAAAAAGGTTTATTTGAAAACTAAAAATTTTACTACGACAGCTATGGCTAATTGGTATATCTGTTTTTACGTGGTTATCAGAAAAAATAAAAAGATACTTGTTATAACCGAGAGCAAACAAATACCGAAAGACATCGGTTATTCAGAACTAAAATACACATGTCGTTTTAACTGATCGGTTTTTCTATCTCTAAACTGCAGTGTCGCCACAGAAAAGTGTGTCGTTCCATCAATGTCCATAGCAACTTTGAGATATGTAAGTGTTTATGCGCAATATCGGCAAATGGAAATACGAAGTGGTAATAAGCACCTGAGCGATAGAATTTATTTCACAGTCAGAAAAGTCGAGTGAGAGACAAGACTGAATCACTGTAATAGAAATTATATGGAAAGCTGTGTAAAGAAAATTTCCAGTTCTTTCGTGGATTCAAAAATTGAAGCAAAATCCGGGACATCAAGGTGACATAGTCTTATACGGATAGTATTCCATGACTAACGTAATTGGCCCACATACTGTACTGGTATACTGATAATATTACACTACTAAGGTAATTTACCTGAAATAATTTACAAAAATGTATCTATAACATTCGCTACTACTCATTACGCTAATTGACCTTCAGCCATTAAGCGCAAGCGCAGATCTCAGTTATGATACGTGCGCCATCCAAAAATTTATCAAGGTGGTAACTCAACACAACTACAAACGATCATTGTGTGCAAAATAAATAGAACACCTCATAAGAAGAACATGACGGATTTGAATCATTCCCACCGCAAAGGATGAAATATTCAGGCTTGCACATAAGACCACTTGATAACTAACCAGAAATTCAGATTAGTTGTAGCTTCGGTGACAATCGCCTTTTTTACATTTTCCCCGTAAACTAGATAATTATGAAACGTAACAACTACTCTAAAATATCTGCAGCAACGGACTTGCCGCGGAGGTTGCATCGGTTCACGTGAGATCACCGAAGTTAAGTGCGTTGTCGGGCGTTGAAGGCACTTGGATGGGTGATCATCCAGTCCGCCATGCGCTCTTGCCATTTTTCGGGGTGCACTAAGCCTCATGATGCCAATCGAGGAGTTACTCGACCCAATAGTAGCGGCTCCGGTCAAAGAAAACCATCATAACGACTGGGAGAACAGTGTGCTGACCCCCGCCCCTCCTGTTCGCATCCTCCTCGGATGATGACACGGCGGTCGGATGGTCCCGTCCCAGTAGGCCACTCGTGGCCTGAAGACGGAGTGCTTACAAAGCAAACTACTCTCCAGTGGATGGTCGTACTACTGAGACCTTGATTCCTGGCATCAATAACAGATGGCAGCACAAGAGGTTGCCTTACGCCTACTGCCGAATTTTGCGATCTGTCGTAAGCCTGCGTAAGCACGTGGGGCCTTCCGTCTTAAGTGCAAGCATATCCATTGCGTTTTCTGCCGCGCGACTTGAGTGGAATGTTTCATTATTTCTGAAATATTATAGAAATGTTTTTCGTCGTATATCCTCACAATCGGTACTGAATTTACTGTAAAATTACTTGCTCACTTTTCGGAACTTCCGTTCATAGTAAATCGATACTATTTAAAGCCGTGGTAGACACGAGTCTAGTGTGCTTCACCTACAGCACCTTCTGTGTCAGTCTCGGTTCCTATGTCGCTGATTTCACAACGAACAGTTCGTTGTCTACTGAGTATACTGTCTGTTGCACGACACTATCACTCCCACGCTGGTAAATGTAGGTCGTCGGCAAAATATGACTGTAGTGGAACAAGGGCGTCTGCAGAAATTTCCCCAGGAGGTGGTGGTGGCATTGTTAGTGGTGTGTGTGTGTGTGTGTGTGTGTGTGTGTGTGTGTGTGTGTGTGTGTGTGTGGAGGCCATTACTATGAAATTCACACAGTCCAGACCGCCAAGGAAAATAAACCTTGTGATTTGGAAAGGGTGTTGATCTTATACCGCTTATACTGCATATTTCGAAATTCCACCTCTAAGGGGGATACACAGGAAATGAAAGGATTTTTGAAACATGTAGCTATTAAGGTAATTTTGAAGCTTGGCAGACGAAAACTTGTATCTGGTTTCTAGGTCAGAAATAAAGAACTATGTATTCCAGTATTATTGGGAATTTAACCTCTATGAGGTGAAATAGTGGATGAACATTTTATTTTGAGATAAAAAATTATGGAAGAACTATGGAAGTATTTTTAAGGCTACATCTACGAAAATTGGTATTTGACTTCAAGGTTACAAATAAGAAAATACGTATTTTCGTGTTTTTGGAAGTTCAACCTCTAAGGGGATGAAGGGAAGGTCTGTATTCCACAGGAACGAGTTAGCATGGCACTCAGATATTTCCACTATTCGGCGGTAGGGGATCATTTGGGGTTCTACAAAACCTTGAACCGAGTTCGGGAACACATGTTTTGGCCCAACCTATATGGTGATGGCAGGTGCGTTTCTGGCGCCAGTTTCCGTCGATCGTTGTTTCGATCTTTGAGTCGCGGTCCAGAGGACACTGATCCCTAAGCGACTGTAGTAGTTCCCTGTGCGGCCCAACATCGGGCTTACCGCGCTTACACTGGACACAGTTGCCAACAAATCGCCTGCCATCACCATATACGTTGGGCCAAAACATGTGTTCCCGAACTCGGTTCAAGGTTTTGTAGAACCCCAAATGATCCCCTACCGCCGAATAGTGGAAATATCTGAGTGCCATGCTAACTCGTTCCTGTGGAATACAGACCTTCCCTTCACCACGGTTGTCTTCCCCTTTACACAAGACCCCACCCCCCGAAGACCTCGCCATCCGCCAACTGCTGCCGAATCGGTCCCCACCCGGGGTCCTCGGCCTGTTTGCCGGCTAAGTCGCAGAAGAAGCCGGGAATCTCGGAGAGAAGGAAATTCACCCCAAGATCCGGCTCCACGTGGCCCTTGCCTTCCCCAGACTCTGCCGCGAACATACGGCTGAGAGCGTCGCCAATTCATTGCCTCTTCCACTAATATGCCGAACCTGGAGATAAGTCTTGTCATCTTAACTTCGGTATGATTTTTAGCGATCTTATTAATCAAAGTTTAAGGGCTGGCACTGGCCAAGTAACTCACGGAGGCTCATTGGTTTCAGTCCAGTTGTATTGCTCACCTGTTCTCCAGATAAGGTTGTGTAGTTTATGTCTCAGAAAAGTGTCTGCCCTTGATGTGTGTTTTGTTAGAGATAATTGGCAGCGGTCGACGCTAGCATACTGCGAGCAGAGCACCACGGCGGCAGAGAGATATTTAAGGCCATGTCCTCTCCTTTACATCCTGGGTTATGTTGTCACTTTTGCGTGATTCCATCTTTCCGGTGCTGAACTATAGCATCCAAAGTTCAATTGCATTGCCAAGTTGAGTATATTTCTATGTCATTCTCTGCCTCGTGGATCTCTTGTATTGATTTGAATCCCTGGTCTGCTCGCGTCTATCGCCAATTGACGCGAAATATTGAAGCAACCTTATTTTAAGGGTATTGTATTATAGTCATGTTCTAGTTGTAATCATTCTAAGAATATTGTTGATTAATCAGCTGAGTAAGCAAATTTAAAGGTCCGTTTGGTCAAAATTAAAGGACCCCCTTAATTGTTCTAGTCATTTTTATACAGTTTTGTTTAGGAAAGTTGGCTAGCCGAACGTTAAATATCTGTATTCTTACGCTTAATCTGTTTCTCCCCTGATTGCAAGTAGTGAGAGTTCTGCTATGAATTTTATGGACATTTGTGCTATTTAAGTAAAGCTTTACCTAAGTATATTTACCTAGTCATATTCAAATTTCAAGTTTTATGGGTCTCGTTCCACTTATTTATTATTTGTCCAACTGATCTGGCCTTGTAAGGCAGTCTCCTCTATTATTGTGATTGTGATTTTATAATGCTTTTGATTGTAATAAAATATGTAGCAACTACAACGGATTACTATTGTGATTTTGGTGTGTCACTACAATACCCCATTTCATAGAGGATGAAATGTTTCATGAAATATATGAAAACCTGTTTTTGATACATTCAACCATTAAGAGGGGTGGAATATAGGATGTAATGTTTTATGAAAGTATTTCAGTGCGAAAGAATTTTTAAAGCGAAATCTATGAAAATTGTGTTATTGAAAAATACGTGTTACACTGTTTTTGGAACTACAACCTCCAAGAAGGTGCAATAGGAGCACAGGTTTCACTGACCCATAGCCTTCCAGCCCAACCTGCAAAGTATATGGACTTGAAATTTGATGAAGGTGTAAATCTTACGCTGAAAGCATCATTTAAGAAGAGATTGTTCGAAATTTCACTCCTAAGGGGGTGAAATATGGGTTGAAAGTTTTTTTTTTTAATATATGTCCCTATGTCCCTATTGAAGCTATAACTACAAAACTACGAAAATTGATATTTTGTGTCTCAGTCAGAAACAAAAAAGAAACAAGTTTTTAGCATTATCCGAAATTCTTCCATTTGGGGATAAAATAATTAGTGAGGTTTTTTGAAAATAAATAATTTTTAAAGAACTATTGAAGCATTTCTATAGCTACATCTATGAAAATAGGTATTTGACATCTCGGTTGGAAGTAAAAGAAATGTGTTTCGTTGCTTTTGGAAATTTAACTCACAAATAGAGTGAAATAGGGGATGAAAAGTTTTATGAAATATTTCACTATGAAAGAATTTTTAGAATTAAATGGATGAAGATTTGAATTTGGCTCCTCGGCTCTAAATAGAAGAATACGTGTTTAATTGTTTTTGAAAACCCAACCCCTAAAGGGTGTGAGATGTTTCAGAAAATGGTTCATTATGAAAGGATTGCTAAATATATCTGACAATTCGTATTCGGCTAATGTGTTACAATTTTTAAAAACTATGTGTTTTTCTGGTTTTGGAACTTCGAGCATAAGGGGATGAAAATTTTAATGCAATATTTATTGCGTTATATTAAAATATTTTAAATCTGCATCTATGAAAACCGGTATTTCACTTCTCAATTAGATATAAAGAAATATGCGTTAGGGAATGAAAGACTCTACGGAGATATCACCACAAGAATACAAACGGCTTGATTAACAAAAACCTTGGACTCCAGGTGTCAGCATTGCTTTTTGATCATTCAGTAAAAGACCATGCTTCAACGGCGCTAAGTTTGAAGTTAGAAAGTGTTGCAGTTTATAAAAGACATAAAAAAAAACGATTAAAGAAAAAAATTCTTTGCAGACCATGAACGGTCTACGCAAGTAAAGAAGCGGATGATAAGGTAGCTCTTTATGCAAAAGAGTTGGTCAGTTTAAGTTCCGAGACATGTCATGCAGCAGGAACGGAATCCTATAGTTGCTACGATTGGCTAAAGGAAAAGTTTTGCAGAATCACTCGAAATCACTTCTGCAAGTGGCTAAGAATCTCGTAATGAATAAAAATTCTGTACTGAGAATTCCAAGGTGGGAGATGCAAGATTCCTCCCCCCCCCCCCTTCCCCCTCCTCACAATGCTATCCTTCTTTACCTACAGCAAAAAATAAATTAATTAATTAATTAATAAAACTAGAGAAATTTCTACTGTGAAACTATTTGCATACAAGAGAACGGCCCTTGAAATTTAACTCTTCAAAGTTTTAAGCCCTGCTCATTCCGGATATTGATTAGAAAGTGTTAATCCACATGTGAAACCTGAGTATATAATCCCTGTGACATTTGAACAACGGTGTTCCATAAGGACAGGTTCTCATTCAGAACGTTCGAAAATTCAATTTCTTTGTAGTTGCATTTTTTAAAGGTGTACTTGTCTAGACTCTTGGAACGGAAAGGTTTTTTTTTTTTTAATCCGTGCTTTACAAAAGTTTCTACAGTCCATTGTTTGAAGCAGTGTCACGGCTGCCATGAGCCGCGCGGGGTACCCGCCATGTGTCCAACGCCTTGTCACGGTTCGCGCGGCTCCCCCCGTTGGAGGTTCGAGTCCTCCCTCGGGCATGGTTGCGTGTGTGTGTTGTCCTTAGCATAAGTTACTGTAAGTAGTGTGTAAACATAGGGACTGATGGTTCAAATGGCTCTGAGCACTTTGGGACTTAACATCTGAGGTCATCAGTTTCCTAGAACTTAGAACGACTTAAACCTAACTAAATTAAGGACATCACACACATCCATGCTCGAGGCAGGATTTGAACCTGCGACCGTAGCGGTCGCGTGGCTCCCGACTGAAGCTCCTACAACCTCTCGGCCACATCGGCCGGTCTGTCATGTATTCTAGAAGAGCTGCACGGTCGTCAGTGACGCCTGTTCTTTCGAGAACAGTTACTATCTTCATATCTATGGTTAAACGTTACCCAGCCATTGACCTTCGTCTGTGCGAATGCGCACAGGTTGCCGGAACTCACCTTAGTGTGAGCCAGTAATGAGTGGATGGACAAATACCTATTAAGTACATTACGTAATCGGATTGTGGACGTTTGGGGATGTGAGTCTCACGGGAAGCGTGCGAGGGATAAATTCCTGCAGTCGTGATGTTCATTTGTGCCCTCGATGGCTCAGATGGATTGGGCGTCTGCCATGTAAGCAGGAGATCCTGGGTTCGAGTCCTAGTAGGGGCACACTTTTCAGCTGTCCCCATCGAAGTATATCAACAACACCTGTCGGCAGCTGAGGGTTTCAATTAATTATCAGTTGTGAAGGTGATTCGATGAAACCTTTGCCAGGAACTTTAATGTGTTTTGCAGGGTATCCATATAGATGTAGATGGTAACTCGTCCCGTGTCGCACGTGCTCAAAATGATTCATACTGCAGAATGCATGCAAACATACTCACCGAAAATACGGACGAATATCAAGTGCAGGCTGCCGAGTGCTGCATATCCAGCTTAGAGAGATCGGCTTTTCCTGCCAAGAAGAACAGGAAGTTGCTGTCTAGAAACAATCAGAGGTAGAGGAATGGTTGATAAATACTCCTTGAATTGCAGACTAAACGTAAATAACGAAAATACATTTTTGGTAAAAATTGGTCAAAACATAATCGTTTGCCCTCCGTATTGGATTAGCTGTTTTGAATATTGAAAATCTGACTTCAGATTCGTTTTCAGCGACATTAAGAATATATATGTAACACTCAGTTCATGCAAATCGAAGTAATAATATAACTAAATGTTTTCCCTAAACTTTGAACACTTTTTTTTTTCGAGTAACGATTTTCTCAGAACGACATGCAGTATAAATTAAAAGTGGTTCGATCTCTTAACTTCTACCTCTGACCCCTAAAAGTAAACACTTTTCTTAGGAACTTATAGCTATAATATGACATTTGTTAATATTAACTAATTTTTGTGTAGGCATAAGGAGTGAAACAAACCCCCCAAAATCGAACTCAAAGTTCGAATTAGCACTGTATCGTTAAATTTAAGGTTGTTTCATTGCGGTTAGGTATGCGCTCCCATAAATTTTATGTATTATCGACTGATGTTATCCATTTTCAATTTCAAAGAAATAATGTAGTATCAACTGATGTTACCCATTTTTGAATTCAGGTAACATCTCAGGTGCCACACTGCACGCACTCTGCGTACTCCAGTCTCGCAGGCCCTTGATCAAATCATAATTACGGGCGCCATTTTTTATTGAAAAAAAATTTCAAATGTACCCTTTTTTGCTCATTTGTATGAGAACCTGGCCGTAACGCCGGAATATAGTCACGAGATTTTTTTTCAGAGATGCTGTACGTTCGCGAGAAGACTTTCGTTCTGCGCGTGTCGAAGGACATTCCTCAGATATTACTGTGTGTGTGCTACTCAGTCGTGCCATTTAAGTGTACATCTTTGCATAGTTTTCCTTTCACGATGTAAACAGTGTTCCGCTCAGTTGCTAACTGGCCAGTGAGTGGTTCCGAAGGTATCGGACGTGCGGTGCGTTCGGTCTGCTAGGACAACAGCAGACTAGCGTGGTGCGATGGCAGAAGCAGACACTGAGGGAGCTAGCTGCTGGGACCCCAGCGAACAATTTATGCCAAGTAAGACGAAGAGGACTATTCTAAAATTACGAGCCGTCTCAAAAGTGTTTACCATTGGTAAATCTTGCAGTTGAGTCTGACAAAACTGGCAGTTTTGCCTAGAGATACATTACAGAGAGAGATACAGGAAATCCCCCCCCACCCCCCTCAATGAATTTTTGGTTGTGATGACAGGCCGATTGGTAGTGTAGCCCGAGATCTAAGTTAGGTTGGAAGGTGGTAATTTGATTGAGAGTTGTTTACGCCAACGATTATGAATGCCGACTAAACGTTGTGCGAGCAGATTGCCCTGTAGCGTAGCCTAGTGTTTCCGCCCGCGCCACATTTAACACACATTCTCTAACTGTGTACAAAAGTCTCACAACAGCCACGATAACCACGTTTCTGGTGGGGGGAGGGTAGAGTCCACTATTTAACTTTCACTGCAAATTTTAGTAACCGCCGAAACTAACCGAAATAGAAGCGTCATTTTAACTATATTCCCTTTTGTGGGAAAATAATGGTTCTCCTCTTTCGGCAGCAACTGTAATATGTAGGCGACTTATTATTTTTTGTTAAACTCTGAATCATAATATCAATAGACGCAGTGCTTTTTTTACGTTGCTTGATTTGTGGTCTATAGTGAACAATGCAACGAATTGGTAAATTCTTTGAAGTTTGACGTGTGTTACATAGACGACGTCTGCAATGTTCGTAACGCCAAGTTTGCATATATTCGGTGTCTGTTTTTTTTGGCCATGTACTGTATAATTAGGGGGAGGAGGATTATGTTCAAGGAGCACTGCATTAGCAGTCTATGGATAATTTGAGAATTTGGATATAACGAACGGCATGCTCGGGCAGTTCGTGATAAGTTGACCACTGTGTAATTCGGACACAGTGATCATTGCCTCTCCCTAGTAACCAGGGGACTCGGGTGCTAATTTTGGTCTGGCACAAAGTTTCAAGTGCCCATTGACTAAAGTCTGTGCCCAATGTCAGCTAATGTCATTGTTTCGGTGTTAAATTGTATTTTGTCCACGATACGTCGTTTAGCTTTTTCATGGACAACAGCTTTGAAAATCGTACAGGTTATATTGATATTCTCTCGTCGTTAGTCCAAGGCAACTATGGCGATTTATAAACACAGCTGTAGATCGTATTAAGCCTACATACGTAATTGTGTCCTGTGTTTCTTTACCAAGAACTACTTCGTAAGTAATTCCCCTGTAGTCGTATTTTGTTTTAGTATTTTGTTTAAATATTTATAGACTGCAGGCTTGGATGAAATATGAAACACATGTCCGAAGTTCTTGTTGATACTGCAGATACTGTTTCATCCGTACTAGGGGCCAAAACATTTCATCTAATACAGAAGGACACAATTTGTCTCGAGATTAGCAATTTTTCGTAATAGTTGCCTTGCTTCGATATATTTTTCTCTAATTCTTGTTTGGATTTAATCTTAAAACACAATAACTCTTCCACCAGTTATTCGATATGTGGTTTCATACCTTTCGTAGCCTAGAGTTCCTAAACGGTCGATAATATTAATAATTTCCTTTCTCAATTTTATTTTCTGTAAAATCTCCTGTTTATGGTTATTGCTAACGTGTTTCACGTTCTCACTTTTATTATTTTTATTTTTCTAGTTTTGTGACTGGTAGCCAAATTTTCTTTGAATCTGGTTTTTAATTCTGAAATAGTAACAGATGAAGGTCAAGAGAAGATTGCGATCTATTTGAGGAGAGTGGCTTGGAGATTTTTTATAATAGACATACACAGGTCATGGGGATCCTTACCTATATAAATTTACTTCGAGTGTGATGTAGCCCATTCTCTTGTCATGATCTCGGCTGTATCGTAGCACATTGTCTCGGTTAGGTTGGAGATTTCTGTTGAGAGTTGCCGAAGTCAACGAAAGTGATTACAAAGTAAAGACTGTGCTAACAGAACGATCTGTAGCGTAGTCCAACACGTTCTTTCTGTCCTTTTAAAGCCTCTTTTAATTAAAAATAACTAAAGCTGCAAGATACAATCACAAAAACTGTGTTACGTAACAGAGTAATCCCAGACTATTGTTGTGTAAGTTGTGTGCGTACAGTATTTTTTTTTTTGCCAGTGGATATACATTTTTTTACTCATTTGCTGGGTTTCAGTTTTCCCCGTTTTCCGGCGAAAAACCTTTTCCTGTGAAGGGCCCATTAGCTTGTCGGTTATATTTGTGACTTTCTCGACGGTCAGTAATTTCGTGATAGTCCATCCACCGGCGTCATTGTTAACATCGAATATAGATTTAAGTATTAGGAAGGCTAATATGAAGCTAATGCATGAGTAGGTCTAATAATTAATAAAAATAGGAATGTGGGTAAGATACTACAAACAGCATAGTGAACGCATTGTTGTGGCCAAGATAGCCACGAATCCCACGCCTACCAAAGTCGTAAAAGTAGTCCGCAGATGATGAAGAAATTGATGAAATGTGTGATGAGATAAAAGAAATCATTCGGATAGTGATGGGAGATGAAAATTTAATATAAATGGGTGACTGGAATTCGACAGTAGGAAATGGAAGAAAAGGAAACGTAGTAGGTGAATATGGAATGGGGGTAAAAAATGAAAGAGGAAGCCGCCTGGTAGGCTTTTGCCCAGAGCATAACTTCATCATAGCTAACACTTGGTTCAAAAATCATGAAAGAAGGTTGTATACGTGGAAGAGACCTGGAGATACTGCAATATTTCATATAGATTATATAATGGTAAGACAGAGATTTAGGAACCAGATTTTAAATTGTATGACATTTCCAGGGGCAAATGTGGACTCTGATCACAATATATTGATTATGAACTGTAGATTAAAACTGAAGAAACTGGAAAAAGGTGGGAATTTAAGGAGATGGGACCCGAAAGAACTGACAGAATCAGAAGTTGTACAGTGTTTCAGGAAGAGCATTAGGGAACGATCTGCAGAAATGGGGGAAAGTAATACAGTGTGATGGGGGATCTGAGTGGTGTACTGTCAAGGGGGAGGGGGTTCCTCAGGGATTAGTGTTGGGGCCGCTCCAGTTCCTTATTTATATAAATGATATGCCCTCAAGTATTACGGGTAACTCTAAAATATTTCTGTTTGCTGATGACACTAGCTTGATAGAAAAGGATGTTGTGTGCAACATTGACTCCGTTTCAAGTAGTGCAGTACATGACCTCAGTCCATGGCTTATAGAAAATAAACTAACGTTAAATCACAGTAAGATTCAGTTTTTACAGTTTCTAACACACAATTCAACAAAACCTGACGTTTTAATCTCACAGCATGGGCGTATGATTAGTGAAACTGAACGGTTCAAATTCCTAGGTGTTCAAATAAATAGTAAGGTGTTGTGGAAAGCCCACGTTCAGGATCTTGCTCAAAGACTTAATACTGCCATTTTCACTATTCGAACGGTACTGAAAGTGAGTGATACTTCGACAAGTAAATTAGTCTACTTTGACTATTTCCATTCACTTATGTCATATGGTATTATGTTTTTGGGTAACTCTTCCCATTCTAGAAGGATATTTTTGGCTCAGAAACTGGAGGTTCGGGCAAAAAGTGGTGTGAGTTCACGAACCTCTTGTCGACCTCAGTTCAGGGAGTCTGGGTATTTTGACCTTGGCCTCTCAATATGTATATTCCTTATTGTCGTTTCTTGTTACCAATATTAGTTTATTTCCAACAATAAGCAGCTTTCACTCGGTTCATACTTGGCAGAAATCAAACCCCCATTTGGTTCGGACTTCCTTAACTCTTGTGCAAAAATGTGTGAGTATACTGCTGCATCCATTTTCAATAAGCTGCCACTCGAATTCAAAAATCTTAGCAGTAATCCACGCGCTTTCAAATCGAAACTGGAGTGTTTCCTCATGGGTCACTCCTTCTATCCTGTCAAGGAGTTAATTGAAAAATTAAGCTGATTCTCATTGTACTGCTGATAGCGTTGCTTAAACTTATGGACAGATTTTCTCTCAGGTTCATGAACATGTATTTTTATCTGTTATTACTTTTATGTTGTAAGGTCATGTGTGGCCCTAACCGCCGGCTGCTTCACGTCTGCTGTGCAGCGAGCTACCTTAATTTAAGTATTAACTGTATTTTTCTTACTTGTCACTTCTTCTTCCGTGTGTTTTTGCTTTTAGGAAGCTTTAATTGTCGAGTGCTAGTAATAGAGTTACATAGATTTCGTGTTTGTTTTGAATACAGTCAGAGGGAGTCCTTGTAGTCAGCCATAGTGTCAGTAGTGCTAGTGTTTGTTTTGAATACAGTCCAGAGACAGGTAGTGCTATTTTCATTGTTTTCTACAAGAAGTCGTTAGCAATCACAGTTTAGTCAGTAATCAGCCGCCTTCAGTGAATTAGCAGTCTACTTAAAAGTTGATTAAGTCTCTTCGGTAAATTGATTCCTTAGGATGGATAGCATGTGTGACTGCTGTGTACGGACGCTGGCCACTCTTCGCGAACAGCTGAGCGTGTTGATGGCCGCGGTCAGCCGTCTTCAGGCTGCTGCCTCGGAGTGTAGCGGCAGTGGGGAGTCTGGTGCGTCGCATGGTGCACCCCAGGTGTTAGATGCTTCACCCACTGTCCCTGCTGTCGAGACATCTTCGCGGGTACCGGGCGCAGTTGGGCCACCCTCTCCCCAAGGGGAGTGGCGGGTTCAGCGGCGTGGAGGCTGGCCGTGTGGCATCGCCCGCTCTGCCTGTGAATGGACATGTGGCTGCTCCTTCAGCAAGGTCCGAGCAGGCACACGGGGGGAGGAGTTTATTAGTAATTGGGAGCTCCAACGTTAGGCTGGTGATGGAGCCCCTTAGGGAAATAGCGGAAAGGTCGGGGAAGAAGGCCAGTGTTCACTCTGTCTGCTTGCTGGGGGGTCTCATCCGAGATGTGGAGGGGGCCCTACCGGCGGCGATAGAGAGCACTGGGTGCACCCGACTGCAAATTGTTGCTGATGTCGGCACCAATGACTCCTGCCGTCTGGGTTCAGAGGTCATCCTCATTTCGTACAGGCGGTTGGCGGATTTTATGAAGGCAGAAAGCCTCGATCGCGGGGTGGAATCAGAGCTAACTATTTGTAGTATCGTTCCCAGAACCGATCGCGGTCCTCTGGTTTGGAGCCGAGTGGAAGGCTTAAACCAGAGGCTCAGACGATTCTGCGGAGAGCTGGGGTGCAAATTTCTCGACCTCCGCAATGGGGTGCAGAAATGTAGGGTCCCCCTGCATAGGTCAGGCATGCACTACACGCCGGAAGCCGCTACGAGGGTAGCGGAGTACGTGTGGAGTGCACATGGGGTATTTTTTAGGTTAGAGAATTCCCTCCCTAGACCCGACAAGACGCCTCCTGAGACGCGCCAAGGCAGGAGTAGGCAAAATGCAACAGGGAATAACAATATTAATGTGCTAATAGTAAACTGACTACGAGACAAGAAAAAATGTATTCATAGGTGAAAGCTCAAAGCTACGGGTAAAATGTCCCTAGGCTTATCATCTCAAAGAAGAGATGGCACAGAGAAACAAGTGGGCATGTCTTACATAGCAAGCTGCCATTTAAACCGACATTTAGGACCTTCAAATAAGGATTTGGATTAAAATACTTTCATATTCGCACTAAGTGTAAATAAAACTGGTACAATCACCAATAAACAAAATTATTTTCATTGTTTTCGGGGTTCCTTTTGCCTTTCGGAATAAATATATTGGGAATCAGTAGTTAACATGCCTGGTTCCCCAAACAGGAGACGACTAGAAACTTCCGAAATGTGGTGGTGTAGAAGAATGCTGAAAAATCTTTGATCGAATAGCTGAAGGGGAGATACGAAATCAGATTAGGGAGCAGAGGAATTAATGGCACAAATTGACAAAAAGAAGCGATCGTGGGTAAATGTCATATTTCGATTCCATCCATCCGCTGTGACCATGACGTTCTGCATGACGTTGATTAGTTGCATTTCGAAGGATACCAGTGGCCTTATCAAATGTTAACTGTGATTGCCTTCGTTTCTAGAACAATTTATAATGTTCGTTAACTATGATTTTTTTCGGAATATATCGTGATGAACTCTGGGAGGAACCACAGAACACAGCTTAAATTGTCGTTGAAGAAACGAGTAGTGATTGTATTTTTATCTTTCTTATCCGACACGTTGGGGAATCCAAGGTATAATGGGGTACACAGTTGAAAACTTTGATTAAATGTACAAAATTGATAAATAAGAGAGCTACAAATTTTTATATGAACACATTATGATGTATTAATCACAAAAATACAAGAACATTGCCATAAAATAAAACAACAATATTTTCTCACTCAAAAACAGAAATTTATATCATTTGCACGCCGCAGAATGGGGTGATAAATACAAGTGATTACAAAACCGTATAAAATTATCGGAAATGCAGAAAATATTGGCTTGCTCGGTATTTTTTTTTTAGTTTAAAGTGAGTATTAATGTCAAACTACAGTTTTCATGTATCTATCCTTTTCTTGAGGCTGTTTACAAAATTCACACACAGGGAGACACTCATCATCTTCGCTATCTATTCCTGCACAAGAATCGTGTGTCCATTTTCTGCACGTGGAACAAGCGACCCAACCTCCAACTGATTTTGAATATAACCCACCACAATATACACACTGACAGTCAGAACTTTCCTCATAATCACTCTCGTTAGTATTGTATTCTCTCTCCTTTTTTCCATTTACCTTCAGACTCTTTCTCTCTTTTTTGAGTTCTTAATTTTATTCTCTTTCGCAAAAAGTTTTCTGTTTGCTCTTTCTTCTTTGTCAAAGTTCTTTTTTCTATCTCTCCCATTAATGACTTTTAACTCTTTTTTTGTACGGCGAATCAGTTAAAACAACGTTGTTCCCCCTTTTCAGTCTCGCTCTTTTCTTGCTTTCGTTAACTTTTGACAAGAAAATCAGAATCTCAGGTGAAATATGAAATGAGGAGGTTGTGTTGTTAGTTGTCATCCAAGAGCACCCAAGATTAGAACAATTAGCCCCAATAACTTTGTTATTCCTAGGTGGCAGTTCATTGTAACAAATCGCTGAAACCTCGTCCGCTTGATTATCCAGCCCGTTTGAGTCGTCTTTTTCAGCTGGTGTGCTAGTTGGAGGCAATTCCAATTGTTCAGATATAATAACCCCTTTATCTGACGGCCTATCACGTCCGCTGTCAGTTGTGTGTGCCGGGAGGAAGTGTGCGTCGTGAATATGGATGGGTCCGTGGGCCATATTGCAGTAGCTTCGAAACCTTTAATAGCGGTTTTCATTGTTGCGCTTTAGACAAAAGCTGAACCAAAAAGCGTTGAAATTTGAAGGATAGTTACGACTTTCCCTGCGTGGCTTCGCAGCCATTTTCGAAGCTGATCACTATAACGAGGATTTATAAAACAAACATCAAGCGGCTGAAGTCTGTGAGAGCAATGTGTTGGTGAAGAAACGCCACTCTCCCTCGCGTTGTCCATAACGTCATTGTTCGTGGTATAAGCTGAGTGGCCATCTGATATAAGGAGAACTGGGACGTGCTTTGATGCCCTAGAAAATACCACTAATTGTGGAAACCATACAAAGAATGACTCTATGGCCATCCATGCGGTGCTGTGGACCTCAGCGCAACCTCCTGCTGCCAGTCCTAACTCAAATTCTTTCTGCTTCTTCTTTCGTGGAAAAATAATCGTAGGATGAATGTCAGCTCCGCTTGCTGACGTACTAATGAGGCTGGTTGCAGTTTCGCCCCATTCTGCAGATGTTAACGATCGCACTGGACGGTTCCCTTTGCAAGCTGCGATGTTCGATTGGTTTTTAGCATTAACCGAGACGCCTGTTCCATCACAATTAGTTATTTGAGAAGTCATTAGTTTGTGATTGTCAGTTACATTTGTTAGCAACGAAAAAAATCTTTCGACAGCTACTTTGTTAAAATCAATGATTCTTGTACTAGATTTTGCTTCGGGCTTGCGAACAAACCCGAATTTGCTTCTTCATTGTTTCATGATGTAATAAAGATTTCGATTTGTTTTGCTCGAAATTTTCGAAAAGGTATCTGGGGAACGTGCAAAAATTGAAATGGCAAAACTGTGCACCTGCCGAAATACGAGTGCGTATACTCATTTGAAAAAATGTTCCTAAACTGCTTCTGATACGCTAGAGGTTACCACACAGTAAACAGCAATTGTAGTTGACCGTTTTCCTGCACCGTATAGAGTACGGCCAATAAAATATTTTTGTAGGGAGGACACATCATCTCATCCTGAATGGAGAGTTCATCTATACGTGTAAATGTAACCACTTGTGCCAGAGGGAGTGTGTTGGGAGCCTTACTGTTCATGTTGTATATTAACATTACAGATAATATAAGTAAGCTCACATATTTCGAAAATGATGCAGATATCGACATTGAGGTAACAAAGTTCGTGTGAAGCGATATGCACATACAGGAGATAATAAAAATGTGACCACCTATACTTGCATCTAAATGGATACTCTGCAAATCACATTTAAGTGCCTGGCAGATTGTTCATCGAACCACCTTCACAAGTCTCTATTATTCCAATCTCGCATAGCACCCGGAAAGAATGATCACCTGTGTCTTTCCATACGAGCTCTGACTTCCCTTATTTTATCGTTGTGGTCGTTTCTCCCTACGTAGGTCGGTGTCAACAAAATATTTTCGCATTCGGAGGAAAAAGTTGGTGATTGGAATTTCATGAGAAGATTCCGTCGCAAAGAAAAACGCTTTTCTTTTAATGATGTCCAGCCAAAATCCTGTATCATTTGTGTGACACACTCTCTCATATTTCGCGATAGTAGGAGGACGTGCTGCCTTTCTTTGGACTTTTTCGATCTACTCCGTCAGTCCTATCTTGTAAGGATCCCACATTTCCCAGCAGTATTCTAAAAGAGGACGGACAAGCGTAGTGTAGGCAGTGTCCTTTGTAGGTCTGTTACGTTTTCTAAGTGTTGTGCCAATAAAACGCAGTCTTTGGTTAGCCTTAACCGCAACATTTTATATGTGTTCTTTCCAATGTAGGTTGTTCGTTATTGTATAATAATAATGGCGTGTGACGAGGGCCTCCCATCGGGTAGACCGTTCGCCTGGTGCAAGTCTTTCGATTTGACGCCACTTCGGCGACTTGCGCGTCGATGGGGATGAAATGATGATTAGTACAACACAACACCCAGTCCCTGAGCGGAGAAAATCTCCGACCCAGCCGGGAATCTAACCCGGTCTTTTAGGATTGACAGTCTGTCGTGCTGACCACTCAGCTACCGCGGGCGGACGTTAGTTATTGTAACACCTAGTTAGTTAGTTGACTTTACGGCTTTTAGATTAGACTGCAACTTCTCTGATAGTGATTCGTCCATTCTGCTTCACCAGCAATATTGCGGGATCAGTAACGACCTGATTTGCGGATATTGCGGGCGTACCTTAACTGGCTTCTGTCTTCATTGATTAGCGGCTACCTTTGAAATGGTTGTACGACTCCTTTAGCCCTGCAGTACCCATTACTTTGTCCACAAACACACGATGGTTTCAACTTGAGAATCGCCAAGCTTGGAGCCAAATGTGATGTAAAGACGTCATTTTGCTCAGAATACTAAATCCAACGTGTACGACTTGCAAGTGTTCCGAAGTAGTGGAGAAAATCAGGTATGTGTGCTAAATATGCCTGAAAACATGAGCCCATGCGCGCCCAGATACCATTGTTGATTTCAACAATTAAAAAAGGTCGGATATTTTTTGAACAGCTCATGTATATAAGCCATCGCCAGTGATGTCGAAAGAGCAAGATACCCCTAACTACGCCAGTTGATTAGGTAGTTCGAATGGAGCGGTCTATTGTCTGACGTATCTCCATAACAGCTCCGAACCGAATACCCCAAAGTTCGACAAATGGTTCAAATGGCTCTGAGCACTATGGGTCTTAACATCTATGGTCATTAGTCCCCTAGAACTTAGAACTACTTAAACCTAACTAACCTAAGGACATCACACAACACCCAGCCATCACGAGGCAGACAAAATCCCTGACCCCGCCGTGAATCGAACCAGGGAACCCAGACGCGGAAAGCGAGAACGCTACCTTCACGTCAGGAATCAAGCTGAGCTCAGAAGGGCGCAAGTCCGGGGCTGTCTCAGGCCGATACTGATCTTCGGCCTGACGTGGCTGCTTGTCCGGTTCCAGGGGTTGCCCCTCAGTCTGCAAGATCCGAGCAGTCGCAGAGGGTGGTCTTACTGGTAGTTGGGAGCTCCAACGTCAGGCGCGTAATGTGGCCCCTTAGGGATATGGCAGCAAGAGAGGGGAAGAAAACCAATGTGCAATCCGTGTGCATACCGGGGTGAGTCATTCCAGATGTGGAAAGGGTCCTTCCGGATGCCATGAAGGGTACAGGTTGCACCCATTTGCAGGTGGTCGCTCATGTCAGCACCAATGATGTGTGTCGCTATGGATCGGAGGAAACCCTCCCTGGCTATCTGATTTGGTGAAGACTGCCAGTCTCGCTAGCCGGATGAAAGCAGAGCTCACCGCTCACCATCTGCAACATCGTCGACAGGACTGACTGCGGGCCTTTGGTAAAGAGCTGAGTAAAGGGTCTGAATCAGAGGCTGAGATTGTTCTGCGACCGTGTGGGCTGCAGATTCCTCGACTTGAGCCATAGGGTGGTGGGGTTTCGGGTTCCGCTGGATAGGTCAGGAGTCCACTACACGCAACAAGCGGCTACACGGGTAGCAGGGGTTGTGTGGCGTGAGCTGGGCGGTTTTTTAGGTTAGATGGCATTGGGCAAGTACAGAAAGGGCGGCAGCTTCAACGAGTTCGGGGCAAAGCAGGACATGCGGGGACCAAGCAGCAATCGGTATTGTAATGGTAAACTGTCGAAGCTGCGTTGGTAAAGTACCGGAACTTCAAGCGCTGATAGAAAGTACCGAAGCTGAAATCGTTATAGGTACAGAAAGCTGGCTGAAACCAGAGAGAAATTCTGCCGAAATTTTTACAAAGGTACAGACAGGTAGAAAGGATAGATTGCATGCAACCGGTGGTGGAGAGTTAGTCGCTGTTAGTAGAAGTTTATCCTGTAGTGAAGTAGAAGTGGATAGTTCCTGTGAATTATTATGGGTGGAGGTTACACGCAACAGCCGAGCTAGGTTAATAATTGGCTCCTTTTACCGACCTCCCGACCCAGCAGCATTAGTGGCAGAACAACTGAGAGAAAATTTGGAATACATTTCACATCAATTTTCTCAGCATGTTATAGTCTTAAGTAGAGATTTCAATTTACCAGATATAGACTGGGACACTCAGATGTTTAGGATGGGTCGTAGGGACAGAGCGTCGAGTGACATTATACTGAGTGCGCTATCCGAAAATTACCTCAGGCAATTAAACAGAGAACCGACTCGTGGAGATAACATTTTGGACCTACTGATAACAAACAGACCCGAACTTTTCGACTCTGTATGTGCAGAACAGGGATTAGTGATCATAAGGCTGTTGCAACATCCCTGAATATGGAAGTTAATAGGAATATAAAAAGAGGGAGGAAGGCTTACGTGTTTAGCAAGGGTAATAGAAGGCAGATTTCAGTCTACCTAACAGGTCAAAACGAAATTTTCTGTTCTGACACTGACAATGTTGAGTATTTATGGAAAAAGTTCAAGGCAATCGTAAAATGCGTTTTAGACAGGTACGTGTAGAGTAAAACTGTGAGGGACGGGATAAACCCACCGTGGTTCAACAACAAAGTTAGGAAACTACTGCGAAAGCAAAGACAGCTTCACTCCAAGTATAAACGCAGCCAAAAGCTCTCAGACAAACAAAAGTTAAACGATGTCAAAGTTAGCGTAAGGAGGGCTATGCGTGAAGCGTTCAGTGAATTCGAAAGTAAAATTCTATGTACCGACTTAACAGAATATCCTAGAAAGTTCTGGTCTCACGTTAAATCAGTAAGTGTTTGGAAACAGCATGTCCAGACACTCCGGGGTGATGATGGCATTGAAACAGAGGATGACAGGCGTAAAGCTGAAATACTAAACACCTTTTTCCAAAGATGTTTCATAGAGGAAGACCGCACTGCAGTTCCTTCTCTAAATCCTAGCACAAACGAGAAAATGGCTGACATCGAAATAAGTGTCCAAGGAGTAGAAAAGCAACTGGAATCACTCAACAGAGGAAAGTCCACTGGACCTGACGGGGTACCAATTCGATTCTACACAGTACGCGAAAGAGCTTGCCCTCCCTTTTAACAGCCGTGTACCGCAAGTCTCTAGGGGAACGGAAGGCTCCAAATGATTGGAAAAGAGCACAGGTAGTCCGAGTCTTCAAGAAGGGTCGTAGAGCAGATGCGCAAAACTATAGACCTATATCTCTGACGTCGATCTGTTGTAGAATTTTAGAACATGTTTTTTGCTCGAGTATCATGTCGTTTTTGGAAACCCAGAATCTACTCTGTAGGAATCAACATGGATTCCGGAAACATCCATCGTGTGAGACCCAACTCACTTTATTTGTTCATGAGACCCAGAAAATATTAGATACAGGTTCCCAGGTAGATGCTATTTTTCTCGACTTCCGGAAGGCGTTCGATACAGTTCCGCACTGTCGCCTGATAAGTAAAGTAAAAGCCCACGGAATGTCAGACCAGCTCTGTGGCTGGATTGAAGAGTTTTAACAAACAGAACACAGCATGTTGTTATCACTGGAGAGACGTCTACAGACGTTAAAATAATATCTGGCGTGCCACAGGGGAGTGTTATGGGACCATTACTTTTCAAAATATATATAAATGAGGTAGTAGATAGTGTCGGAAGTTCCATGTGGTTTTTCGCGGATGATTCTGTAGAATACACAGAAGTTGCAGCATTAGAAAATTGTAGCGAAGTGCCGGAAGATCTGCAGCGGATAGGCCCTTGGTGCAGGGAGTGGAAACTGACCCTTAACATATACAAATGTAATGTATTGCGAATACATAGAAAGAAGGATCCTTTATTGTATGATTATATGATAGCGGATCAAACACTGGTAGCAGTTACTTCTGTAAAATATCTCGGAGTATGCGTGCGGAACGATTTGAAGTGGAATGATCATATAAAATTAGCTGTTGGTAAGGCTCTCCATTGGGAGAGTCCTTAGAAACTGTAGTTCATCAACAAAGGAGGTGGCTTACAAAACACTCGTTCGACCTATACTTGAGTATTGCTCATCAGTGTGGGATCCGTACCAGATCGGGTTTGCGGAGGAGATAGAGAAGATTGAAAGAAGAGCGGCGCGTTTCGTCACAGGGTTATTTGGTAACCGTGATAGCGTTACGGAGATGTTTGACAAACTCAAGTGCCAGACTCTGCAAGAGAGCCGCTCTTCATCGCGGTGTAGCTTGCTCGCCAGATTTCGAGAGGGTTCGTTTCTGGATGAGGTATCGAATATATTGCTTCCCCCTACTTATACCTCCCGAGGAGATCACGAATGTAAAATTAGAGAGATTAGAGAGCGCACGGAGGCTTTCAGACAGTCTTTCCTCCCGCGAACCATACGCGACTGGAACAGGAAAGGGAGGTAATGACAGTGGCACGTAAAGTGCCCTCCGCCACACACCGTTGGGTGGCTTGCGGAGTATAAATATAGATGTAGATGAGTGTGGTGCGTGATGCGGCGCTCCCCATCCCCATATACCGATCAAATCAGTCACGACTTGAACCGAGCGTGCCCCTAACATTGTCCTACAAAATGATGGCCGCCTCCTGCAGAAACCGACGCCGCTTCTTTCTCTCAGTTGCTTTTCTACTTTGTAACACAGTCTGTTTCGTTTTAGAGTCCAAACCGCTTAACAGATATTGTTCAAATTTGTCATGGAGACAGTTTGAACCCTTAGAAAGAACATAGCCCACTTTAAAAAGCAAGAAAAATTTTTTTTTGCATCAGTGAACGTAAACTACATTAAAACTTACTTATTTTGCTTGTATAACTTAAGAATTCTATAATGTATAAGTACTTCAGTAGTCGCCGTGCGGGATAGTCTCTCAAACGAAATTGCTCCCACGTCCGAGGCCTTTCAATACCACGTCTTCCATTCCGCTTGTAGTTCAGAATATTTTGGGGAAGTCTGGGACGTAGCATTCTCACCAGTCTTCACGATATTTTTGAATTTTTTAGTTTCTGTTGAAAATACTTAATTTTTCTCTAGTATCTTCATTCCTAATCATTTCTTGTTGTGCAGCTCTTCGAATTTCTTAGGAACCTCATGTCTGCCGTGTGATTTTTTTTTGCTTTTTTTTTAACCATGTTTTCGCTTTCATAGCATAATACAGGAACCGCGACCACGTTATAGAATTTCGGGACAATCTTTTTGTACTTTATTGCCCAATATTCATATAATAGTGTCACAGACAGCTTAGAATTTGTGTAATTTATTTTAAGTTTCAGAGTAAAAATCAGATCTTACAGCGTAGCCTAAATGAAAGATTAAGAGACCAGTTCTAAAGCAGGATTATCCAAAACTAGTTTTAAACTGACTGAGTATTTTCCTCGGAGTGCACTTATTTTCGTTTTGTTACTAGAAATTTTAAAGTTGTATTCATTGCATATTTCGTTCAGGTGGTATATAGATCTTTGGAGGTCATTTCGTGAACGTGAATCATGTCATCTACAAACAGAAGCACAATCAGGTAATTCTCATTCGTTATCCCAATTCCTTTGTCTTGTCGTAGTTTCTGCTTTCATTTATGAAGAACGAAGTCAATGTAAATACTAAAAATGCTGACTTAATCTGCTCATTTAAATGTATACCGAACGAGCTGCCGCAGTGGTTATTCCATGGTATGATGATGATGATGATGATGTTTGGTTTTTGGGGCGCTTAACTGCACGGTTATCAGCGCCTGTACAAAGCCCCAACCTTTACACAGTCCAGTTTCGCCACCTTCACGGATGATGATGAAATGATGACACCACAGACACCTACTTCCCGGGCGGAGAAAGCAACCCAGCCGTGAATCGAACCCGGAATCCCATCACCAGCAACGCTAGCTTCTACACGACGAGCTGTCAACTAGTACACTAGACTCGCATTCGGGAGGATGACGTTTAAATCCGCATCCGGCCATCCTGATATGTTTTCCGTAACTTTCCTGAATAGCTCCAAGCAAATGCTGGGATGGTTCCTTTGAAAGGGAACGGCGGACTTCTTTTACCCTTCCCTGACGCAGTGCCAACTCCTGCTCCGTCTCTAATGACCTCGACATCGATAGCACATTAAATGCAATCCTCCTTCCGTCCTTCATTTAAAGGCATAGGTTTACGCAATAAGTCGGGCGTTAAAAGTTAAAAACTGCGTACTCGTCTAAGGCAGCATAATTTCATGGCGCGCAAATTATCGAGACTATATTCACCGAGCATTTGTGAAAGGCAGCACGTGGCGACTTCCAACAAACTTCACACATAATTTCGAAACTTGGCGAAACTTTTTTTCCCCTCTGACATCCCTGACATAATGATGAAAGGAAAAAGACTTTTATCACTTCTACATTTTCGCTGTTCGTGCAGTAAGGTGTCAATATCAGGCTTGATGTTTCACTTTATTACTTCTTTACTACTCACTTTATTCGCAACACATTTGTCAGACAGTATCCACATACGTCGCCGAATGTACCTGAAAATTATAGAATTGTACAACACCTAGTTCAGTACATAAATATTGAGACGTTTTCGAAAAACTAGCTTCTCTTACAACAGAGCGTCTTCAACTGCAAAGGGTGATGTTTCTTCAGGTCAAGTTTTTAACACATTAACTGATACGGAATGTGAACGAACTTCTAAAGGTGTTTTACAAATGGGACTTCCAGTTTTCAGACAGCAATTTGGAGGGGAGAAGGGGCGTTGGTTACGCGGTCTATTTGGAACTTCAGTGTTTTCGCAAATGATGCTGTTGCCTGTAATAAAGTTCTGTTTGAAAGAAGTCACGCCCTCATAAGATTTCAGTGTAGTGCAAAGCATGACAACTTAGTTTAAATGTTCCCGAAATGTAAAATTGTTCGGTTCACAAAACTATATAACCTTATCCTACGAGTATAGTGCAGCGAGTCAAATTCGCTATCGCTCAACCCACATGAATACCTGGGTGTAAAAATTTCTAGAGATTTGAAATGGAACCGTCACATAGTCGCAGTCTTAGGGAAATACGGTGGCTGGCTGCAATTCGTTGGTAGAATTCTAGGAAAATACAATCAGTGTACAAAAGAAATTGCTTACAAATCACGCTTGCGACCCATCCCCCAATATTGCTCGAGATTCTTGGATCCTAATCAGATACAACTGCCAGGCGATACTGAATGTATACAGAGAAGGGCGGCACGAATGGTCACAGGTTTTTTGACCCGTTGGAGAATGTCACACAGTTTCTGATCAAATTGAACAGGCAGGCGCTTGGAAAGAAACGTAAAATATCCAGAGAAAGTCTACTTGGAATATTTCCGGAGGAATCCTTAACTGTTGAATATAGACGAATGGTAGTCAATGGAGGGAATGACTGCGAATGCTCGT
Organism: Schistocerca gregaria; assembly: GCF_023897955.1. Classification (NCBI taxonomy): domain Eukaryota; kingdom Metazoa; phylum Arthropoda; class Insecta; order Orthoptera; family Acrididae; genus Schistocerca; species Schistocerca gregaria. The sequence continues at coordinate 4,205,922 of NW_026061801.1, read as the reverse complement.
TCGATTTGCGTTCTCTTCCGTAGGCTGCGATGCAAACCAATCCTGATAATATTCCCGGTGTGAGATGTAGTTGGCAGCTCTGTAAATGCTGACCGGTGAGTCGCTTAAAGCCCAGGTGAAATTAATCTCGGAGGGACACATCACGCTCTCAACCGACTAAGCATATCCCCTAAGGATCGCCTAGAGCCTGTGACTAGTGCATTGAATGTAAATACGGAAAACTGCAAAAACTCACTTTTTGAACTATTTGTAATTCCATTAACTAGTTTTGTAACCTTTACAGACTCATCTTCAAATGTGGCACACAGAATTTCCGTCTCTCTGACGTACAGACAGAGCGACAGTTACATGGCGACATGTGTCGCAAAACCAGTTATTCCACTTACTGACTAACGGACAGTTCATGGTAGACACAGACTATCCCGTGGAAGAGTAAAGTATCGCGAGGAGACCTAATTAGAAAGTTTCTAGAACTGACGTTACATGATGAAAGTAGGAATGGAATATACTGAAACCGCCTACGTATTGTAACTGTAGGAAGCGTGAAGACCAGAAGAGACTAAGCACAGCACGCACAGAGGCTTTTAAGCAGCCACAGTTCGCACGCTCCATACGTCAGTGGAGTGGGAATAAGTCCTAATAACTGGTATACTGGCAAGTTCCATCTGTCACGCAATTCACGGTCATTTATAGACTACAAATTATAAACTGTCTATGTTTTGTTTAAATTTGGATTACAAGAAAATGGGCGTTTTGCAAAATGTCCTACATAAGTCTCCTCTTCATCAACACCACCTCCATGAGTGTTCTGCCCTAGGGCAGGTCTTCACATGTAGCTCTCCATGCAGTCCCATCATTTGTTACCCTCTTGTTTTCTCACAACTATTTTCTGTTCTTACGCCGTCCATCACCTGGTATGTTTTGCGTATTCTTCTTCTTCTTCTTCTTCTTCTTGTTCTTGCATTCACCATTTCCTTCATACCATCAATAAACAATCTCTTCTCATTCAGTGTCCATGCCAATTGTGTTTGCTCATCCTGCTACCTTTAAAATTTCTCTCTGTTCTCCCACTCAACACCACCTCATTTCTCACTGTGCCTGCCTATTTTATCCCCTATCAACGCACCCACATAAAAGCCTCCTGTTATGAAACGTCTCGTTGGCAATTGCTATACGTATTTTCACCTCCTTATTACTTCCAATGTCGTCCATAATAGCACGTCGCAGTTATCTAAGAACACTAAATTGTTGTGTATCTTCCTGCCTAACATTATAGTTGTTCTTGCTTTTCTTGCACCTATCACCGGACATTTTGCGATTTTCTTATTATTTCTCATTCCAATTTACTCACGTCTCTTGTTCAATTCTTTTAACATTTCAGTCATAATTCTTTCGCTCTCTGCCAATAACACCTCATGATCCGCGAGTCTAATACATTCTGCTCTCCTAACAACAACCCGCTCCCGTCTATGTCGTTTCAAACGTTTTTGAATGACATGCTCCAAATATATTTACACACTAAGGAGAATAAACGTATCCCGGAGGACTTACCCCAGCGCGATGGAAATCGATACACGTGATGTTCATTCATGCCCAATAGTATCCGAACGACCTGAATTGTATTTCGCCTGATTCACATGCAACCCACATAGCGCAACTGTCTAGCAGGTCTCCTTATCGCTCCTTGGTACAGTCGTTTGACTATTGAAAGTGGTTCCAACAAGTCACCACGAGAAAAAACTGTTCTGTATCGCAATAACTGAAGATGCAAAGTAATACCACGATACTACAAATATCACGGAACACCTTCTCACAGATAAGACTGCCCTTAAGGCTTGTAGCTCACATTTATTACAATAAATGACATACCTGACATTTTACCACTCTCATTATTACGTCAGATAGGTAATGCACGTGGTAAATTCGTCGTATTCATGATTTACTCTTCAAAGTAACATACCGTACTTATTATTTAACACAAAATAAGATTAAAAATTAAAGGTATTCACGAGCAGCTAATTGAGAATATTTATGAACTTCAAATGACACGACGAACCGTCTCGTTCTGCATATGGATGCAAACTCAGGTCATGCAGACTAAGCAATGATTTCGTGCCTGACGGATACTAACTGTCACTCCTGATTAGGCATACAGAGAGTGATATAACTCGATTTTAGACAGAGCCAGTTTGCAAATTCCAACTTTAAATTACATATCGCAAGTATTTTTGCCGGACGCGAATTCCTACCCAGCACCTATCGTCCCTGTTAACGAACGACGAGAGATGTTGAATCTTGGTTCTTAACAAGTAACTTACGTGAATTGCCGTGAGGTAAGGCTTTGTACTGGGCAGGGATTCGAACTCAGAACTTAATCGGATAGATATCGACGCACAATCAACTGTGACATTTCGGATTTTCTCGGCAGTAGCTACATGTTTTAGCTGAAATGACGAGACGAAACATACATTTTTTCCTTCCCAAGACTCCAACCCGGCATCTATCGCTGTTATATTCTAGAGAAAACGAACGTTAAATATGGGTTTGTTGCACCAGCAGCGACATGTGAGCGTGTTTGAACTAGAAATAATATGACGAAGAGTTCAGTGCTCACTGGGAATACAGCTCCACACATCATATCGCTTTTGACTACACACAAAGATACGTCAGCTTCCGAATTTTTGTCCAGCTCGGACTAACATCTTGAACTTACAGTGATCTCGCAAATAGTTCTGTGTCTCACTGGGTGTCAAAAAGTCACATATCGTTAGTGTTGACAACGAATGAAAATACATTAAACATTAAAATAATTATCCACCAGCAGATAGGTGTTCTCATGCTAGAGCTTGATAATACATAATGAAATCTATAGTGCCGGGCCAGGATTCGAACCCATTCACGCGCAGTATGTGGAGATGTTGAGGAATCTGCAGTTCTGAACAAACAACAAATAGTAGCCGTGCTGTATTCTCACGAAGGGATCAAATTGAGCGTTAAGTACGGTCTAAGTTGCATTCCCAGATCAGAACCGATTTTATCGACATACAGAAGCTCATATAAAATATGGACTAAATGTCCTGTGAGCCTACATAGCGTTTGTTTCGTCACGAGAAATAAATAACAAGTATAAGAAAGGTTTCTACGTGTCGCCGCTCCAGTCTTTATTGTGATTCATCGTAACGTCTACTTTGTAGAAAAGGAATATCGTTTTTCATGTTAATTTCAGACCACAATGTCATTATATCTTCTTCACTTGGTGTAGCCAGAAGAGAATGGAATCTGTCTCTCCTTATCTAAAATCATTGACAGAAGTTGGAATCGAACCCAGTCCATAGATATACAAGCATATTATAAGTATGTGGCTCATCTTTCTATCGTAACGCCGTTGCACCTCTCTGGATGAGAATTGACACACAGGCTTCCTGTAGTAATTTGCAGCAGGTTCAGTAAATTCATTTACTTGGTTGACCGAATCACAATGAACTAGCTGCCTCGACTACCCAGTGCATAAATTCGACTTTATTTTGTAATCACCGAAATAAAATCACGTACCTGCCACCTACACAGAACAGCCAACAGTGTAGGATGCACAAATTTGAAAAGGAAGTGTTTCTTTCCACTTGAGCTACTGTATTGCGCCATCTCTTTGTTGAAAACGTCGTGCAGTGCAAATGTCGCATTTCATAAGTAAAGTTTTGTATTCCTAGAAACCCAAAATTTGCTTGTGAGCGGCGGGAAGAGGAGTTACCCGTTGTGCAGCATTGTAAGTTTTCACCATTGCACTATGAGCCGAAAGTATTTTTTTGCGATTTCCTTATCGATGTTTTATCTGACTGCTTGTAGCTCTTTCACAGAAGGGATAAAAACGTTACAGTCAGTGAGACTGGAAGTGCGAACCATAACAAATGCTATTTCTCAGGTCAGCGCATTACCATAGAGCTGGCGTAGAAGTACGTGTCTTAGCTTACTCTTACGAGTTCGATAATGTCTAGCACTCGTAAACCGCTATGTAAAGGACGAGATTAGTTGCGATTTCTACGTGCAACGACTTTCCTGGGCTGAAAACCGTAAATTTACAATCTTTTGTTACACCTAAAGCGATAATAAATCAGATTATTCAATGGAAATGACAGGTAAAATCAAGTGAACTTTGAGGATAAATTCCGTGCACACCAGGAAGCAACTCGTCGATCACAGAGTTGCCAAACATACGTTGCCTTGTTGTCAAATCTCAGTTACAGTACCAGCAGAAAGAAGACGAACCGATGTGATCGTACAGCGGGCTGTGAAGTGACCATAGCTGGTGTCTCCAAGTCGCGGTTGCTACGGCCTGGAATACGTAATGCGTCTGATTCGCATTTCTGTAACTAGGTTTAGGGACTGGAGCGTGGTTACTAATAATACTCCGAACTGACTGAAAACTAAGCATCATATATCAGTAACTCTCACAGTTGTTTTTATATTTATTTCGTAAGTGTACTAAAAACTAAGAAGCTCATTCAGAGACGTTTTCATGCCTCGCCGATAGTCGAGCAAAACAAACAAATAAAGAAAAAAAGAATGTGTGTGTGTATGATAGAGAGAGAGAGAGAGAGAGAGAGAGAGAGAGAGAGAGAGAGAGAGAGAGAAATCAAAAAGAATGAGAGAGAGTAACAAATTGTTGTAAAGAAATTGAATCATGGTATGTAAAGAAATCTTTCATTAAAATTACACGTTACACATCATTACGAAATATCATATTCATGATCTATGAAACAAAAATTGATCTAATGTAATCTAATCATATCATATTGATGGCTATCCATGAAGAGTCACGAGTTACCGAAATTTTTGCCAATACCAGTAATGAAATCTAAACTTGAAAATAAAAGACGACAATTTTTGTAATAAACCGGGACTCCTAACAAGACAATTTCGTCCCTGTTGACTAACCACGAAAGATGTCTGATATACCTCCATGCTCAAGTAACAAAGAGCGCATGCATTTAAAGATTAAGTGCATGATGTGAAGTTATATGACGGAGATACGAACCCAACACGTAATCGTATTGTTAATTAAGTAAAATCAAATGGTACGTATCGGTTTTCTTTACCAGCTGCTAGGTGTTGGAATCTAAACTAAGGATACAAACTTTTGTACCTAAGCGACAATTTAACTACACGCCTACCGTGCATCCACAAATATAGCTTAAATATCAGTTGCTTACTCACCAACGGTAAGGTGTGTGCGTGTTTGACAAGAAATAATGACACCTATTGCGATTGTGGACAACACATGAATAGACATTAAAAGCGCACGTTGGTTTTCACTAGCGGGACGGTGTGCACGTTATAGGGCTTGAACTGAAACTATGAATATTTTTGTATTGGATCAGGATTCGGACCCACATACTTACCTTTGGAGGAGACCTAGAGAAGGTTGCAGTCTTGCGAAAAGGGACGAAATGGTTGAACTATAATGTCCCGAGAGATTCAGATCCTCGAAAGAGGAGAAACGAATTCGAATCACAGTCCAGCACCAAATTTTTCAACGTCTCTAGTTCAATCAATTACAAGTAAAATAAGAGCCCCATCCTTTAAATGGCTATCGGTTCATAAAATAAAATAAAATTTTCTAATGTAATAAGTTTACTGGCGACTGTATTTCTGTTTACGATGACTTCCGCTATGTCATTTCCCAACGTAACCTGGCTCTGCTCAGTTGGTAATGATGGAACGTGATTTGTATTGCGAATTCTGGATTATAACGTCTTTCTTTTGAGGTTACCAGACGCAAAGTAAATCTGTTTGTGCTTCTTAAAAGTAAATGTCTGAACCCACGCATTGCTCCTGTGATAGTTCCACCAGGCCATTGTGCCCATATTTCCCAGCCCCAGGAGTGAGCTGCAACGGATGATGTGCTGAGCTTACAAAAGTAGTCACGGTGGATAAAACGCGAGTCTATTAAATGTTTAAGTAGAAACAAGCTTCTGACGCGGAGATTATGCTATTCTCATGTCAGCAGGATGTAAAGACCCTTGTAGGCATCATAGGCTCGATGTGAAGCCATTTTGAAATGTTCACAAATTCAGATATTTTCTTAGTTCGTGAAGATCCACTGGGAAGTGTGAAGTTACCGGATAATTGGATTATTACCGTCATTATTACTATGATTTTCTTCACGCCGCTGTTGGAACACTGTACTTGAATATCAGTTCGTGCCTTTTGGTCACTATACAAGTAGTTTCCCAAGAAGAGGTTCTTTCTCTGTCTACAGAATTCTTTTCATGTTAATATCAAACATCAGTAATTACTCATAGATTACATTAAAACTAAAGTAATCGATGAAGACGTTACTTTCTTCTATTACTTGCGCCTAGAAATGGCTGTCGAGTACTGCCAAACCAAAAGCCAAGAGATCTTACTGCCAGCCGATATACGTCGCTGTCAATTTTTCCATATGATTTGGTCGACGTGACCTGTTTCAAGTTGTGTATGACAGAGAATGTTTTAGAAAATCAATTGTTTTCCTTTGCAATAAAGAAAAAGATTTTCATTCTAAGCTATCCAAGTTCAAAATTTTTGGAATATTAGTTCCAGTTTAATATTCGCTTCTATAATGTAGGAAAGTATTTCGCACTTGGAAAACTCGGATCCGGCCCACTGACCTTACACTCAGCCGCCGGCCATAAATTCTGGCTCAGAGTGACACCAGATTAAGTAACCTAATATAGCGAAGATTATTTGCCAGTGCTCTCTCTCACCGGAAAATACGCAGTTCACTCACTAATTGGGCTCCATTAGTACACTGTAACAGTAATTTCTGTGTGTCTGCAATGCATTCGGATTGTAGAATTTAGCGGTGCTCTCTCTCCCACTTCTGTATACAATATGACTGACCTTAACGGGCCCTTTATCGTTACAGGCCCTGAGCAGTGCTACATCATACTGACAACAGTAATGTTCTTATACTGACAATCTGACTGGTCGTTTTACCTGATTTTGTAATCATTTAAATAAGACAACATGACCTTCCAGTGGGAGACATTTCGTTCTCCCTTTTCCTTCTGTGACATTTTTCCGTAATCTATTTGCCTTCCAATCAGCGAAATGCGGTAGAGTACGGCCGGTAAACGATTTACAAATCACGATTTAGTCCCGTTAAGACGATTTCTTCAAACATTGTCGTTGCTAAAGGAATTTACTTTCGTCTTAAATCGTCTCAAGCAGCAACGTTCACAGACATCCCAAATACGTAAAAGCTCATTATCCTGGTACGAAGTTTGTAAAACAAACTTCCCACAGTTTGTGTCAGGTTGATCTTTTCGTCTGATAGCACTGCCTAAGTATCACAAGTAGTGTCCCTGTAGCTGTGGGAATCATTGGTTAATAACGAGTTTAACACCAATGGGTATAGTATTGCTAAATATTCAAATTAATTATCAACCTAAGTCTGAGTTCATCCGCAGACTGTAGCGAATTTATAATACTGAAGCTAGACTTTGCAACCTTGTCCTCCTTGAGTGGGCATTGGAAGGCGTTTGCACACACGTACACAATATGAATACTTCGAACGCCATAGTTAACGTTGCTCTCATAAACTACTTTTGTTTTTTTTAATTCTTCTAGGTGTTCAGGATGCAATATGTGTTGTAGATACAGCCTTAGAGCAAAACATTGACCGCCGAGCCGTCCACATAAGGTGGACAACACAGTCGTGCTCCTCTCTGGATCCTGTGTCCGGCAGTAAGCTCGATCTGCAACATTGTAGACTGCGGCACCTCCCAGAGGAAGTCTTCAGTATTAGTACATTATTCTTGACTAAGGACGTAGTCTTGAGGTAAAACGCGAGACTAGCTAATACTCGTATGACACCTGGCGACCGGAAGCAGACAACGACAAAATTTTTATCGCCCCTTTCCTCTCGGTGCTGAAGCTATGCGTGTAATTCAAGCAAATCTACAATATATTTCGCTTTGTGTGACACTGGTAATAATAGTTCGGTTCAACAATGTTTTAGCGAAAGATTTCTTTACCGAGGATCTGCCTCTGAACACCGCATGCGTCTGAGTTCTCTGGGACCCGTTTGCTGCCTACCGGCGGGGGCTGAGGCACTGCGCTGCCTTCTGCCGACAACATCTGCTCCACTCCACACTCTCAACCATGTAAAATGCTTTAATGTTGTTGAGTAGTGACCCATAAAATATGTCTACGATTTGTGTTTCACTCTTGATAGCAAAGGAGGCACAAAACCGTTTTTATTTGATGATTATTTTATTACATTAGAATGCAGTACATCAATGTGACACAGAATTAATTTCATTGTTTCTGATCCAGTGCGCTATAAATAAAGCGTCACATTCTGTTCTTTTCCTTGCACAGGAGATTCTTCAAATAATTTATTATTGTCATGTATTCATATGTGTTACTCAAGGCACAGGGAGTAAATGCAATGTAATGTGTTTGGTTTCTTTCTTTGATTTTCTATGGTAAATGGATGCAAAAGATTGCGTCAATACCTATCAGAACCTGCTCTATAGCTACTAAGGCATATTGCTTGTTTTGAGGTCCATAAATTAATTAATGGAGAAGTGAACGCTGTTCACAAATGATATTTAGAATATTCAATTGGATTTAAGGCGAAAAAATTGCCCATATTTGAAGCTACCCAGAGAAAAAGTAAGTTGCTAGAGACACTGTCAGCACATGTATGCAGGGAAGTTTAGCATAGAGTAATCAAGAGGCTCATTTCCTTCATACTTATCACCCTGGAATGTGAGACTTAAGTGAAGAACAATATTGAAATTCGTATCGTTGATGGTCGACTCGAATTTCTTCAGAGACGCTGGTATTGCGAAGCAGCTTGGAAGTCAGAACGCCATGATCTATGACGATTAACACAACTTACTGAGTCGAGCTACCAAGAAGATTTGATGTGTAAAGGTTTTCTTCCGATTTCGATACAGAATTTTTTCTGGAAATTCGCAGCTCCTTAAAAAAAAAAGCTCGCACACGATGGTCCCTACCTCAGTTGGAACTGACGACTGATTGAGCCGTTCTGACACGAGACATGGGCGGTACCACCGGGTTACAGACACACTGCTACCTTTGCACCACTCTCATCATGGTATTGGTCGCTCAGCCTCATAACGCATCGTGAAAGATAATAAAAGTTGCCACTTATGTGAAGAATAGCATTTCTTTAGCCAAAAAATTGAATTTTCTGCCTCAGTATCTTAGTTTACGTAAGGATTATACAGCATGAGCCATTCAAATGGAAAGGTAATATCAAGTAAATTTAGTGAGCCAATTCAGTACCATAGGCGGAAGTGATTGCACTTTCACAGTGTTGCCTAATGTTTGTGACGATGTTGCCAAATCTCAGGTGTGCTAGGAACAGCTGTGTAGCGGTATGCGTGGAGAATCCCCTGCTCGTGTCTTACGGGGATATGGAGAGGAACCGCAGGGTTTGGTTAGGATGCAGCGTTTTCTCCTAGCAGTTGTGTCAAACATTAAGGTGTATAATCTTCCATCACGATTACAGTTTCCTACAAAATATATACAAATAAAACACTTACCTTGTTTCTTTCCGACAAAAGATTATTTCAGTACGATAAAAAGTTTTTGGAGATCTCTTATGCCCACCTGTCACCAAAGTAAGATACACACTTTGCACCTCGAAATCGATTGCATGTATGTGCAGTCTTGTGATGCTTAAATAACGCTCAAAGGACATTTAGTCCTTATTTTATATGAGCTTCTGTATGTCGATAAAATCGGTTCTGAACTGGGAATGCAACTTAGACCGTACTTAAAGCTCAATTTGATCCCTTCGTGAGAATACAGCACGGCTACTATTTGTTGTTTGTTCAGAACTGCAGATTCCTCAACATCTCCACATACTGCGCGTGAATGGGTTCGAATCCTGGCCCGGCACTATAGATTTCATTATGTATTATCAAGCTCTAGCATGAGAACACCTATCTGCTGGTGGATAATTATTTTAATGTTTAATGTATTTTCATTCGTTGTCAACACTAACGATATGTGACTTTTTGACACCCAGTGAGACACAGAACTATTTGCGAGATCACTGTAAGTTCAAGATGTTAGTCCGAGCTGGACAAAAATTCGGAAGCTGACGTATCTTTGTGTGTAGTCAAAAGCGATATGATGTGTGGAGCTGTATTCCCAGTGAGCACTGAACTCTTCGTCATATTATTTCTAGTTCAAACACGCTCACATGTCGCTGCTGGTGCAACAAACCCATATTTAACGTTCGTTTTCTCTAGAATATAACAGCGATAGATGCCGGGTTGGAGTCTTGGGAAGGAAAAAATGTATGTTTCGTCTCGTCATTTCAGCTAAAACATGTAGCTACTGCCGAGAAAATCCGAAATGTCACAGTTGATTGTGCGTCGATATCTATCCGATTAAGTTCTGAGTTCGAATCCCTGCCCAGTACAAAGCCTTACCTCACGGCAATTCACGTAAGTTACTTGTTAAGAACCAAGATTCAACATCTCTCGTCGTTCGTTAACAGAGACAATAGGTGCTGGGTAGGAATTCGCGTCCGGCAAAAATACTTGCGCTATGTAATTTAAAGTTGGTATTTGCAAACTGGCTCTGTCTAAAATCGAGGTATATCACTCTCTGTATGCCTAATCACGAGTGACTGTTAGTTTCCGTCAGGCAAGAAATCTTTGCTTAGTCTGCATGACCTGGGTTTGAATCCATATGCAAAACGAGACGGTTCGTCGTGTCATTTGAAGTTCATACATATTCTCAACTGGTTGCCCGTGAATAACTTCAATTTTTAATCTCATTTTGTGTTCAATGATAAGTACGGTATGTTACTTTGAAGAGGAAATCATGAATACGACGAATTTACTACGTGTATTACCTATCTGACGTAATAATGAGAGTGGTAAAATGTCAGGTATGTCATTTATTGTAATAAATGTGAGCTACAAGCCTTAAGGGCAGTCTTATCTGTGAGGAGGTGTTCCGTGATATTTGTAGTATCGTGGTATTACTTTACATCTTGAGTTATTGCGATACAGAACAGTGTTTTCTTGTGGTGATTTGTTGGAACCATTTTCAATAGTCAAACGACTGTACCAAGGAGCGACCTGCTAGACAGTTGCGTTATGTGGGTTGCATGTGAATCAGGCGAAATTAAATTCGGGCGTTAGGATAGTTTTGAGCATGACTGTACGTGTAGGGGCAAATGAATGATTAGAGTTGAAGAAAAACTGGATGATTAATTCAAGACAAAGAGCTTCACAAACAGATAAGTCGATAACGTGTTGGGCCACCTCTGGCCTTTCCGCGGGCAGTTACTAGGCTTGACATGCACTGATAAAGTTAGTGGATACCCTTCTGACGGATATCGTACCAAATTCAGTTCAGTTGGTTCGTTACATCCTCAAAATCGCGACCTGCTTTAAAGAACCTGCCCATTGTGCTCCAGATGTTGAAAATTGGTGAGAGATATGGCGATCTTGCTGAGCAATGTATTGCCTTGCGTGTACAAACACGTAGGTACGATATCCGTGTGTGGTGCGTAAATTGTCGGTAGGCACCTCACTTAGTGTCCCGAGCAGAGTTCAAGCCGCCATAAAGACAAAGGGTGGACGCACTGCATATTAATGTCCACTAACAGGTGTCTGTACACTCACTGATAGGATAGTGTATTTCGAAATGTTAGCAGAGGCCAGAAGTTGGAGCATTTGGTCTTCCTCTTAAAGCTTACGTGGGGCGAGTCGTAGAATCTCTAAAAAGAGACACCTCTGGCAACACTAGTTCAAAGTGGCCTTCAAACTAGCCGTCAGAACTGCCGTAGCCGAGACGCCCCCTGGGTAAACGCTACGGACTTCTGCAGTCGCGCCTCGCGATCTGTCACGAATTATGGAATGTATTCGCAGATACCAATTGTAATACGACAACGGCTATACAGTTTGCTGGAAACGTACAGGATGATCTGAAATTCCCATCACTACCTGCTACAACTTGTAGAGGGGACTGAATACATAATACTCATATTTTAAATTGTAACCTGTCTCCCGAGACGTACCGTATACTAGAACCACTTGAAAACATGTTGGTAACGCTGTCACTTTGACAAGTAATTTGTTACATTGAGGAGCCAAAGAAATATCGTTTATGGTCCCCGCGAGCACGCAGAAGTGCCTCAACACGCCGTGGCATGGACTCTACTGATGGCTGAAGTCGCGCTGCAGGGAACTGACACCATGAAACCTGCAGAGCTGCCCATAAATCCGTAACGGTAAGAGGGAGCAGAGATCTCTTCTGATCAACACGTTGCAAGGCATTCCAGATATGCTAGTTAATGCTATAAAATTTACTAGAAACGTACAGTATGTTTGGGGAGTTTTGGTGGCCAGCGAAAGTGTTTAGGCTCGGAAGAGTGTTCCTGCAGCCACTCTGTAGCAACTGAGGTTGTGTGGGCCTCTCCATTGTCCTGCTGGAATTACCCACTTCCGTCGGAATCCACAATGGACACGAATGGATGCAGGTGATCAGACAGGATGTATCTAGACGTATCAGGGATCCCACATCACTCCGAATGCGCACGCTCTACAACGTCACAGAGCCTCCACCAGATTGAACAGTCCGCAGTTGACATGCGGGGTCCATGGAGTCATGATGTTGTCTTCATACCCATACACGTCCATACTGTATATACATTTTGAAATGAGACACGTCCAACCAGGGATTATGTTTCGAGTCATCAACAGTCCAATGTTCGTACCGATGGGCCCAAATGAGGCGTAAAGCTTTGTGCTGTGCAGCCAGCAAGGGTACACGAGTGGGCCTTCGGCTCTGAAAGCCCATGTAGATGATGTTTCCATGAATGGTTCGCATGCTGATACTTGTTGATGGTCAAGCATTGAAATTTTCAGTTATTTTCGGAAGGGTTGCACTATCGCCACTCTGAACGATTCTCTTCAGATTTTTTTCTGGCCACAGAGATGTTGGAGATTTATTGTTTTACTGGATTGCTGATATTCAGGGTGCCCTCGTGAAATGGTCGTACAGGAAAATCCCCACTTCATCTCTACCTCGTAGATGCTGTGTCCCATCGGTCTTGCGCCAAGTATAAAACCACGTTCAAAGTCACTTAAATCTTGATAACCTGCCATTGTAGCAGCAGTAACCGATCTAACAACTACGGTAGACACATGTCTTACATAGGCGTTGCCGGCGGCAGCACCATATTAAGCCTGTTTACATATCTCTGTGTTTGAATACGCATTATTATAATAGTTTCTTTGGCATTTCAGTGTAGATGTGACCGAGTACATCTATTGTTCTACAGTTTCACTCTTTAATAACCAAAGAATCAAAAAAATCGGTCTTCAGAGACACTGGTTTTACAGGAGGGCGTTTTCCAATTTGAAATTACAATGATATTATTTCCTTCAACTGCTGACGGGCGTTGATAGATATCAACGAAGACAGGTGAAAATGTGTGCCCCGACCGGAACTTGAACCAGGGATCTCCTGCTTACATGGCAGTCGCTCTATCCATCTGAGCCACCGACGGCACAGAGGATAGTGAGACTACAGGGACTGTCTCGCGCACGCCTCCCGCGAGACCCACATTCTCACCTTTGTATGTCCACACAGTACATTCGTAGCGTCCTTTCGCACATGTCCGGAAGAACAGACACAATATCCATATAAATATAATTTCCAATTCGCGTGCGCTGCGTCTCCACGGGGCACCACGCACCTGCTGACGGTGAAGGCACCCTTACTCGAAGACGTTGTGCAATGGTAACGAAAAGCGTGTGGGGAGGAGTCAGACGTTGTGGACAACGATCTTGATAAAGGCGACCAGCAGCTCTTCCAGTACTGTGTGCTTTGGCCACACAGAATACTCGTGTCAGTGTATTCGGCAAAAGTGTGCTCAGAAAAGTTGCTCTAACGCTCACAGACACATCAACGAGACTCGATCCAGGTCAGAGAGGAGACAGCCGTCAAATGACATCATAGGATCAGACGTAAGTAACCCCCCCCCCTCCAGTGATTATAACCCTGTTGCATACCACATTAGCGAAGGTGTATTTATACGGCTGTAGCACGGATATACCTTTCCATACATGGGCTCCTCTTCAAAATATCGTCACTCAGTTCCCTAAAAGTTTTTAACGGGAATTTTGCAACATACTGTATCTCTCCACTAACTATACAGTTCTTTCCAGAATTAGATCCCTCTGCAGTGGAGTGTGCGCCGATATGAAACTTCCCGGCAGATTAAAACTGTGTGTGGGACCGAGACTCGAACTCGGGACCTTTGCCTTTCGTGGGCGAGTGCTCTACCATCTGAGCTACCCAAACACGACTCAAGGCCCGTCTAAACAGCTTTACTTCTGCAGTACCCCGTCTCCTACCTACAGCTGTTGTACGACATTCGAAATATACGGATGTATTTCAGAATTTCGGCGTAATGCAACTTCGCAGAAACATGGCTGAATTTTCCTGTATATTGTTATCATTAAAACCAAGCACCGTCTCAGTACCTAATACTTTTTGATATGGAGACAATTTTCATCATTTCAAGCACTATTAAAGTTGGTAGGTGTAGGAAAAAAAATACCAGTACCATACTGAAAATATCGGTGAGAAGCGATAGAATTCCTACAAACAACTTGGAGAAAATCATTTTGGGTTCTAGGCCATGTCATTATAAAACAGTGAAACAACTAAAATAACTACATTCCGACCATCGTTTGAACGATCCTCTTCAGAGCGAATAAATGCACGAAATTTCAAATCAGCAGCAGCGAAATGAAAGGTCGATTTGGAAACAGTTTCTATTTCTTCTTTCTTATCTTCGATTAATTTCCCAAATATCTCGTTCGTTTCGTATGTTGCTTTCTTTATACAAGGTGTTTAACATTTCTAGAGCTTGCAATTTTACCTAGTAACTCATGCATGCAAACGTCATCTAACGAGGCTACAGAGCATCAAAATACAGGCGCCAGCTGCGGCAAATGTATGTAAGTAGAGTGTGATGCCGTGATCATGTATCAATTTGATCATGTATCATGATCCGGAAACGAATGAGTCGAAAGTTACATACCTCTGACGGCGGAATACAAGTACTGGTACTGTTGTTGCTAACTTTCATAGGTGGTAGTATGGATGAAAGTAAGAAAAAAATGTCCGGTAAACATGGGCTACAAAATGCATACCTGAGGAGCTATGAGCACTTGTTCAGCAGTGGAGATATGTTTTATGCTAGCGAAGATGAACAAGTCCTCACAGCTCTTAAGGTATGCATTTTACAGCCCATGTGTACTGGACATTCGGTCCATACTACCACCTCTGAACGTTTCCTGCCCTACATCTCAGCTACAACACTACCGGTAGATCCTGTCACACGTAACAGGAATGTCTTCTCTTCCAATATCCGTTATAGGGACATAACCTCAAATTTATAGATTTATCCATCTCCATCACCATAGAAAATTGGTAACATCTTCATTGAATCTTTCTGTGTACACATATTTTACAGACTCCAGCGCCTGTAACTTCGATATCCTGTAGCGTCGCTGGATGACGTTTCCAGACATCGATACCTATGTAAAACTTCATCTGGTAGGGGCGCGATAAGTGTGTAGCACGACGTGTGAAACATTCTGTATGCAAAGTGAATAACATGGGTGAATGGGCTAGAACCGAAGCCCCCCCCCCTCCCATTATCTCTCTCTCTCTCTCTCTCTCTCTCTCTCTCTCTCTCTCTCTCTCTCTCTCTCTCTCTCTCTCTCTCTCATTCTCTCACTTTCATTCTCTCACTCTCTCTTCTCAACTATCAACTGCCAGCTTTCCTTTATGTCTTTTATGTCTTAAAACTGCTGTCTGATTTCTGGCAGAGCTCTAGATAACATGCTGCTCACTGTATTTTATCGCTGGTTGCATCATCTTAAATTCAAACTGTATATTTTGCTCAAAATTGTCAGAAGTTATTTTGTAACATCTATAGATGTTATAAATATGGGTTGCATTTCTTCAACCGATCTCTAGCGGCTAGTGTGTTATCTCAAAATCGATTTTCCTCAAGCTCGTATCCTCTAATTCCTGTGTAAATATTTTGAATCAGTATTTTCAGCCAGGACGTATGAAAGTGATGGTTCGATAGTATCCGCACTTATCACTATTTGCCTTATTTGGTGTTGGTGTTATTTTTTTCGTTTAGTCTGAAAATTTAGCAGTCACGTCAGTTAGCATAGATGTTGAGGAGTGAAGCAGCAAACGTTGACAGAGTGAGTCCTCGCCGGTGCTGATAGAGCCTTCTGGTGGCGAAGCCCTGCACTACAGACAACTGAGTGTGTGAGGAACTAGTAGCGACATCTAGCAGCGAAGTGATGAACAGCAAAATGGCCGCGAAAATTGAGTGACTTAAATGTCTAGTTGCTGTTTATTTCTTCCTTTACACTATTATTACAAAACAGATTACGGCATCACTCCTCGGTTTGTCTGTTACCATATTTTTGTGTATTTCACACATAACAAAATAATTCTGTTCTCGTAACATATAATGCAAACTACATCTCGAGCGACATTAATGTACGCAGCATGTTACATTCATCATTCCCTCTTCGTAATTTAGTGTTACTAATAGTTTTGTCCACACTTTTAAGCATTAAAAATGGATATGTGGCTCGGAACAGGACTACTGTTACATTAAATGTTAACAACATAATCGCACGGTATAGTGAGTTAAAGAATATTGAACAGCAACGAGAACTGTAAGTAAGTTTATGCAATGCAACGTTAGTGATATAATAGTACAACAGTAATAGGCGTTTGTCAGCCCTTTTTTCTATTTTACAGTTTCACTCATTACTGATGGCAAATGCCTTGCAGAGAACGTAATATTCTGCATCTTCGGTACGGCCTTTACAATCTCTTTCATTGAACTGCACTTAACCTGGAGAGGTAGTAATACAATTTTTTCTCTGATCTACAAGATACTTTTACAAAAAGTAGAGGCAGAGAGGTAGTCATGTAACTATTAATCGAAATATTATATGAACTATATGGGCGTGTTAGTAAAATCACCAAGAAATTCCTCTTATTAATTTTAAGTGTTATCTGTTTGATTCAGCATTCAGCTCACATAAAACCACGAGAAATATCGTTTTTATAAAAAAAACAGTTTATGTCATTAGTGACCTGTGTAATATCAAACATCTCATTTTGACACTAGAATAATTTGAGAAAAAAAGGCCTGTTTTAGTTTTTGAAAATGCAATAAGTGAAAACAATGTATTTTTAAAAGGTATTGTCAATTGTTACGAAACGATTTATTATACAGAATTTATTAATCGCATAGTAAATCATGATACTAAAAAGAACACCTTGTTGGCTTGTGATACAATATTTTGCATTTTCTTACGACTTTGAAATAATTACTGCTTTTTCAGCACTGAGAATGAGTAAAATACATTATGTAATATATGAATCAGTATGATAAACTTTTTTCGAATATTCATTGTTAACTACAAGAAAATGGCAGATGTTTGGGTATTTACCTCAGAAGTATTCAGCACAAGAAGGATAACAAAAATCATTTTTTTGGGTAAGGTTTTTGTTTCATAGTTTCCTACAAATATTACTGATACCATAGTGAGATATATTAAGTACCTTAAAATATATGTAGATGTGGTCTGGTGAAGAAAGTGTGTGAATTAAAATTTAAAATGCTTGCACCAGCATAATCAGGTTTAGTTTGTAGTGTGGGAGTGAGCTCCACGTGGGACCCGAAGCACGGACCCCACGGGGGTGCCCGGCATGCGCCACATGCCAAGGCAGAGGTGGAGGCTAGTGTTCGGAAGTCTGAAAATTCCAGCGCCGGCCGGGGATTGAACCCCGGCCCGGCTGGGGCGAATAGCCCCAGCCGAGGCGCTGGAACGTTCCAGACCCCCTTACCACTAGACCACCGGGGACCCCGGCTGTTTCTTGCTCCATAGTCCAGCTAGTGGTCGTAGAGCACTTCCTGTTGTCCTCCGTGTTTACACCGAGGCAGCAGTGGCGTGGTGTAACAGGAAGTGTTTACTTGCGTCCGCTGGATGTCCACTTAGTGTACGACTTATTTACCTGGCTGACGTTCGTGTCGCTATAATCTCCTTAGTTGCGTTACAATTATATGCAGGGACTGAAAATCTGCCTATGCAGTTGCACGCAGTCGCATCTCACTATTTGAACCTCTGTAATTCGATCGTGTTGTCAAGACCCATGTCAGAACTGTTTATCGAGGAAAGCTCATGTGTTCGGTACATTTTATAAACGGAAGCGACTGGGATAACAGACAGCCCGTAAACATTTTGTAATGAAGTGTCAGCCGGTACGTAATACTCGATATCTGGAGTTGTTTTATCGGTTATTAAGATAATCGTTTCACCACTATACACTTAAAAAAATTCCCGTGTTTTCTCAATAAAGCATAAGCACAGTACATAAATCCCTCGCGAAAATGACATCGGAGAAGTACAAGTGTTCGAGTGCCACAGAAAACAAATGGGTCCTTGAAGGTGTGGAACGGAGAGCAGAACTAAAATAAGATGTAACGTTTCGGGATTCCCTCATAGTCGCGTAGACACTCCAGAAGCAGGAAGATCCGTTTGATGACGTCTCTTGAGGAGCGAGGAAAAAATTCACTCTCAAATAACTACTGTACAAGATGCCTCGCCGCCTCTTGAAGGGTGTCATGGGATTCTGCAGCCGTGGACTCGGCGACCCGTGAGCCAACGCGGTGTTTCTGACCACATACATTTTAGCTGCGGGTTCTCCGACGTGCAAAGGAAGCCGCGACAATGGGGAGGCTCTGCGTGCCGTTTTGTAATAAGAACGCCTCTCCACATTTTATCGTAGGAATGATATAAATTTTAAACTTCTTAGATCCACCGAGTCATTATGTATTCTTAAAATATCTTTTAACTCTTTTTCAACACATATGTATCTTTTACCTCTTTCACTGAAGAAGCTGACCAACAGATTTTTTTTCAGTTTCAGGTATTGGTTTTATTGCATTCTCCTTTAGCGTATTGATCAGAAATTGTAGGTTAAGATACCTTTGCCTTATTGAGTATCGTTTGCTATGCCAAACTTCGACAGCATTCATGGTCCTGTGCATCGAATTGATGACGGTAGATAGCTGACCGAAATCACTTTGAAATAAATTCTCTGAACGCAGATAACTTTGATACAGTAGTGTTAGGTATCGAGGTATTATCTAACGCAACTTAAGCCAACCTAAGAGTGAATTTATTTCGAAATAATTTCGGTCGACTGTCTGTCTTCACCAATTCCACATTTCAGGTTGTGTACTAGCATTTTCCATCTATTGACTGATTAAATAGTCTACGCCACTGGGCACTTGCTACGCTGTTACTCTCCATGCTTCATCAAGGCAGTCCGGTGGAAGATGGACTCTACAGCACACGTGCGGCAAGACAAACGAAATACTTCTTCATCCCTGTATTGCTCCACTAATCGCAGTTCTTGTATGTCTTCCACAGGCATTGCTTGAAATGAAAATTACAACTGGAAAATAAATGTCTCGGATAACACTGTTTTCATAGCTTAATTTGCAGCCATTTCGAAGTAAAGCAATGCAGTTTTAAATGACAACCAAGTTATGACATTTCTCGGTTGAGAAAAAATATTTCACAATTATTTTGCCTTTCCTCTGGTAAAAAAGCTAGTCTTCCGTGCTTCAGGTATCAACAAGTTGTTTCGAACACCTCTGAAATGTCCGTCCATAAGAAGAGCTTCTCCCCTTCTTCGTAACT
The DNA here is from genome assembly GCF_023897955.1 of Schistocerca gregaria. Taxonomy (NCBI): domain Eukaryota; kingdom Metazoa; phylum Arthropoda; class Insecta; order Orthoptera; family Acrididae; genus Schistocerca; species Schistocerca gregaria. The sequence continues at coordinate 4,186,117 of NW_026061801.1, read as the reverse complement.
GATCACCAGGATTCATTTGTCAGGAACAGGGTTATTATGTCTCCTTAAAAACTTCAGTCACTTTCAAAATATCTTCGTGCTGCCCAATCCCTGAACTACTGCCGTCTTTCTCATAATTCGTTATACTTGCGACGTAATCTAAACCTTTATCTCGCAAATCTTGAAATTGCTCTTTAAACCCTCCGAAAAAAGGCACTGTCTACTCACCGCAGACTGTTTCCCAGCAGTTATGCATTCTTTTCTCAATCTCCACATCTGTTTCGTCAGGTTGGGCGAGAAACTTACTGTTGAGCCGTGATTCTACCATTTACAATTTTTAAACTGCCCCTGCTCCTATTCCGTTCGGAGTTCCTGTACAGGCAGTTCGTATAATTACCACATTTCCGGTGCTCCTGGCACCGCTTACCATCCTTTCCCCTTTCTGTTTCCTTTTCCTTTCCTTTTTCTAACCACACGCTCCAGTCACATTAACGTGATCACCGCCTGTGTCCGACGCTAATTTGTAGGGTATGCGTAACGCGGAAACTCAGCCACTTATGTGACATCCAAAAGGACGTGATCATTGCCTTTCGGGCCACAGGTGGATGCATTTTCGAAACGGCAGAGTTCGTAAAATGTTGGCGTGTTGCCATATTTAAAGCACTCCGCGCATGGCGCTGTCGAGAGCCGACGCTGAGGCCGTTGTGGTGCCCCAGTCCACAGAGGACAGGAGTTAAAGGAGACCGCAGGTGAATAATGTGCAACTGCTGAGCAACTGACCATGCACGTGAACCGAAGAGCCTACCGACAGTGTCTCCTCTAAGACCACTCAGCGAAAAATGCTATGTGTGGGTCTCCACAGCAGACTCCTGGTCCACACACCTATGCTGACTGCTGTTCGTCCGCGACGAAGGCTGGAATTTTCACGCCAGTTCTGCGACTGGGCGTCCACTGAACGGTGACCTGCGGGCTTTCCAAGTGACAGACAGACGTTGGCGTGTAGGGCGCGATTCACCTGAAAGTGAACACCCTGCAACAGTCGGCGGCAGGGTTAGGACAGGAGGAAGGATCGTTACGATCTCACAATCGTTATCGTGACACTCCCGTCGTTCTGGAAGGCACAGTGGATGAGCAGAAATATCGGTCGGACCCGTTGCCACACCTACATCGAGTCTTTTTTCCCTCGGAATCTACCAGCAGAACAACTAAATCTGTGACACAGGTTGCAGTGTGAAAAGCACCAGGATGAGTTTGCTGTACTCCGCCGACCACCAGGCTTCCCGGGCTTAACGGAATCGAGAATATGTGGGACCTCCTCGATGAAGCTCTTCGTATCCTGGGTCCTCAACCGAAAAACGTAGCGCAGCTATCTAAGGCACCGGCGTCGGCATGGCTCAGTAGCTCACTGACTCCTGGGCGTTTCTCAGTTGTCCGCGCTTCCCGTTAATCTTATCCCCCTACAGTGACTCAATGACGACACTCTCGCGTACACGACAGCATCATCAACAGCCGCAGACTGCTGTTCACTCAGCCTGTCACCTCATTTATGTCTATACAGCATAACAGCTGTCTGTTACACTTCCTGGGACACTCCTGACGATATCCTTGTGTCTGATCAACGCTCGCCGTCGAGAACGTACTGGTATCTGTTGTAGACTTGAAGCCGCTCTCATATCTGGGAACCGACTCCGTATGCTCATACGAGGCCCTTGGTTAACAGTGTGCAGTGGAGCACCGTGCCAAAGGCTTTTCTCAAATATAGGAGAGTGCAATGTGCTTGGGACCCTTCATCCTTGGTTCGCAGTATATAATGTGCGAAAAGGGCAAGCTGCGTTTCACACGAGCTTTCTAAAACCGTGCTGATTTGTGGACGAAAGCTTTTCGGTGTCTAGGAAATTTATTATAATCATATTCAGAATACGTTCTAGGATTCTGCAGAAAATCGATGTCTGTAATTTTGCACATCCTTTCTTTTACTCTTCTTGTACACGAGTGTCACCTGCGATTTTTTAAACTGCCTTAGGTTGGACCCATTACAGGTGTAATATTCAGAAGGCAGATGTATATTGATCTCGTTATATACGGCTGCAACTTGCGCTTTTGCCAGTCCTTTGCGAAATACTGCTGGGCAAGAGAAAGGCGATAAATGCGAATGAAGTAAGTAAAACTGAAATTGTTTTAACTTCTTCGCTGTCGCCGAATCCTTTCCAAGCGATGCGTCCTTGAGCGGGTCAAACAGGTAGCAATAAATGCTCTACAAGTGAGGTTGACTTTTGAAGTTTTTCTTACCAGTCAAGTACAATGCAGACAGCTTCCATTCTCCATAATATCAGCAATATGAAAATGAAAATTCACGAAAGTCAAATCTGGACTGTAGCGATAATGACGCAGAGTCTCCCAACCCATTACTGTTTCTTTTCCCTTCCAGTGGTTTCTTGGATCAGCTGCGCTATGTTTGGGCGAGCGTTGTTGTGTAATAGTATCACGTCTTTTCTTTGACATTGGCGACCCTTTCCTTTCGTTTTCGGCTTTACTTTGCTCATCACTATGTGTGAGTGGTCAGCGCTGCATCCTGTACGCTGATCTTCCAAATAATCACCAAAATACAACTACTTTGGCATCCAAATGATGGCCAGCATCACTTTCCTCGCTGATGCTCGAGTTTGAATTCCTTTCGGACAGGTGAACTAGTGTGCTTCCATTTCACTCCTTGTCTTTTCGAGTCGGGTTCCCCATTTTGAACGAAAGTTTAATCACACGTTAAAATCTCGTTCGAAAAAGGTTCACCTTCACGTTCATAGCACTCTTTGTTTCCTTGTGTTGTGTGAATTCTCTCGGGACCCACGTTGGACTTGTTTCGCTGTACTTGAGCATGTCAATGACGACGTTATGGACTGTGCCACTACCTGTTGCAGCTATTTTGCTATTCAGTTCTACTGCAACACGTCGGCCATCAGGAGTAATGTCTTCAGAGCCGGCTTTAAGCCAAGGAGGAGACAGTTCAATTGGCCGGCCACGGTGTTTTTTATTAGTCACTGAAGTTAGATTGTTTTTGAACTGTCCTACGTATTTATCAAAAATTTCCGTCGTTCGCACAGCTTCGACCATACTGAAAAAACGTTAGAGAAAATATTTCGGCCGTTTTCCGTCTTCTGAAAGGGAAAACGCATCGTTGAACGTTGCTCAGTTAATGTGGAAACTTTAACGGGACACGTCATTCTCAATTGCAACATTAAGGTTATAAATAAAACAATTATTTTTTGTCAGCCGCTCTTAGCTCATCACAGTCATGCCATCCTAAAGTCATGAAACTACAAAAATTCTTCCTACGGACTATTCAACTTCATTAATTTGCTTCGCAGGGGAAACTCACGAAGGAGTATGCGCTTAGTATTTAGTCGGTCATTTCTAGTTGATGAGAAAGTTAAAACAAACAAGTAGCAAACCATTGCTCATTATTTAGGAACAACATTTATCAGATACAGCTGAGTAACGTTTAACCCAAACCTTAAATGTCATATATATGACACTGCTCGTAGCTGCATCATCTGGCAAGAGTACGCACTAACACCAATAACAAGAAAATGCACCATGACCTTCGTAAACTGTGCATTCTTCATGCCACTGTTGGGAGCAGACATCACACTCAATACAGTCTTCCGTGACAGACTCGTTTTAGTCTTCACCACACCTTGGGCAGTTCAAAACATGAAGTTGGAATAATAGACAATTGTGAAGGTGATTCGATAAACCCTATGCCTGGCACTTAGATATGATTTGCACAATATCCATGTGGGTGTAGATCCCTCCTTGAATTGTGCCCTGGTTGTTGCTGAAGATGATGGAGCAGTTTAATCCAGATTAGCCACAGAGATTCTACGTTGTTCGTTACTGATATTTTGTCCCTCCTTGGTTTACTTTGTTTTCCTAACAATGCATTTTTGTACGTAGACTCAAACAGAATTCCGGATGTTTTTGCAGCTTGCTTCAGATGTTCGAAAACCTAAAATTGTGCAGTTCACAAAACGAAAAATCATAGTATCCTATGACTACAGCATCAATAACTCTCAATTTCAATCGGTCAGCTCACACAAATACCTCGGTGTAACACATTGTAAGGATACGGAATGGAAGCAGGACTGAATAAAACTCAAGACGCGTTCATACGATTTCTACACCTGGATAAGCGTTCGACAATGTAAAATGGTGCAAGATCGAAGTTGTGAAGAAAATAGCTCTAGGCAGAGACGGGTATATATTAGTACAAGACCCAAGAAGAAATAAGAGTGGAAGACCAAGAACGAAGTGCAAGGATTAAAAAGAGAGTAAGACTTTGATATAGTTATTCGCCTATACTGTTCAATGTTTGCATCAAAGAAGCAATGAAGAAAATAAGAGAGAGGTTCAAGATTCGCACTGAAATACGGGTTGAAAGGATACCAGTGACAATGTTTGCTGATAATATTATCGTTGTCAGTGAAAGTGAATTACTACAGGATCTGATGAATGAAATATACAATATAATGACTGTAGAATTAGGGGTCAGAGTAAATCAAAGACAATAGTGATGAGATGAAGCATAAACGGGAAAAGCGAGAGTCTTAACATTGGTGATAACGAAGTAAGAAATGGAACCATCACATCGTATCAGTCAAAGATAAAGGTGGTGGCGAACTGTAATTTATTGTTAGAATTAAAGAGAAATATAATCAGTGCACAAAGATGATCTTTTTTGAACTATTGGTGCGACCCATACTCTAATATTGCTCCATGGTGTGGGACCTGTCCCATATACGAGTAGCAGGGGATATTGAACTGTTCATAATAAAGTCAGCACAGGTTTGTTTGGCTCACAGGAGAATGTAACAGAGATGCTGAAGAAATTGGGAGATGCCTGAAGATACACATAAGCTATCCCGAGAAAGCTTACTTGCCAAATTTCTAGAACATACCGTAAATTTTGAATTTACGAGGTGTGTTAAAAAAAATTGGGACCTTTCGTAATTTCGCGCCAATGGCGTGTTGGGGCGAAATGCAGTTGACATCCCTGCACGCGCGTGTGCTTAATGTGTAACTGCAGGAAGTTTCACTGTTGTATGTCTGTTAGCTTATTGTTCAGTGCTGTATTGACTAGAACGTTGTGTCGCACAGTTGGCGAACTTCGAGAGGGTATAGTTAGAGGAGCAATGCGCCTGCAATAAATTTTGCGTGAAACTCAAGAAAACCGCCGCTCGGGGTAGCTGCGCAGTCTAGGGGCCTTGCCACGGTTCGTGTGGCTGCCCTCTGTCGGAGGTTAGAGTCCTCCCTCGGGCGTGGGTGTGTGTAAGTGGTGCAAGCCTAGGGACTGATGACATCAGCAGTTGGTCCCATAGGAACATAAGAGCTAAACTCAAGAACACCTCTACAGAGACACGCCAAATGATGCAGGAAGCCTACGGTGATGAATGCTTAAGCCGCACTCGGTGTTACGGATGGTTCACACGGTTTAAAACGGCCGGACGGAAGCTAAAGACGACGCTCGTCCTCCGACTTCTGCCAGCAACGCTTGTGTCAGGAACGTCAACGATCCTGTGTGTGCTGAACGAAGACTGACTGTCCGAGAGATTGCAGAAGAATGTAACATTGCAGTTGGATCGTGAAATCCTAATACAGTATCTTGGAATGTATCGTGTTGCCGCCAAGTTCGTGCCACGGCTCACGAGTCAAGAGCAGAAAGACCTCCACCTCCCAATCTGAGAAGAGCCTTAGGATCACCCAAATGAGAACGAGATGTTCCTTAAGAAAATTATAACTGGTGATGAGAAGTGGGTCTGCAGTTATGACGTTGACATGAAGGTTCAATCTTCACAATGTGTAGGGAAATGCTCTGAACGATCAACATATAAAATAGCTTGTCAGGTCAGCTTGGCCCATGCAGACATTTATTTTCAAAGTTGAAAACCAAGTTGAGAGGACGAAGATTTGTAACGATAGACGCACGGTCCAGCGAAAGGCGAACCAAGTCTGCTCCCAGAAGTGGAAACGGTTTATCAGTCGTGGGGGTGATCATATACAAATATGTGAAGGTAAGCGTAGAAAATTTTTGTGGACAAAGTTCCGGAATTTTTTAAACAGACCTCTTAGACGAAAGGTAATGAATATAGGCAAGTGGTCTGCAAATGTTCGTACGCTTGAGTTCGCTTCCATTCGCTGCTGTGGAAACTGGGCTTAATAATAATATTCCCTGTGTGAGATGTAATTGGCAAACTATGTAAACGCTGAGCTGTGCGCCGCTTACAGCCCACGCGAAATTATTCTCGGAGGGACACATCATTATCCCCTTCGTGCCTAAAGTTGCTTCGGCCAAACTCAAACTCAATTGCCAGGCCGATAGCTCGTTATCCTACTGCTCTGCAAGTAACACTTGGTCTGAAACCATCTGTACGGTTATGTAGGTTAAGACACTGCAGCCACTCAAAATGGTGGCTCCACGTTTGCGAGTAACTGACGAGAAAAGAAATTCTGAATTTTGTGTGACACTCCGTAGCATTAAGAAAGCTGAGTGACGTTAGTTGGTTGTGAGGTGCAATGGAAAGGATAATAGCTTCACATGTTGTGTTCGGATACCAAGATTTAAAAGCCTGAAGTCTTATATTTCAGAAGCAAGGAGCCGTAACAATCAAGTGATTTATGAACAGTACGTGCACACATTTTTGCTCGGTTGATTTTAATTGAGGTTGCAACGTGCAGATCAAGCAAGTACCGTACTGTAGAGAGGTTGAGCAAGAGAAGCGTTTGGAACATGTGTTTATCCTTATTTTGGATAGTTAGCTTTCTTATCTGAGAAGTAATTGTGGCTAGCCCTTGAAATGCATCACGAATTCCTTCGCCATTCAGTCAAATATCGCCTTCCCCCCTACACAATACCCTCCACCTCTCATGATTTTAAAAATAAAAGTGTTCCTAGAAAAGTTGTTCACTGTACAGTTTATTTATGTGCCAAAGTTAGTGATAATGTGGGGGAGGGGGAGGGAAGGCCACAGACCTCAGGGAGGGGGGGGGGGGGTAGGACAGGGTGTACTGGCAAATGTCTGATGACAGTCAGGAGCAACGGTCTAAGAAAGGCTGGGAACCACTGTTCAACTGCCTGTGAATGTATACTGAACATAAATGTGGAAAACTGACACAACCCACTTTTTGAATTTTTGTTAATTCGAGTTAACTAGTTTTGGAACCGTTTGAGGAACATCTGAAAATGTGGCGCACAGAATTCGCGTCTTTATTTCTTTAGAGTGAATCTGGGTACTGGCTCTTTGACAATAAGACAGAGCACTCTTTAATGTATCGCCACGAGCGGCAGTTAAACGGCGACATGTATCGCGAAACCAAAACACCTACTTACCGTGGCAGCGTGGGCGCTATTGCGGTTAATATCCATCTAGCAACTTGCGTTTTAGTTGTCTGTTGGCCACTGGTCAATCTCTTTCCATTGTAAATATAAATACGAATTGTCACCATATATCACAAGCATAACGTTTACCACAGATGTACGTTACAAAGATCTTTACTTAAAAATACAGCATACTTTGCTCGGAAACAATTTTTTTGATTTTTGTGCTTATAACACGACGGCGTGCTGAGAAGATAATGACTCGGTCTGTTTTATTTGAAGTCAGTAACATTCTACATCTTTACTATGGATATCTGCAGCCCTCTGCTTCGTACCGCGTTACATAGCGGTGTGTGACGTGACTATGTTGGGGGTGAGAAAGAGCTCACAACACTAAAAGCACGAATTCGAAGACTTCGTCCGCATGTGGAGCACACTCTCCTTGAGCACGGCAGTGCCAAACTACACACGATCGCTGCGGCATCTGCAGCAAGCCGACGTCCTTGGTTCACTGCCGTCGATCATCCGACACACAGTCTCGATTTTCGTCTATGTGCAAAACTAAGAAAACCTTCGAGCACTTCAATTATTTCAAGCGGTGCAAGCAGAGGTAAGGTTTAAGTAGTTCTAACTAACCTAAGGACATCACACACACACACACACACACACACACACACACACACACACACACACACACACACACACACACACACACACGCCCGAGTCTGGATTCGAACCTGCGACCGTAGCGGTCGCGCGGTTCGAGACTGAAGCGCCTAGAACAGCTCGTCCACAAAGGCCGGCCATTAATGTTTCATTGAATTATTAATTTCAACAAGTTTTATTTATTGTTGCGGAATTGCGCTACCAAAACAATCGAGTTTTGCTATGTGGATGCTGTTGAGAATTTCTGCATTTTCGTACCGCTATATTTTTGACTATATCTGTCGATGGTGTTGTTGTTGTCTTCAGTCCTGAGACTGGTGTGATGCAGCTCTCCATGCTACTCTATCCTGTGAAAGCTGCTTCATCTCCCAGTACCTACTGCAACCTACATCCTTCTGAATCTGCTTAGTGTATTCATCTCTTGGTCTCCCTCTACGATTTTTACCCTGCACGCTGCCCTCCAATGCTAAATTTGTGATCCCTTGATGCCTCAAAACATGTCCTACCAACCGATCCCTTCTTCTAGTCAAGTTGTGCCACAAACTTCTCTTCTCTCCAATCCTATTCAATACCTCCTCATTAGTTACGTGATCTACCCATCTAATCTTCAGCATTCTTCTGTAGCATCACATTTCGAAAGCTTCTATTCTCTTCTTGTACAAACTAGTTATCGTCCATGTTTCACTTTCATACATGGCTACACTCCAAACAAATACTCGGAGAAACGACTTCCTGATACATAAATCTATATTCGATATTAACAAATTTCTCTTGTTCAGAAACGCTTTCCTTGCCATTGCCAGTCTACATTTTATATCCTCTCTACTTCGACCATCATCAGTTATTTTACTTCCTAAATAGCAAAACTCCTTTACTACTTTAAGTGTCTCATTTCCTAATCTAATCCCCTCAGCATCACCCGATTTAATTTGACTACATTCCATTATCCTCGTTTTGCTTTTGTTGATGTTCATCTTATATCCTCTTTTCAAGACACTGTCCATTCCGTTCAACTGCTCTTCCAAGTTCTTTGCCGTCTCTGCCAGAATTACTATTTCATCGGCGAACCTCAAAGTTTTTACTTCTTCTCCATGAATTTTAATACCTACTCCAAATTTTTCTTTTGTTTCCTTCACTGCTTGCTCAATATACAGATTGAATAACATCGGGAGAGGCTACAACCCTGTCTCACTCCTTTTCCAACCACTGCTTCCCTTTCATGCCCCTCGACTCTAATATTGCCATCTGGTTTCTGTACAAATTGTAAATATCCTTTCGCTCCCTGTATTTTACCCCTCTGTTGATGGTATCCTTAATATTTTTCGATAAGATCGCATTTCAAATGCCTAATACAGTCCATGACTCAGCTCCATAGAGTAGGACACCGAACGTGTAACATCGAAGTAGTCGAGTGCGAATCCTAATGACTGCTCTGAAGGTTCTCAGCAGTCGCCGCGGACTAAATGACTGCAGGGGACTCGATGCATTGGCCATAAGTTTTCTAGTAATTCTGGAGATTTTCCTTTGGACTAAGTATGAAGTCGTTCCTTGTTGCTTAGATCGTGCAGGTTTCAGACGGATTGTGTTAGTATTGCTACACTACTAAATGTGTATCCACCACCATATCAGGGTATATAATGAAACGGCGGCCCTCTTTCGTCATGCCTTACAAGGAGATATCTCCAGCGGTAGGATCGACTTTTTGGAACCATCTATACGGTTATGTAGGTTAAGCACCCAAGTATCACACACTGCAGCCATTCATCCTGGTGAGTCGACGTTAGCGAGGAAGTGACGAGAAAAGAAATTCGGAATTTTGTGTGAGACTCGATAGTATGAAGAAAGCCGAATGACATAAGTTGGTTATGAGGATAATTGAAAGGATACTAGCTTCACATGCATGAGGTTGTGGGTTCGAATCTCACCAGAGAAATAAATCTATTTTAGGTCTTTATCGAAGTGACATTGATAATCATATTCCTTCAACTGATGTAAATATATATATATATTTTTTTAGTTCCACTCCTGGGTCACGTGATTCAATAGTGATATGAACTTCTTCATTTGGTCTAGTTTTTCTTCTTATCATCCCTTCTCCACTGGAAATATTTGTTTGTGAACTTTTAATTATCTTCATGTATCAATTCCGATTTAATGTCTCCTGTTTTTATTACCCTGTATTTTCGTCTACGTTATTGTGTACATTATATCGATTTCTCACTTTGCTTGAATTTTATTTTACTTAGAAAACATTCTCTCATTTATGTCCTCATCTACACTATAATTTCCATAGTGCACAAAGATTTTATGTTATGTTTTAAATATTTGTATGTCGATTACCATGCAAAAAAAGGCACGTCTCCCAAAGAAAAACGTTTTTCACATTAATGCACAATCAATATAAATAGATTATTTCGTCTTTTGTTTTTTAATTCATTTATCGGAGTTTTGAAGTAATTCAATAGTCAAACAGATAGGTATAATAAATTACACATTCACAAAAATTCCGATTGGAAGAAAAATTAAACAAATGGAAAAGTTCATACGGTGACTAAAACGATGTGACAAAAGAATAGAACGAAAGAAATTACATTTAAACCAATAAATAGAGTACAAATAAACATCAAAGTCATTTCGATAAAGGTTTTTAAAAAAATTTACTGCACCTGACGAGGCATGGTTAAGCTTCTATCGTAACCATTATGACACGTAACCAGACGGTGGAATACGACTTCCTTCACGCTATGTAGCATTAGGCAAAATTTTGAAATCTTTTCCGTCAGTTACTTTCAATCCGAGGGCCACCTGGATGCAGGGATCTTAAGTTGCACTACGGCTTATTTGGATTCAAAAAGTCGATCCCACCGCTGGGGGCTCTCCTTGTTAGTTTTAAGAGTAACAAACGGCACATTTTGAAATAACAGTAATATCGCAGTCCAGTAGCGCCGGACCCTGCAAACTTGAAAGACAACTCCAGCAAAGGCAAAGAAAATGTTACTGTAGCAAGTAAATTACTGTAGGCAACTGAACAACAACGAAATAATAACAATAATAGGTTCGCAGGAGAGCTTCTGTAAAGTTTTCAAGGTAGGAGACGAGGCACTGGTAAAGCTGTGAGGACAGGGCGTGAGTCGTGCTGGGGTGGCTCAGTTGGTAGAGCACTTGCCCGCGAAAGGCAAGGGTCCCGAGTTCGAATCTCGGTGCGGCACCCATTTTCAATCTGCCAGGAAGTTTCAATAATAATAATAATAATAGATCCAGTCATATTAATATGACCAACTCCTATTTTCGAGGTCAACGTGTAATAACCCACAGACTCCAGGAGATAGCATTAGTAGGTGATGAATGGGGGTGGGGGGAGGAGGCTGGAAACAGTGAAGTCGTTGTCATAATGTGTAAAAGGGGCGATTTATGTGACGTCCAACAGGGCATAATCGTTGGCTTTCTTCCCAAGGGTGGAAGCATTTCCGAAACGGCAAAATCTGTAATCTTTTCACATGCCACTGTATGTAAAGTAAACCGTGAGTGGCAAAATCTCGGTATTCTAATCCGGCTCCAAGGCAAGTGTATTGGACCACGGGCAGTAGGCGACACAGGTGAACGATAGCTGCAGATGTGTGTGCTGGCGAGAAGACGTGCAACTTTTGTGCAGCTGACAGCCCAGGCGAACCGAGGGCTGCCACCAATGTTTCCTCAACAACTTATGGGCTTCCGCAGTGGGCACCTGGTCCCTGCACCCACGCTGACTGCTCTTCATTGGCGTTGAAAGCTTGCATTTGCACGCCGGTACCACAACTGAAAGTCCACTGAGTGCTACAGGTGGCCTCTCCATATTCATCACATTTTGTGCTCCATCGGACAGATTGAAAGCAAACGCCCTGCAACCCTGAGGGAGTGTTATGGTGTGGGCAATGTTTTCGTGGCACTCCCTGGGTGATCTCGTTGTTCTGAAAGGCACAATGGATCAACCCTAGTACGCACCTATCCTTGGGGACCAAATACACCCCTAGATGCACGTGTAACATAGCTCGCAGTGTATGTGCGTGGTTCTGAAAGCTCTAGGATGAATTTACCGTACTGCCCTCACCACCAAATTTTCCGCCTTTAAACCCAATCGAGAATCTGAAAGGTCACCTCGATCGAGTAGTTTGTGCCACGGATCCTCAATCGATAGAATTCTATCGCAGCATGACAAGTACTGGGGTAGGAATGGCTTCTTATGACTGTCGTTACATCATTGACTCTATTCCTGTGCGTCTCGTGCTGCAGAAGGTGTTTATTCGGTATTTTAACACGTGGTCAGATTACTGCGACTGGACAGTGTCATAATAATAATAATAATAAATTTCGCGTATTTCAGTGCCCTCGTTTAAGTCTTTCAATTGGACGGCACTTTGAAGACATGCTTATCATTAACGTACTCCAGTTGTCCAACCGGGGAAAGGGAATCGGCAGTTTAACGTGGAATCCGCACCACATGTTGTTTCTACCGACTCCTCATATCATTGAGAGGTGAAGGCTGTATTAAAAGCAGACAGAAAAATTTATTTGTTCATCTGGGATTCGATCCCGAGATTCTCGATTTGCAGGCACGCGCTGTGCCGGTAGACCACCAGGTCCAACAGTTACGAGACGGTAATCGAACTGTATTGGCAGAGTATTTCGTCGTATTTTGCGTCAAGTAAATGTGCTGTGGTGCAAGCCAAAGTACATTCACGCTAAGGGCATCAGTTCCGATCCCAGAAAAATGTGCAGCCAGAGCACTATTGTAAGTAAAAATCAAACTCTTCCATTTTTCTTACCGAATTGCTATACATCTAGAAAACAAACCAAAATTGTGAAAACATTTCATACAAGATTACTGACAAATTTTTATGAGTAAAAATAAACGGGTATGGTAATATACATGGAGGTGAATGAAAAGTAGTGGCAGTTTGGCTATAATTCATGTCAGTCTTCATTGACTAAAATTCACTTTATCACATTTCCGTCTCGCGTCTCGATCACTTTCCACACCCACATGAAAGATGTCATACACTGTCTGTGCATCCATCTGTGATGATGTCTCGCTAGGACCGCCATATGGTGTCTTATCATTTGCTGTAAGACGTGCCACGAAATACTTCGTTCATTTGGGTGATCAGGCCATAATTGGGGGGACTCTACCGGATGAATACGGTGGATGTCCCAGTATGTCCCGCTGCCACGTATGCGGTGCTCCTGCACAGGGCTCGTCGTTTGGCGTCGTGTAAGTTGGTAGAATGCAGCACTGGAAGGAAAGATTGTTGCGCGCTCCGACCACGTGCCCTTCCAGTCTGCACCCAAGCACGTTTTTCGTGTTTCCCAAACATACTATTAAGGCACTCGAGCTAGCCTCTCCAACTCTGAGAGAGTACACACTGCAACTGACTCAAACACGACTTGTGCTGCTGACTTTACTACTTCAGCCCACCATCTGTCAGCAACAGAAAGTGTGCGTACCGAATGACTCACATCCGTCATATTATGGCATTGTGCTACCACTTTTTATCCAACACATGCAAAGACGCATGTGTGACTACTTGTTGTCTCCCATCTTGGTAGTGGCCTAATTATTGGGAGGTTTTGAAGTGCATTATCTATACGTGGTGTATCAAAAACAATCATCCGACCTGGGCCGTCTATATTTCTGGAACTAAGAAACATATACAATGAATACAATGAATTTTGTCCTTTGATGTACGAAAACTAAAAAAGTTATTTTCATCCTTTTCATTGGTGTTCAATATGCATCGTTGAGATGCACGGAACATGTCAATGCGGTGTTCAAATTGTACCAACACTGCAGCAAGCATGTCTGGAGTTACAGTTTCCACAGGTGCTGTTATGCGATGTCTCAGTTAATTTATTGCTGTTGGTAATGTAGGTACACAAAGAGTCTCTTACAAAACCATACATATATAATCACATATAGTCGGGTGCGGTGACCTTGGAGTCTAGTAGTCTAAGGGTGAGTGATTTAGTCCAGTGTGAACGATCCATCGTTCAGGAATCGTTTGATTTAGAAATTCCCACACTTCCAGATGCCACTGTCGCGGTGCCCCATCGCACTGGAAAATGAAGTCGTTCGAATCAAACTGTGGGAAGAGAAAGTTTTCAGGCATATCGAGATATATGCTTACTGTAACAGTGCTTCCGGTAAAGAAATATGAATCATACACATTTTCCCTCTAAACTGTACAAAATACATTAAATTTAGGAGAGTCTATTTTATGTTGTACACCTTCATGTGGTCGTCCCGTACCTCATATTGTCACATTATGAGTTCACCTCTCTGTGTAAATGGAGTGTTGCCTCGTCACTAAACACTAACTGTGGGAGAAAACAGCCATCCTCCACCTTGACAAGAGTGAAATTATGGAACTTCACACGATGTTATCGCCCTCACGAACTGCTCGCATTAGCTGAATTTAATATTGTTTGATGCATAAACGTCGACGCAGAGACGCCAGACGGACATCGGGGACGTGCTGAGCTCTCGAGCTGCACGGCGAACGGATTTCTGCGGACCCCTCGTGAAACTGTGGCGGATGCGTTTGACGTCTGTTTCAGGCATTCGGGGACGGCCCGGCGATTCGCCTTTCCGCAAACCTTCTCTTTCTCTTAATCGTTGATGCCATCATCTAATGCTCTGTGCTGTAGGAGGATCATCATCGTACCTTGTACGAAAGTCACGTCGAACACTTATTACTGCCCACACTGCGCAAAATGCAGAACACAAAACGCTTCCTGTCGCCGCGACACCATTTTTACTAGGACTGAAATGGTCGGACAGTGCTGCTGCCAAGCGGTAACCATGTAAAGCCGTAGGGTTTGCTCTTTCCAGCAGTACGCTATTCACGCACATATGTCGAATAACATAATAGTTACTTTTTTAAAAAAAATCGGTTGATCCTTTTTGATACACCCTGCATATTTACACCCTAAGCAGTACCACCAATAAATTATCCCAGTGTGAAGGAAATCGTTAGATGTGATGTACGTGTAAAGGCAAACAAATGACAACAATTGCTGTTAAATTGGGTGACTCATTCAGGAGAAAGTCATAACGCGTTGGGCCACCTCTGGCCCTTAAGGAAGCAGCTATTCGACTTGATCTTCATTGATAAAGTTGGTGGATGTCCTCCTGACGGATGTCGTACCATATTCAGTTCAATTGATTTGTTACATCGTCAAAATCCCGACCTGGTTGCAAGGAAAATCCCATATAGCTCCAAAATTGGGGAGAGATGTGGAGATCTTGTTGGCCAGTGTATTGTCACGTACGTACACACAGATGAAACTCTCAACATGTGTGATGCATAATAATATCGTCGACACTGAAAGCGTTCCCAGCAGAGGTTAACCCCTCGTAATGACAAAAGGTGGTCATACCGCATATTGAAGTCCACTACCAGGTGTCTGGATACTTTTGATCGGATAGCGTATTTCAGAATGTTAGCAGTGGCCAGAATTTGGGACATTCGGCTTTGAGCTTAAAGCTGGTGCGAGGCGGTTCAAGATACCTCTAAAAATAGACACATCTGGCAGCATTAGAGTGAAATGTCCATCAAAGAAGCTGTGTTGCGCTCTCTACCTACAGTTGTTCTCGTGGGCGTCAGAGCCCCCGTACGCAAGAGGCCGCCTGGGTTTTATACTGCGGACACGGTAGTCGCGCCTGATGAGCTCTCAGAAATTATGAAATGTATTCGAAATTTCTATTATGGTGGAACAACAACTGTACAATATACCGGAAACATGCACGATGTTCCGAAATTTCCGTTACAAACTCCTAGTGTAGATGGGGAATGAGTACACAATACTCGTATTCTGAATTGGAACCCATCTCCTGTAACGCACCGTTTCCTCGCTACAGCCGTCGGAAAACATGTTAGTAACGCGACCACTTGTACAATTATGTCATTAGCTGTGACCCAGTACATCGATAGTTCCACAATTCCACTCATTGAAAGGAAACTTGATAAGTTTTCAGAAACACTCTTCTTTACAATACGGCCTTTTGAAACTTAGGTGCGCTGCGTCTCTTTGTAGCACTGCAGTCACCCCTGCTGACGGTGAACGCACCATTATCTCAAAGTCGTTGCGCAGTTGTGGCGAAAAGCGTATGCCGTGAAGTTGGACGCTGCTGAGAACGAGCTTGATAAAGGCGACGAACTTCGCCATACAGTAGGATCATATCGGTGTATTCGGCAAAAGTGCACTCCGCAATATTTCTCTAATACTGAGAGACACTTGAGTGACGCACGAACCTTGTCAGAGTGGCAGGGCTGACGGTGAATGACATCCGACGTAAGCATCTTCCCCCACCCCTTCCGCCATCCCACGATGGCTACCCTGTTGCCTACCCACGTAGCAAACATGTATTCAAACGGCTGTAGCACGGAAAGTATACGTTTCCGTACGGGGGCTCAAATTAAAAATATTGTCGCTTAGTTCCCTCTAAAAGTGCTAGAATTTCGGAAAACTCTGTATCTGTCCAGTAAACTGTACAGCTGGTGTCGTACCACATTCGAAATATCCGATTATATTTCAGGATTTGGGTGTTATGGCATTTTGCAGAAACATTACTGAATTTTGCTGTATATTGTTATCATTAAAGTGAACTACCGTTTCTGTCTCCATACCATAAATCATAAGTACCATTTATATCGTTTCAAGCACTATTCAGCTGCTAGGTTTTAGGAAAAAATAATTGTATCATTCTCAAAATATCGGACAGAAGCGATATAGTTCCTACAAAGAACGCTAGCGAAGATGAACAAGTGCTCATGGTTCCTGATGTATGCATTTAACAGCCTATGTGTACTGCACATTGTTTTCTTCTCTCGTTCCGTACCACCATACCTGAAAGTTTCCTGTCCTACATCTTAGCAACAACGATAACGGTACATACTGAGGTAACAGAAAGGTTCTCTGTTATAATTTTCCGGTACAAGGACATAATCTCAAATTTATGCATTTTTCCAACTGCATCATCTTAGAAAGGTTGTAACATCTTCGTGGGATCCCTCTATTTTTGTAGGCACCGGTATCTATAACTTTGACGCTCTGTAGCGTCGCTGGATGACGTTTTCAGAAGTAGATTCCTATGTAAAACTTCATCAGTTACGTCCCCTGAACAGCCCTGAGTAGTGTGAAGCATGATTTGTGAAACACCCTGTATAAAGAATGAATAACATCAGGGAATGGACTAGAATCCTGTCTCACTCACTTGTCACGTATTTCCTTTCTTTCATGTCCTTCAACTCGTACAGCTGCTGTCTCGTTTCTGGTGGAGTTCTAAGTAATGCTTCGCTCGCTATATTTTATTCCTGGTTGCATCTTAAATTCAAACTGTATATTCTGGTCAACATCGTCAAAAGTTTTTTCTGTATCGAAAGATGTTATAAATATGGGTGCTGTTCCCTCCAAATTGATTTTCCTCTAAATCAGCTTCTGTAAGGTGCTCCATTCCTCTGCAAATAGTTTGTATCAGTATTTTCAGCTAGGAGTTATCATAGTGGTGGTTTGAAAATATTCGCACTGACCACGAGTTGCCTTATTTGGTATTGGTGCTATTACGCTTCTCGTTTAGTGTGAGGATTTAGCGGGTATTTCAGCCGGCGTACTCGTTCAGGAATGAAGCAGCAAATCCCGGCAGAGTGAGTCGTCGCCAGCTCCGGTAGAGTCCACTGGTAGCGAAGCCCTGCGCTACAGACAACTGACTGTGTGAGGGACCAGTAGCGACACCTAGCAGCGATGTGGTGAAAAGGAAATAGTATTGCTAAAAGTTTTATCCACGATTTTTAGCATTTAGAATGGAGATATGGCACGGAATTTAATAGAAAAAGAAAACAGCTATAGTAGCAGTCTCTCTCTCGCAATGCAACAATAGTACAACAACAATAGAC
Organism: Schistocerca gregaria; assembly: GCF_023897955.1. Lineage (NCBI taxonomy): Eukaryota > Metazoa > Arthropoda > Insecta > Orthoptera > Acrididae > Schistocerca > Schistocerca gregaria. Next base: position 4,168,174 of record NW_026061801.1, on the reverse strand, counting down.
CAACTGAATCTGTAGAGGTAGTAATAAAATTTATTTTCTGACCTGCAAGATACTTTCATATAAAGCTGAGCCTGAGAGGATGTCAGCTAAGTACCGTCAGAAATATAATATGAAACATGTAGACCTGTCAGTAAAATCGTCAAGAAATTCGTTTTTTAAATGTTAAGTGTCTAATTTAACATTCAGCTCACATAAAACCAGGATAATTATCCTCTTTCATACAAAGAAAGAGAGTACCTCATTAGTGACCTGTGTCATATCATAATCTCATTTTGACTCTTGAATAATTAAAAAAAAAATTGATATAATATTTTGCATTTCTTTTGACATTGAAACAATTTATCCTGTTCCTGCACTGAGAATGTACTAAGTAAATATGTAATATATGTATCAGTAATTATAAAAATAAATTTGGCTATAATACTGATTATTAAATACCAAAACAGCTTCCAATTTCTTGTAGTTATCTTAGCAGCATTTAGAACAAAAACGAAAATAAAACGTATTAGTTTTTTTAGTAAGGATATTATTTCATTGTTGTAATCCTACAAATGTTCATGATACTATGCTGTTTCTTTTGACAGTGAGATATAATATGGGAAAGTACCTGGAAAATATATGTAGATGTGGTCTGGTGAAGAAAGTGTGCGTATTAAAATTTAAAATAAGTGATTGCAGCAGCATAATGAGGTATATTTTGTAGTGTGGGAGTGAGCTCCACGTGGGATCCGAAGCACGGACCCCACGGGGGTGCCCGGCATGCGCCACATGCCAGGGCAGAGGTGGAGGCTAGTGTTCGGAAATCTGAAAATTCCAGCGCCGGCCGGGGATCGAACCCCGGCCCGGCTGGGGCGAATAGCCCCAGCCGAGGCGCTGGAACGTTCCAGACCCCCTTACCACTAGACCACCGGGGACCCCGGCCGTTTCCTGCTCTGAACTCGGTCTGGTAGTCCTGTCACACTTCCTGTTGTCGGCTGTGTTTACATCGGACGCTGAGTGGCATAGTGTAGCCGGCAACATTAGAACGCTGTGAGGGGGAAGTGTTTACCTCCGACTAGTAGCTGTCCCCCCTACCCAGGTGAAGTAGCTTTACAGTTACCAAAGATATTTGAAATCAGCTTTTGCGACTGTATGCAGTCGACGGTTGTTAATCGTTTGTTTCAACCTGTTCCCAAACGCCTCGAGAAAACCGAAGCAACTTCTTCACTAATCGAGGCGACTGTCATATCAAAACGACCCGCAGACATTCTATAATTACAAGTCAACGCCTAGCTTACACCAGATAATTCTGTCTGTTTCATCAGTTGTTTTAACAGTGCACGAAATACCACAGCATATTATTAATCCGTTGCAAATAAATTTCTGTGTGTGCAGTTCAGGTCTGCGCCGTAGATTTTTCGTGAAAACGTCGGGATAAAATCGTAACATGTGTTTCATATTAATACGAAATTTAGTTATCAATATCTTTATTACAGTGGTCACACTCACAATTTTGGACTTTTCAGTGGCTGGGGTACGATATAGCCTTTGAGTACGTTATCGCGTTGCGCAATTTCTTCCTTTTTTTCCGACTCTGAGGGAGCTGTCGCCTTCTCTCAGCGCTGCCCTTTTTAGGCTTTTCTCGCGTTTTCTGTAATTTAGAGCATATTTACAAGTCCTGAGACGAACTCTTCCTGTGTGTCGTAGGTTTAAACTCAATATATAGATTTTCGTTTATATTCCAGCGAATATTTTTATTTTCTATTACTCCTAGCGGCGCTCCCTAAGCTGTTCATCGCAATGACACACGAATGAGAATCCTAGCTTACAGCTACACCAGTTTACAACATAACACAAAAATGATTCATAACAATGACCCGCATATGCCAACACAGGCAATAAGCGACAACCACGTGGACTTAACCTTTGTTTGCGCACTGTCGGTCTCGTAATTAGTAGTGATTCAAATCTGACGCCATTTTGTCATATAAGAAACTCCGACCAAGGAGAAACTAGACGTTTTCACGTCAGAATACCTTCTAGGAAGTTTTCGACTTTCGTAAAACAGAAACGATTTTCGACGCTGTGGAATGCTTCGAGAAGTAGTAGGTGACGAATTGTTTCGGGATTCCACTATCCATGCTGCAAACGATCATCGAGCAGAAAGATAATGTTGCTGATAATTGTTAAAAGGCGGGAGCAAGCAGACCGGCGAGGCGAGTTCCCGCCTCTTGCTGAAAGCTTATGGAAGTGGCTTACTCAGTGCAGGGTAGCAAGGGTATTTGTCGGAGGTTATAGCTTAACGGAACGCTAAACCATTAACGGTTAGTCTGGGAACCGAAGTCTCAGATACAAATAAGAAGTGACACGCTAAATCCAAAGGCATAAGGTGGTTTATAAGAAATTTAGTTCACAAAATGCATCCATTCGTAACAGTTTGTTCAGTATTGAAAAATGAATGAAGCTGAATTTATGTATTTTCGAACATTTGTGTGTACCTTCCGTTTCAAATACTAAAGCAAATAACATGTAAGAAAACTGGAAATACGTTAGTAAAAAGAAAATCAAAATTTTATTTCGATTTTTCCTGATTTCATCTAGAGTAAAGTCGAGTTAAATAGAATTAATTATTCGAACTTCGAATTGTGCAGACTCGATTGTAACGGTCCCTTGCGCTTCGAATTTTCTAGAGTCAGGAGTAATGTCTAAAAAGTAAAAACAAATCTTTTCGTACTACTATCCACGTTGCAGTGCATGCTGGTTTGGTTGTCCTTTTTAGTATATCAGTATGATCATAGAGTCATAATCAACGTACGCAACGCTGTTACGGCATAAACGTACGTTTATTTTTACCAAAGTCGCGTAAGAATGCGCTTTTGCCATGCATCCCAACTCCCTAAATCCGCCATCAGGCAAAAGAAAGTGAATACTCTTTCCTTTGTTTTCACCCTTCATCGATGACAATTGATAATGACTTGGCAGCAGAGACCTGTTTAGCTTGAGTGAGTGCTTAAACGAAAGGCATGGACGAATAAAAATACAAAACAGATATATACGTAACGTCACGTAACCATGAAGAAAAGCAGACTTGGTTTATTTTACCATATAAGTTAATTCTTTTAAAACATCGTAAGTAGAATTAACAATTTCGGTCGCTTTCAACATCTAGGAATGTTCTTTATAATAGATAAGTTTCTGATATTTACTTATAGCATTCTTGTGTCTTTTCCCCTTGCATTTGGAGTTGTCTTCTCTGACTGCAGATTTTTGAGCAGCAGTGATGTCATTATCCTACATTTATGTTGGTCTGCAGCGCTGAGGTTGATCCCTCACCTGTGGTCGAGTGAGAGATCATTCCAAAGTGTGGCAGGCAGCGAAAGACTTTGCGAGGGGCCGATCGTAGGGCCTCCAGAGGAAGCTTCTTGGAACGCAAATTCTGCGTGTTCACAGAAGGTGAGTTTGCTGGTAGTTCGGAACTCCAATAATAGGCGCGTAATTGTGCCCCCTTAGTAACATGGCTGCCATGGTGTGGAAGGATGGCAGTGTGCACAAGGTGGGGGAGTCAGTCCTGATTTCTAAAGAGTGCTTCCGGATGCCGTGAAGAGTACAGGGTGCACCCAACTGCAGGTGGTGGCCCAACTCGGTGCCAATGGCGTGTGTCGCTTTGGATTGGAGGAGATTCTCTCTCCTTTTGTTTAGCGGAAATGGTAAAGACTGCCAGTCTTGCTTGCGAGATTAAAGCGGAGCTCACCATCTGCAGCATCATCGACAGAACCGACTGTGGTCCTTCGGTGCAGAGCCGAGTGGAAGGTATGAATCATAGGCTCAGGCGGTTATGTGACTGTGTAGGCCTCAGAGTCCTTGACTTGCGCCATAGGGTAGTGGGTTTCTGGATTCCGCTTAATAGGTCAGGAGTCCACTACACGGGTAGTGGGGGCGGCTGGGGTGCATTTTTAGGTTAGAGGGTCTCAGGAAAACATAGAAATGGCGTCTGTCTAGAAGGGGGCAGGTAACACACAGTAAGGTGGTTGTAGAAACGATCGGTGTTGTAAATTATCGTAGCTGTGTTGGGAAAGAACCAGAGCTCCAGGCCCTAATAGAAAGCACTGAAGCCCAAAGAGTTATAGGTACGGAAACCTGGCTAAAGCCGGAAATTTTTTCAAACGACCTAAGAACGTTCAGAAGAGATAGATTAAACATAGTTGGTGCTGGAGTATTTATTGCTGTCAGAAGTAGTTTACCTTGTAGTGAAACTGAAGTAGATAGTTCCTGCGAAATAGTTTGGGTAGAGGCTGTACTTGTCAATCGGACTAAACTGGATCGTTTTACCGACCCCCGAGTGAGAGGATATAGTTGCTGAACAGTTCAAAGAAAATGTGAGTCTCATTTCAAAAGGTACCCCACTCACACAATTATAGTCGGTGGTGATTTCAATGTATCCTCGATATGGTTAAAAATTTACACGTTTAAAGCCGGCGGCAGGCTTAAAACGTCACCTGAAATAGTACTGAATGCTTTCTAAAAAAGTATTTTGAACTATTAGTTCGTGAGCCCACTCGAAGCATAAATGGTTACGAAAGCATACTTGACCTCTTAGCAGCAAATATTCCTGGATGAATAGGTAGTATCATGACGAATACAGGGATTAGCGACCACAAGTCAGTTGCCTGTACACTGAATAGTGTAACACCTACAACCATCAAAAAGAAACTTAAAGTACATCTGTTTAAAAAAAGCTGACAATGCTTTTAACGATTTTTAAGGAAACAGCCTCCACTCCTTCCGATCTGATCATGTAAGCGTAGAAAAGATGTGGAATGATTTCAGAGAAATAGTATCGATTGCAATTGAGAGATATATATATATATACCACATAGATTAATAAGTGATGGTACTGATGGACAAAACGGGTGAAATCGCTGTTGCAGAAGTAACGAAGAAGCATGCCAAATCTAAAAGAATCCAAAATCCGCAAGACTGGCAATGTTTTGCAGAAATTCTAAATATAGCGGTTACTACAGTGGGAGATGCTCTTGATAATTTCCGCAACAAAACTCTGTTTCGAAATCTGGCGAAAAACCCAGAGATTCTGTTCATGCATAGAGTACACCAGTGTCAAGACGCAATCAGTACCTTCACTGCGCGAAAGTAACGGTGGAGTCACTGATGACAGTGCCACTAAAGTAGAGTTAAGAGACGTGGTTTTCCGAAACTCCTTCAGTAGAGAATACGAAGTAAGCATTCACGAAGCCCAGTCAACAGAAAGTGCCAAAATGAGAAGCATATTTCCTCGGTGTAGCAAAGCAGCTTAGATCACTTATTAAAGGCAAGGTTTCCGTTCCAGATTGTATACCAGTCAAGTTCCTCTGAGTGTGCTGATACAATAGCTCCATGTTTAGTAATTATATACAACCGCTCACAGAAAGATCCGTACCTAAAGACTGGAAAATTGCTCAGGTCACACCAATTTCTTAAAGTACTGCCTTTTGTGATGTTTAACAAAACTGTTGGCAAGCGTACTTGTTATACAAATGGGCAAGGCAAAGGCTTACGATCGTAAAAAAAAAAAAAATTCAGCGTTAAACTGGAAATAGTTGTAGGAGAGTATCAGAAGTAATAACCTAATGACATCTT